>NW_017100093.1:0-485599 GCF_001412225.1 Nicrophorus vespilloides | reverse complement strand
TATATATATATATATATATATAGATATATAAAGTGTGTGCGAGGCACGCACATTATCGACAAAACAATTTCCCTACGCATCGAGAAGCAAGGTCCATGAATAAAAAGGCTCGACGATGTACCGAAGGGAAGGCAAACCTAATAACGAAATTATACCGTTTTTACAGCCAGCCATAAACAACGAGCCGGGAAATTTTCATGTTCACATCTCATATACCTACATACAAAAAACCATTCCAACCTACTACCACCTCCAACTTCCTCCCGTTTTCCGCCATTCCGACCATACAAATATATTACGCTAATTATCTCGCTGCTATATTTCCAAACGTATTCACTACATGAAATTAATAAATTGTGATTATGCCAAGGTTTTAAGTAACTGCAACCAACCCCGCCGTCTTCTTCTATCTAGAATGTAACTTTCACAGCTCTGCCATATTAGGTCGCCGCCGCACTGAGTGATAGGTGATAGACCTGACACTAATTGAATTCATCTCGCGCATTTTTGCACATCTCTTACCAAAGTAAAAGTAATATAGATATAAAATAGCGACGATTATCGTCCACTTCGCGCATACCTCACATCCCAATTACGATCTGCTTCTATCACCAAGAGCGGATCTCTCCAATATGCGTCGTTCCCAAACGGTAATCTACACAATTACAGATTTAACTACTATATACATATCTAATTAATAATTCAATTCCAGCTTTCTACATCAAAGCTGCGATTTATCACGAACTTTGCTACATACTTATATTAAAAAATAATCACTTGTTTTACTTTTACTAATTAATCATATATGATATATCTCTGAAACGTATGAAAGCAAAATTATTTTAAATTGACTATAGAATATATACTCCAAACATTTTGCCATCATAATTTATAATAGTTGTTTATGCTCTGAAAACTTTTTAACTTTTTATTTTAAATTTTGTAATATTTGTTAAAAAAAATTAAACATTTAATAAAAAATAAAGAAAATCTAAAACGTTACTTTTTTTAGTAAAAAATGGAGTAGTAATAAATTCTTTAAGACGAGTAAGTGATAGATCTGTTAAATGTCGACTGGGAGTGGTTTAGAAAAAAGAAAAATCAGTGCTGCTGCAACTCTCGAAGAATATGCTTTATGGCATTTACTCAAATATAGTGTTGGAAAATACTAGATGAGACCGCATTTGAAAGAGATTGGAAATCAAATTATTATATAGTTTATTGGTTTATTTTTGTTAGGTTTGTCTACTTTAATCATACTATTTGCTTGGCATCACTACTTCGTACAAAACAATTGCATTATCAATAAAATATAATGAGTGACGTTTAATATCCAATCACTTGCACTTGGAGATAAGTGCAATTGATACTCATTTTTCACTGTTCAAGGTGCAATTTTTATTCGATATCCTCGTTTTTATCACTCACTTTGTAAATACGAATAGCTACGAAATATTCAATCTAGAATCATACGTCAATGCTTTCATAATTATATACAAATATCAGTTATGAATCATCATTGCATCCACATTTAAAATTAAAACAGAATGCTACATATTTTCATCAAATTTTGACTGAAAACATTTACTAGAAATATTAACAAATAGCATTTAAGCTCTTTGACTTTCTTATAGTTAAAAAAAAACGAATCATTAATTTAACCATTAAGTTTAAAGTATAATGGAATTGTAATATGAATGCAACAATAACCTTATCAAAAACGTCTATAAAAAAAATTAAGTAAAGAAATATTCTTTATTTATCTAATTATGTTTTGTACGTCTGATTTTTTTTATTTACTTAATCTCAAGTGCACTAAAAGGTCACAATTGTTTATATGCGTATGCAAACTTTATTAGTAATTAAAGAAACACCAAGTAAGTTGCATATGTTAGCACGTATGTTTATAGTTCAGAAACATAATTAATTTTTTTTAACTATTTGTTATTCGTTGTTATTTGTTAATCGATGTTTCTTTTCGCTGTAAGTGTTGTATATAATATTATAAAATCAAAATTGGAGTAGTGAAAAATGTTACATAATAACTGGGTTTGTAGGAAGTAAAATCTTCTGAAATTAAATTGTAAAATGGGAGAGTCGTAAATCACGAACGTTATTAGAACTGTGAAGTTTTCAATCAAACAAATTTTGAAATGTTGTTAAGAGTGTGCGAGGTGTTTATAAATGGACGAG
The DNA here is from genome assembly GCF_001412225.1 of Nicrophorus vespilloides. Lineage (NCBI taxonomy): Eukaryota > Metazoa > Arthropoda > Insecta > Coleoptera > Silphidae > Nicrophorus > Nicrophorus vespilloides. The sequence continues at coordinate 483,406 of NW_017100093.1, read as the reverse complement.
TTGTATCCAAGATCATATGTTGATGTCCCCTTTCGCGCTCTCAAATTTAGCTTCGAAATTGAAAACGAACCACGTTAAGAGGTTCTGTTATTTTAAAGTCGCTTATTCGCCTACATTTGATGTTTACAGAAATGAAAAATTATAAACATTTTGTTGGAGTTCCACGTGCGTTTAAATCGTAAACTTTGAGTTTGTAACAAAGTGGACTAGTGACACTTAAAGTTCTCTCAGAGATAAAGAAGAGGTAATTTATTTCGGTGCATTGTCTGAGGTCTCCATCCATAATCATGTTTGTTATTAAAAGTTGGTTGACCTTTTGCTATGTGATACTTGTTGTTTCCCTGGAAAGTAGATAGATGCTGAGGAGGAGGCGGATTATCAGTAACCCAGATATATTTAGCTTGAAAGAGTTTACGGGGTTGATTGGCGGTTGGTTGGAACACTTCGGGCTTGGTCGATTTCAGCGCATCGCGCAGCAAAGTTTCCCGAAGGCAATTGCAATTCTAGGATCAATTACCCGGAGTTCTCAATCACTTAAACATAGAGTTTGTTCAACCCGTTAATACACTGTGTAGACGCATATAAATTTAATGCGCTTCTGCCACGTTATAATTTCAAAGTGCGGCTGGCGTTCGGAATGGAACGAATGGGATCATGGCCTCTCCTCTCTCGACAGCAGCAATTTACTGCGAAATACTCCACGTACCACCTCCGACAACTTTTTAGCCAACTTTTTTTCGTTCATCCCTCGACGGGCTATATCATTATTATTTTAATGGACGCAGCTGTAAAACACAGTGACATACAGTCAAAAGCAGCCTTCTCTTCCCAATCCAACTCACTATTTCTTCGTTTTTTTGTTTCGTTTATTTTACCAGCTGCAGCTACCATTCTCCGTGAAATAACAAACATATCCGCGCGCACTGTATACGTTACCAATAAACAAATAATCTCAGAAAATAGATAGATCTCCTCTCCCAAGTGCGGTTGTTAAAATATTTACTAGTTCGACGTTAATTACGATACAAAAGATGGCGCCAACACTAGGTTCTCTCCCTTGAGTAGTTCGTGATGTAGAGAGGCCAACGCAAGAAGAAGCAGGGAAAGTAATAAGGCACGTCAGTGAGAGGAAAGAAAGATACCCAAACTAACAAAGTATATATATAATAAAAAATGCAGTCAGGAGAACTAACTCTTAATCATGAAATAAAAGGAGTAAATTACATAATAATCTGGCTTCTTATGGAGCTCTAAAAAGCGCTTTCACAATTTATACTTGTAACATGGGCGTGTGCGTTATATATGTGTGTGTGTTTGTTGTTGAGTATGCTATATGGAAGATTATTCGAAACCCAAGAACGGAGCCGTTGTTTGCGTCTAAACATGAGTGTTGTATGGTACAAAGTAACGAGCGCAAGCAGTTTGTTTTCGAAAAGGAGAACAATCGGTCAATGTACTGCATATTGTTACAATTACCGACGCAGTGGAAATAAAGCCGATTGCACATGCACTCCAGTTTTCGTTTCACATCCACTAATAAACTCGACTTCCGCAAAAAAAAAAACTCGACAAAATTCTATTTTACAAATTGCCTCAATAAGGTAAACACACATACACGCTCATTCTCATTCCTTCCATCACAAAATATGTTCCATTTATAACTTATCTCCGCTAACTTCCAAGTATATCACAAGCATTTTCACAAAGTAAGCATCCCAGAATCGAAATCATTACTTGTTACGATAACCTCTCTTTTTATAAAATAATTTGAAAGCCAGTTCCGCGTTGGAAATCGTCGGGTTTGCTCCAAAGTGAGTTATTTAAAGAAAATCTGGTTATGCGCTGCGGCTCCTCCTAGCACCATAAACTCGTTAGTGATAATTCGGTCTCATCACTGTAACGAAATGAGCGAGTTAGAATTATGCGAGTTGCAGCATCCACGGCTGCTGCTGTAATAAACCGTTTACTTGCTAACTTCCCGGTAACTTGTAAAGTCTTTGCAGCCCACATACACTCATACATTCAATAACGACAACGCATTCACCATTTTGAGAATGATCAATATGCTTAAAGTAATCTATATTAAGAAATCATTAAACTACGTTATCTTTCATATGAAATATGAGGTTTTCACTTTCTTTAAATGTAATTGCATTTATTTATATACAACAGAAGAATTTACACAATATATTTCAAATATATCATGTCAGATATATCATGTAAATTGTTGTATTATTATGAAGCACATTATTATTACTATGAGACAAATAATATTATTTATAGTATTTTGTAAAAAGATGTTTAAATATTACCGGTTCATATTAACTTTAAGTGACATTCTAGGCTGCAAATAAATTTCCTACTACTTATATTTTATATGACTCCTTTATAATTTAATAATAAAACTGCATATATACACAGCTTGGATCGCAACAACCGAAGCAGGTGTGAATACTGCCAGGGCCAAACATAAATTCAACTACACAGAATCTTCGCGATATTGCATCTACCTTTACCACTTTGCTGCAGGTGGATGCTGAAAATAGCATAATCGTAATAAAATACATCAAATAAATAATAATATGACACGTCGATTCCAATGTACAAAATGTATGCTATGGTAGCTTTCTTAGTCATGCGATATGTTCATTACATTATGAAATTATACCTGCATCAATTATCGATGTTTGCATGCAGTATTCGGTAATGTAATGGAGACAGTGTATACCGTAAACAAATCAACAGCTGCCAACAGAAACAAATCCGTGTATTTAAGGAAACATATCTAGCATACAAAGTATTTTCAATATGATTATTCATCTGTCGTAGTTGCAATTATATTTAGATTTTAGTGGATTGATGTTCGTAATAGGGAAATATAATTTAGTATTTGAAAAGCACCAAAATATAGTTTTATTTACCTACTTGTTTTTTAGTTTAAAGCCAACTGATGCCGACTCTAGCCAGTATAGAAAGTGCGATGTTCAAAAAGTAATATATATATATATATAGAAAATGTATTCAATTTATTAATATTAAAGAAAAAAGGCTGTCTCCTAGATATTAAATTTAATTACAAACTAAGATATGTTTTATTAGCTGAAGAGTTTATGTTGAGTTTTTATTAATACTACTAATAAACGTTTACGTTTCATAAGTATTTGTGATGAAAACAATTGAATGATATAAATATATTTTGTTGAAGCATAAAATATTTGTAAAAGAATATATTACTCAACCCCCGACACAAAAAGATATAAATAATTAATCACCAGGTGAAAAAAGACAATTATAATGAAGTCGAAGGTGTGACTAAAAAGTGGAACCGTCAGTAGGTGAAGCACATGGCCGAGACAGATGGAAGCGAACGTGGAATGGAGTCCTCAATTTAAATGTTATTTAATTAACTTAATGAACTCACGTAATTCGGAATAAATGTCTGGGACAACCTTGATCTTTCCGAATACTGACTAGGGCACACTCATCGAGTTGCAAATTTAGCTCGACGAAGAGGTAGGTGGATATAATAACAACAACAACAACAAAAAAGAAAACACAATTCTTAACCGAAGGTTTAGTTTTAGCGCAAAATGTCGTAATAAGTTTCATACTTATTATTGTATAAGTAATATAAGTTATACGAGCGGTCTCATGAGAGTGAGAGAGACAGTATTCAGCTGGCTTTCGTTCTCGATATTACGAAAGTAAGAGTGTATTCGGCTTTCATTAGTAACGGACTCGGCGATATTTAGCACAAAGAACTCTTCCGCGAGATGAAACCAGTTTTTATTGCAAATTTCAATCGGAGCTCCGTGCTTTGTTTAATCATATCTCGTCTACCCCGATAAATTATACAGAGCCGCACGGAAAATTACTTTGGAGCCGATCCAAAACTTTTGAAGCCGCAGTATAATTGCAATAAATTCTTCGCATCATTAAAACTCGCTGCATATCTAAATATTCTCTTTTGTTGCAGGTAATCATCACGTTTTATCCTGATTACGTATAATCTATTTCGCACGGTGAGTCCTACGTCCACTTTGTCCAATGAATTAAGAAAATGTAACCACCATTTTCCCACAATTACTAAGTACAATCTACTCCACTAACAGTTCTATTTCAAACAATTATATTCGATAACGCATGAAAATATTAAAACTTACAATCTAGTAATTTCATTTAATAAAAGTTCAATTTTCTTTCTATTAAGAATTATATATTAAATTTAACATTTATCTTTTATCATTTTGGAACGAAATCTTACACATAAGTTATTTTTTAATCGAAATATTCATTATATTAATTTGCTAAATTACAATTTATATTTTTTAATAATTTTGAGTCTTTCAACATAATTACGAATAAAATTCGATTTCAATAATAATACGTGTATTTAAATAATCTTGCTGTTTGAATCAACACCACTCATCTTTCAAATAAGCCACTTACCAAACGTAAATTTCGTTCGAATGAAGTCAAGGTCGTCACATTCTCAATACGTTCCGTTTTGTATGGAATCGAGCTGTGACTCAGTTAATAAAAATAGTCGGCATCAAAAGCTCATTTATCACTTAACAACGTTCATACATGGAAGTCAATGTCATTGCACTTTCAATGCAGATTCTGTGTACCCAAGACAAAGCTTTAATTCAAGATGCGCGGAGTCTAAACATAAATTAACTTGCTGTAATCATCGTAACGAATGCAAATAGAGACGTACATCGGCTACAAATTAAGAAAATTAGAGTTCACTTGGTCTGTATCGTAGCCTAGCCGATCATTACACCAACAGACTTTCAGGAAATATATCCTACTCTTGCATCAATAGCCGTAACTGAAAATTGCAGTGAAAAACATATATCATTGAATTAACTTTTTAATTCAATGCATGTACATCCATCATCCAGAATTGTTGTATGAAATGTTACAGGGCTGGAATATTACAAAGGAAAAAAAACCTGTTTATTACGATTTCTATCGTACAAAACGTTCGTCGCTTCGAAATCTAGCTTTTGATTGATGATCGTTCTGATTCCTCGGGTTCGGTCTATCTCTCTTTCTCTCGATGAGTGCGTGTATCTGATTTTGGCACAAAATGCATTGAGAGAGAGAGAGGGAGATGTACAGTCGCCACCGCCGCCGCCCGTTCGTCATTTTGCATTCTCACTTTGCCTTCCGAATTCCAATTATCCAGCATTGTCCCCAGGATTAGCTTTGGCTCCATTCACTGCCAAAGTCTGATAAATGATCAAAACCAGCTTAAAATACATTTTCACAAAGTGATTGTAATATTTTTCGGTATATGTATAATTTTTCACAATTTACAGCGATGACCAGTAATCACTCAGTACTGTAAATTCCAATTAGTTATACATATTGTGTAAAATTCCTATAAATGCGTTATTTCATATTTCGTGCTCAAACTAAGAAAAAGATTAATGATGTCTTCAATCATTTAGTATGCTGATTCCTTGAGTCATCTATTTTTATACCGGAAGAGCGAAAAAGAGAAAGTATAATCAGCAACAAAAAAACGTACTAAAAGAAATCCATAATCGTGTACAGAAATAAATAGATGTTTATTAATATAAATATTGATTATTCCTTCAATCTCAGACTCTACTACCAAGAATATTATTTAATCTTTAATGTTGGAAATGAATTATGATTGACGTGTCAATTATAAATTTTATGATGGGTCAACGTTTTATTGAGTCGTAGAGAAATTATATAAACAACTTGATCTTTATAAAAAAAATATTTGCAATTTGACATTTGCATGTTTAATTATGAGAAGCACTTAAGCGATTTAAACTATCTTAAAAAAAGGTGCCATTAACGCATAACTTTTTTTTTTACTTATGGTGAATGTACTTCAGTTGAATGGATAATTAGCAGACAGTATAACAATTAATGGAAAGGTACAAGAAGAAAACAGATGTATGTTCGAAAGTTCATTTTGAATTATTACAGCATACTGACTGAAAACGTACATATTTTTGAACTTTTAATAAATAAACAGATTGTAACAATAGGTGTCAGTTTAATTTGCAATATTAGTTTATAAAAATGCTGGTTTATATAATAACTGGTAGCCTTGATCGCACTTTCTTTGCATGACATATTTTTCGAATGATTAATTGTTTCCGTTTTTTTTTCTCTCCTTTCTCTCTCTTTCACACACGTAATGCATATAGAGATTATGTATGTGTAAACGAAATACAAATTAGTAAATAGCCGAAGGCTCTAAGTGTGGTAAATAAAAGCTTTATTGGATTGGTATAAATATTTATCGAGCGGGAATGTGCGGGAATAAATTGAAATCTTATTCGGTAAATATTTATTGCGGCGCGTCTGAAATGTACTTCGTTCCGTTTAGAAGAGAAACTAGTGCAGGTATATCCGGAAGGCTTAAGAACCAACGGAAAAAGAGAAAAAAGGGAACACAGTGGTCAGTTTTTCATTAATTATACCAAGGTTTGCGGCGCGCTGGGAGCCGGCCGACCTGATAAATGATCACTTGGTATCTGCTATTAAACAAGTTTACGATGGAAATAATAGGAAAATAACAAGTAGCATTTACGAGGAAATGAAGTTTTGAAACGAAGATGCGGGCCTCGTTCCAAGATTAAGATAAATGTTTCTGTGGCAGTTGGTCTTTGTACGATACCTTCTTCTTCCAAGGGAGACCAGATGCGAAAAGATCATTTATTTCATTACTAAAATGGTACTCTACGATTTCCAAGCTTCCCCTCCGACACACAATTAATTCTTATATTTTCCTCAGCTTTCTCCTCTGAATTAATGATATATACTTTTTATGAATGAAGGGCGCGGCGCGCGTTTCGAGGAATCATCCCTCCTTCTCAATTCCACCTATGTGGTCTCTGCTTTTATAAATATAATTCCCTTCGCTGATTTTTCCTGCTTTCCCGCATCAAAGAGCATTTTTCAAATACACATATAGGAGTATGAATTTCTCCGTGAAATTGTTTCCATGTTATTCCTATATCGAATGTTTATTTTCCCATCTGGGTAAACGTTCGCTTGGCTTCGTCTCCTCCAACATAGACAGGAGCAATAAAATTCTAGCTGAAAAAAAGAAAGAAATAACAAGGAGCTCATCTCTCGGTCTTCGTTTTTCCTCTGCTCCCATTTCTTCTTCCTGGCCCTCATTTTTTACAGATTTCTATTGCGTGGGAACTAAACACTAGTCGGAGAAACCGGAAAGGAATGCTCCGATGAACGTTTAACAAATGGAAATGACTGCTTAATTGCTTAAACTTATTTCCTGCACTCGCTCGGCCTCATGCAGGAGATCCCTCTTAAAACAAATCTTGTTTTCAATCCGAGCTCGAGTCCATTCTGTTCTTGTTCATCCTCGAGTTATTGACGTGCGCATAACCTCGAAACAACAGACCAAATTGAAACTCATCGTTTGGAACGACTTATACTTCTCAAAAATTATACCAATAAATCTGAGCAGAAAATGAGTAATGTCTGGAAAACAACATTTCCGAAATTAGACGGGATTTATAAATTTCCTCACTCAAATCACACCATGTATGTTCATAAACAAATTTCCGAAACGATAAAATTATGGCATACTTAGCATATACATTTTCAAGTTTCAGCAAAATTGTAATTTGGAAATTCCTATTTGCGTCTTTTATGTTTCCAGATCAACAGTTTATCTTCAATTCCATAAAAAATATTTAAACATTCTTTGCGCGCAGATATTACCAATATGTGTAATGCAATGCAAATGTACATAGTAAAAAAAAAAATGTTTCAACAAGTATTTGATTTTACTAAGAATAAGTTATTAAACATTTAACATTTGAAATGATAGTGTCAAGGTTGACAATACGTTAAAAGAAATAAATAGCCAAAGACGTATCAAATTATTGAAAGTGTTCCAATTAAACAATGTTTTTATATACTATATTACATAATATGCTTTTAATGTGGAAATTAACCTATTATTTAAAAGAAACTGTTCTAAGAAATATTCATTTTGAATAAATAATTCATAATTAAATTGATTAATAAAGAAAATAGTTAAGTTTATCAAATCTAATATTTGTCAATATTCGCTGGTATTGAATAACTTCTATTTTATTAGAAAGTTTTTTTAATTAGTTAACTAATCTATAATATTATTAAACAAAAATATTTTATAATGGGAATGTTTTCAAAGTATCTAAATAAAATATATTATTTTTTACTAAATATATGTGTATATAAATGGAAAATAAATTATAATTTCTTTGACGTAATTTAATTATGAATAATATTATTATCTTCTTTGTTTGTCACGCATTGATTTTTTCACCTGAAGGGTGCGTGACCGCTAGTTTGGTGATTACACAACGGATTTCCCAATGATTTGCAGGAGTAATAAATTAATTATGTACAGTGTTGGTTTGCATAAAGATGAAACAATGGGACGTGAAATTTAGTTATTTCAGAATATTATCAGCAAGATTGATAAAGAGAAAAATATAATAAATGGCGTTATTTTCTAATATATTACAAATATAATTTTTATTATCAGCACCTCCACGATTGAAATATATATTGAAGGATTAATAACTTTTAGTGGGAGTTGTGAAATTTTAATATTGTTAAATAAACTCTATATCTGCTTAATTAAAACTCATTGGTTAGGAATTTGTAAAATATTGTCAAAATGATTATCGTTATGGAAACCTTATATACAATTACAGTGACATTCGGCTGTCAGATGGGCGAGAATCATTCAAATGAAAAGAACATTTTTGTGCAATACGCATGAGATGGAAATGAGGCACCAGCCTTACGAAAATTAAAATATGTAATAATGCGATGCGGCACTTGAAATAGTTTGTGTAGTGCTGGTCTAATGCATGCATGTATTCCAGCTGGGCTTCTTCTGAGTCGGTGGCGACTTTCCAATTGATCCGGATGAATGTATTTGTTGGAGAAACACATTTAGACATGAATTATTAATTTCGTTGTGAGTCATACGCGCGCGGCGCCGAAGTGTAATGGTTAAGTTTACACGGGGCGTGCAGTAAGTGAGCAATTTCGATGATTCAGAGGGCAGCATTGCTAGCAGACACGATACCATCGAAGGGGACCCCGAAAAACCCTATTGCGCGGAAGAAGGATGAATTTGAAGTCATCGCAGGATGCTCTGACCGGAAGTCGCGCGGTGCGTCGCATTTGGTGCCTGACGAAATGACTTAATTCTCATGCGAGATGAGAACAGATTGCCGGGATGTTTATGCAACACGGATCAAGGTGGATGTACAACACTTTCACTTGTAAATAAGCCAAGCTATGCGGCGAGTTGCGCAATCCGGACGAAACAATGAATGTGTGTATGTATGCATGTGCTTCGCCGCAAGCAAGAGTAAAAGGGATCTTCATCCGCAGCCGCCGTCTTCTCTTCATATTGTTCTTTTCCGATGATTTCGTTCTTCTCCTGTGAGCGCGATATTTCGCCAGCCCCGCTCGCTTTCCGCCCCCACCGTCCGCCAGCCGAAGGCGGGTTGCGTAACAGACGGTATACGGAGGTCCCCTGTTTTTATTGTTCTCTTTCGAACGACGGCTCCATCTGGCGGGCGGCTCCAGCAGCCGGCCGCAGAACCGTTTTTCAGTTAGTTTTGAAAGAGTCGGCGCGCCGTCAAGTTGCCGGCCCAAATACAACGCACCGCGCGCTAATAAAAAAAAACACTCCATACACCTTTGTTTACAAAATACACCGGGTCCCCCCTTGTTGTTAACATCCCATTCGAAGATTGCAGAACTTGTGTGATATCCACCGAACCGGAAACGCCGTCTAAGAAACAAAAGCCGTCCACGAACAGGATTTCAATTGGAATCATCCTAAGATTCTTCAAGTCTGTGCAAAGTGCGACTTTATTGTTTGACCGGTAAGTGTGTTCGAGGTTATGTTCGATCGTTTGCTGTCTTTACGAAAAACCTGAAAAAAAAAATAAAAATCTGTACGTGTTCTCAGCGCACATTGAAAGACAGACAGACACCACACGTGTTGCGATCTCTTTCTTTGAGATCCTCTTACAAATATTACTGCAACCTTTTCAAGTTGCATCACACGAGTAAGAGGATGTTCAATGCACCATTAGGAATTGCCATACCGTTGCTGGTTGTGCTGTATGTGCGGGAGTTTTTTTTTTTACATTTTGTATATGAACTTTCCAAAGTGAAAGTCAAAGACAACGACACATGTTATCTTCGCCGCCGCTGCTGCGACACTTATGTTATTAACTGCAGATCTTACGAACGTGTTATCACGAACGGGCTATTCGGGACGTCGGACTAAAAATAAATTAATTTAAATTGACTCCTGAGACAAAGAAGCCGTAGTCGGTTTTTCATTGAGTCAGGTTAGTCATCCATTCAAAACTTGTTTGTTGAATAAATTGAGCCTTATTAGTCGGAGATATGTTTATCGTTATCAATAAGAAGCATTATGTTAATATACGACCACAATAAATATTGAACTCATGACGTTCTTCTACATTACCATTATAAATCGCATATTTCAAAATATACAAGAGAGTCTTTAACAGAAATTACTTGGAACTATGACTATTTTAAGTATACATGTTTTACTTTTTTTAAACATTTTTGATAGTTTATTTATTATTCACTGAGTAATAAACACTTCTTTCCTCTTCGAGGTAAATTTGTATATTGTTATAAAAAAACAGTTATGTGACATAAGTTTTTAAAATATTCTTACTTAAGTATGAATGTGAAATGGATAGAAAGCAATGTTGAAATATTATAAGAAGACTTAAAACACTTAATTAATATTAAATATAAGGTAAAATAGCAGCAACCGGTGGTTTTAAACCTTTTTTTTTATCAAGTAAACCCCCGCTCGAATTCTCTCTGCCGGCTGAAAGCTTCAATGTCAATTAGGGTATCCCAAATGTCAACGACTCTACCGTCTTGATCCGAAGGTTGCAATGTAATGGGACCTTTTAGTACTAGATTTCCTTTTTTCCTCTGGTGTTCCGATATGGGCTAGTGGCAGCACCTGGTGCCCTCTCCAACCGGAAACAGCATGCCTACGAAATCCATAATGCACTTTTACATAATTTCAGGTTTCCTTTTCTCCCATTTTATATAAGCCACCAGGGGCCATATGCTCTCCGTCCGACCCTGGGCGGAACTGAAGTTCTCATTTCCACGAAAAGACAATTTGATATTTATGTTTCTGAGTTTCCTTTCTCCCCTATTCGGAGCTGCGTGGAAGAGATAGAAACACTCGCTTCCATCCAGGCAATAACCTCGGAGGTTTTTTTTTCTCCTGAACATAGTCTGTTGCAATCAACATTTTTCGAATTCTGGTCGCATTTTAAGAAAATGAGATAATTTTCTGGTTAATATGTTAGATCGCTTCTCTCGACAATTAAATAATATTTCTATTCAGATTATAGGAACGTCAAAATGAAATTACAAGAATCTGCTATATTTGTTTTGTACTATTAATAGATTTTGTTGCCAAGTTAATATCTCCATTGTGTGTGAACAGTGCGATTAGAAGGTATAAACTATATACTCCATAATTGATCTTGTATAATGAGCTCTTATTACTGCTATTATAGAAATATGATTATATCATTTATATACTAAAGAAAAACGCGATGTAAAATTATAACGGTGCAAGTGTACTTTGTGTGTAAATAAATTATATAAGAGGCGCAAAATGTGAAAGGAGAGCATAAATCATTGTAAAATAAATTCGAAATGGACGACGTGATTCTATGCAGTCACAATTTTCACACGTGTTGTAATTCAGATTATACAAGGCTTATAATTGTTTGGAATTATCTCTCCAGCCGATTCTTCTTTTCTTTTCTTTAAAAAACCGTATAGTAATAACACTGTCATCATCATCATCTCCGGGATAATCTGTCTGCATTGAACTACAAAAAAGTAAAATACGAGGAGGTATATCTTTATGGAACTTATTTATATATTTGGTGGAGGACCTTAACAGATTGTACGAGGAGTTATAAATTACATGGTACACATTTTCTCACGGCTCGTAATTTCCAATCAAAGAACGAGAGAAAAAATATACACACAAGGAGGCATTTACATTTTTTTCTTCTTTTCTTGTTTCCTTCTTGCCTCTTGCTTGGTTTGTTCCCTTTGTTGGTCAGGATACGCAGTGGGCTGTAAAGCGGAAAGGGACCCACTAAGTCTTAACAATTACAACCACTTAACTTCTGAGATATTCAGGGTGCGTGCATGCTTGACTTCCGCTCAAAACGGAACAACTTATTTTCCGTTTTTTGTCTTCTCTAAAAGTAATCGCAAACTATTTCCAATTAAATAAATTATTTTCAATTTACATTGAGCGTGGTCGAGAAACCTAAACCGAAACTCCGGTGAAACATTTTTTATACCTTCATCTTTTTGGTAGACCATGCGGTAAAATGCAATAAGAGGAAACTCAGGTAGAATTTGGTGCAGACACTGTACTATTACATTTCTGTTAGAATTTTCTGCATTGGAATTAAGTTTTTTTTTCTTTCTGATGACGGATTAAATCGTATTTCACCCGGTCCATATTAAAAAACCTATTGAGCTTGTGACGGATTTATAGTCGAACTCTTGGTATTAAACTAAGTAGCGTTCGGAATTTATTTTCTCGTATAATTTTTTGTCACGGATTCGTGAGGATTTAGACGTATTGTGCATTATGGGCTTTTCTTTTTTCCGCACCCTAAGCAATAAATATTGATTTGTGCATTAGATTTCTGACAATTTTGACCCTTCTGTCAGGTAAAAACATTAACATGAATAGATCTTGGTAGGCAAAACTCGAGGTTTCAACGAATTTTTACACTTATTCTCGGAAAGGAGTCATTAAATTGTAATTAATCTAAGAGCTTCGATTAGGATCTTCACACATAGCGAAGCCGATTAGAATCGCGGCTGTAATTTGATGTCAATTTCCGTGTCAATAACCTTGATTGCCGAAAAGCTAGACATTTATGCTGATTGTTGGATCAATAGGTTTTCATTGCGTTAATAAATATCAACAAAGGAAAAAACAACAGCCACGCGCGTTTATTGCTTATTATTTTCTGATTGGGTAAAGTGAAAATTTGTCGAGCGTATAGGATTTTCAAAATGTTTCGTTACGAATAGTTCAAAGCATTTTTATCTGGAACATATGGCGATGCTTATGCAGACAAGCGTTGCCACCGATGATTGATATTAGACTTCTACCACAAACGCTCTTTGTATAGGATCATTATGTCCATCATCGCAACGAATCTATATTTCTTTACAAATTCAAGTTGTGATGGCTTAAAATGAGAGAATGCTTCTTCGAAGTCCTCGGATCGTGGATGGAAGATAACAATATATCTATTGTTTTTATTTCGCGTGTAATTGTACGAAGTTGTTTTACCGGACGGACAGAGAAGACCCAGCGGCTAGTTTTAAAAGAATTATTTTTTACTATTCCATTATTAAAGGGGTTTTGCCCTTCTCGAGGCCGCAAACTGGTTTTGTGTTTATGGTCGTCGTTAAGATTCCCTCTGCGTGCCCACCAAATGCTCACTTGCACACCGATCCACACAAACTTGTTGGGTCTAATGACGAAAAAGCAACGCTCGCGCCATCTATCTTAGATGCACGAATTATTCGCGCTTTGTTTCAATTCTTTTTGCTAATTTTCGTTTCTGTGTTAGCAGAAGTTATTTTCATATATTCATTTTATGTGGAATTAAACTATGTATGTCCGAACGCTTTAGAAGATTTTAGTAAAAAGTAGAATGAAACTATTGGGAAGAGTGAACAAAGGACGTTTCTGTTTTTTTTTTGTAGAGAACTAGTGGCGGATATTGGTGGGGGCAAACCAACGGTATTAAATTAAAACCCCCTATGTGTATAAAATATATAGGTACATACACATGGGGGAAGAAGTAGAGGGGTAGTATTTACTTATATATCTGTACTGTTCGGTCTCATTCTTCCCCCTCTCACGTCTCTCTTTGGTGTGTATACTGAGCAGCTGCCTGTTATGGCAGGAGGTCTCTGAGCCCTTCTACTCGCCTTTATCCTTGCCGAGACTAGTTTTAGTGTGGTACTGAAGCAGCTATGAGCTGGAAGTCGCGCGCGATCCTCCGCTACTACAACAACTCTACTCGCGTACATTTAGTTTAGTTCCACCATCTATTGTTTCTTCTATACTTTTGTGTGTGCTTCTGGATCGTTAAAGTTTCTTCATTTTTCAATCTGTGGATGCTTTTGTGAACATTTATATAGCAGTGGAAATTTGTACAAAGTATGTATCTTTAACATTTAATTTTGTAAATATTTTTATTCTTTATCCATATTTTATAATATATTTACAAATTTTATAAAATATATTTACTATTTAGTATAGCAATTGAAACATTTTTTTTAAATTCTACATGTTAATCGTGAAGGCTATGTTATATTTTTGTATAAAATTTTACAAATATATTCTATATAATAATTCTATAACATAATTGTACGATATTTTATATCGAGCAATTATTTTGTAGTAATTGATAATTTTGCGATAAATAGTACTATCTCATATAAAATGAATTTAATGCTGAATACAATTTATTTTTCTCATTAAAATATGTTATTATATTCTATTATTTTTCACTATTCATTTAAAAAAGATCTAAAATACGGGAATATTTTTAATAATACATTTTGTGTTTTATTTATTTCATTTAACTATATAACTATATTTTGTTGTAGAACTATATATAGATATGAATATTTTTATTGCATTCTTTACAAATAATAAATGTTGAAGATTAGTATATATCTTCAATATTTCGACATGGAAAAAGAAGATATATGTATACAAAGATGCGACTTATTGTCGCCTGTTTGTCCTTTTTCTTTTATTTATTTCACATCACCGTGTGTCTGTTGGGAATGTAGGGCCGAATTTTTATGATACTTGAGCTGCACTAACCTGAAATATCAGTTTTTTCCCAGATGCCTGGCCGGAATTGGGGACCTTATTTTTTTATATTCTCTATAAGAGCATCACTCACAGATGGTTTCAAAAGCCAACAACTACCGAGAACCTTCCTTTCTTTATCTTCGTCTCTTTCTTTCTGTAAACTGCCGGCTCGAAGTAAAATTTCCGCTCGATTATACCTAAAAACGGATAGTTTAACCATTTTTTTTAGGGTCTCCTTTTCCCTTAAAGTAACGAAAACAAGATTCTCTAGGTTCTAAAATTCCATCCATTTACTTTCGACAGTAAATACAATGGAAACTGCATCAAATCTTTTTTTTTACCTGCTTTTTGTTATTTCTAAATTTAACTAAAGTATTTTCTTTGATTTTCGGTACAAGTGTAACATATAATTTAATTTTAAATGTATTATGCTATTATCTAAATATCTAAATTTATTACGTGACTGTATTTTAGTTGGGATATATTTATTTATTCGTGGTTGCTGAAGATACGGCTTACCATTTTTATCTGGCATCCGGGTGTGTCCCCTAGGGCAGCGTCATGTACAGTCATCTCCCCCTAATACTATCGCCCCCTATACTAGTTTACTAGACAAAACTTTCCCAATTATTAATATTATAATATTTTCGAATTTATATTTAATCCTATATGTATTTTCTTCAATTGGATTATGAGAAGTACAGAGCTTTTTTTTGTAAAATCGAACAGACTGGGTAGAAATTATTTGAATCAATGCGACGGATGCAAATTCAGATGAAGTTGAAAAGTTTGATTGCATGCGTCGGAGGCGGCGGCGTCAAATGAGGGAGAGAATGGAGGTTTTGGATGGAGGTCGTCGGCCCTCGAGCATCATGCAAATTCCAGACTCGCACATCCATATTAACGTAATTTAAATGTGTGTGTAGTATCGCGAAATATCGAGAAAATTCATCAGGTATTCACATCCACCGCACAACTTTAGTCCATTTAATTTGCATGTAATTAACGAAAAAAGTTATGAATGTTGAAGGAGCTGATATTAATTGCACCAAGAAAATGTAACACCCATTAAAACTAAACCGTTCTAATTTTACATTTTTCATTAGCATAATTTTGTAATAGTGGTTAACGTACTCAACCCCTGTGCTCTATGCTATGAGCATATTAAAGCAGCCTGAAGTTCATTTCAATGTTACATAGTTCTGGTCTTCATGTGATAATAACTGGTTTTTCTATTTTTATTTAACGTGGGTGTGATGAATATAGGCCTGTTTCATTTGATTAAGTGTTATCTTTATATTATTGTAAGTGCATTCTGTTTGTCGTTCCCGAAAGTGCTTGAAAATGAATGTTTCTGGATCGGATTCCATGGACAAATATTACTGTTTCCGTTGGACGCGAACCCCTTGGCAACAGGTTGGCCGGTCTGCGAGGCCAAGAGTAGACTTCGTGATGATGATGGTGGCGGCGGCGGTGGTTTTGATTGCGTGTCGTCTCTTCGCTACAGTTCGATAAAAAGAAGGGGCAACACACCCCACGTCCATCTGGCACTCCGAGGTATTGGGGGAAAGCCTTGCAGACTGCAACAGCGTTTGTTATTACCATGCAAAGCAAAACTGTACCTAGACATTAGTCTAGGGCCCCAGCCACCTTGTTGCAGCAATAATTCAAGTTGGGGTTGCAGCCCTCACTGGTTTCCATGGAGACGGTCCCCCTCGGTCTCTGCACATCGATCGCCATTGCCGACCCCACCAGACCTTGTCTAAACATTTCACCCCCACGAATTGACAGCCAATGCACATCCCCCTTCTGTCGCCACTACATCACATACGCCATGCACCATGCCGTACTGTATATTTTTTAAATTATGACCATTATTTTTAAGTCTAGACTAGTGTAAAATCATCTGCATTTCGAGTCTAGACTAGAAAAACTTTTGTTCCATTTAAAAATCTGTAATCGCTCGCAAAGAATTAAAGTAATTTATTCCTTCTACTTTTAATCAGTCCAGACGTTAGATTGTTTTTTTTTCTATGCGGAACAAAAAAAAAACACTTTCATTATTCTGTGTAATTAAGGGTAAAGCCAAGAACGCCCAGGGCTTTTCAGATGTGTAGCGCCGTTCTGTCTGCAACCCTTCTATATCATCACCTTCCCTCTCCCCTTCACCACCTTATACTTCATCTTGGACTGTAACCTCGTAGAATTTAGAAACACTAACAACTTGTTGGTAGTCCTCCCGCAGTGCCTCGCTTTGTCTTCCCATTTGAATAATTAACGAATTCTTATATTATAAATTAAAGTTGATTCTCCGCCTCGGCTGTATGTACATCCACCGCTATAGAAATAGTGAAAGACATTCAGTTGTTTCGCCTCCACCTACTCGTGCTTTTCATATGCCATCAATTATATAACACGCGTTATGTGTCTTTATGATGACGGTAATCTAGTGAAAGTTTAATAATGGCCTCTGCCGAGCGGTTTTACTTTTTGCGCGGCACCAAAACGTGATTCTAATGTAACATTAGCAATTATGCGATCGCAACCTAAAAATGAAAACGAAATTGGCCAATACCATTTATCATCAATGCGAGCAATCTTTGAAAATGATACACATTAATGTTATACAATATGTATATATATATTACATTCCTTTTTTTTTTCGTTAAAAATTTCTCATCCATTTCAATTTCATAACAGAAACAACTTTCTCGATGATAACGTGACCGTAATAACTATTTATCGATGTTATTTTTGGGGCGAAAACTCTCTTTTTCGCCTTGCATAATGTGTGTATGACGTTCGATGCATACCTTTCGTTTTTTTTAATTCGATTTTGGTGTTTGAATGTGAGCGCTTAATATTCCTCTCCTATTCAAAATTTCTATAGAGATATTCAATTCAAATTCTATTGAATGGCGTGCGGACGAACGTGTTTGGAGTTTTGATTGAATGTTCAAATTTGAAATAGAAAATAAAATAAAATAAAAAAATCTAATATGAGGGTCATTTGCAGTTGGACGTGTGGAATAGAAATAGACGCATTTGTCGTAAATGATTATTCTGTATTTTGTTGTTGCTATTGTAATTATCTGAGCCTTTTTTACTAACGCTTATTTTCTGTTGCAGGGATGACGGTTAATTGAAAATGGCATCACCGACTCCTTCCATTGAATCATTACCTAGAGCTAACTCGATTGGATCATTTGGAGATCACGCCGATTATATATCAATTTCATCTTTGGCAGATTCGCCTCTGACTGTAAGCGGATCTTCACCACCAGTCAGCGATTCGACAGACAGGGACAACGATTTAAACGCCCAGCAGTGTTTGCATTGCAGAGAGTCCACAACCGACCACAAGTTACTGCCCTGTTACCACGCAATCTGCACCAACTGTTACGATACGAACAAGTACACTTGCCCAAAGTGCCAAATAGATTCGATAGAGGGCATTTTGAGTAACATTTTATTTAGTGCGGGAGATAATAACACCGGTGGAACTGGTGAATTAATCTCGTCAGCTGTCCGGTGCACAGGTTGCAAGACTAAGAAGTTGGACGCGATTGCTCATTGCGTCGACTGTGCCAACTACCTTTGTTCAAACTGCGTTATGGCCCACCAATTCATGCATTGCTTTGAAGGCCATCGCGTCCTAACCCTCTCCGAGGTGAAGGACGACCATAAGAATGGTTCGACGTTCACAAACGGCGAGAAAGCTATGTTTTGTCCCAAGCATAAGACCGAAATTTTGAAATATTACTGTCGCACGTGCGCCGTTCCGATTTGCAAAGATTGCATCACTTTCGAGCACCCAACTAGTCTTCACGAGTGGGAACCTATCAACGAAACTGCCCCTAAACAATTGGAAGCCATAACGCATGCCATCCAAGAAGCTAAATCCAAAGCTACAGATATCCGTAATGTTCTCAAGAACGTCGAACACGCCTCCAGTCGTTTGCAGATGCAATACCACAAGGCTCAGAACGAGATTAACGACACTTTCCAGTTCTATCGATCGATGCTCGATGAGAGGAAACAAGAACTCCTGAAAGAACTCGAAAGCGTATTCTCCGCAAAACAAATCTCTCTTGGAGTTGCCACCCAGAAGGGCCAGGAAACCGTAGAGCAGATATACAAAACATGCGACTTCGTCGAGAAACTTAACAAATGTGCCAGCGTTGTGGAGATTATCATGTTCCGCAAGTTGCTAGACAACAAACTGCACTCCCTCCTTAACTGCAACATCGATCAAAACGTGCAATCTGCATGCGAATTAGAATTTGTATCGAATTACCAAGCCATTCAAGTAGGCGTCAGAAATACGTTTGGCTACGTGAGGTCCAATTCAGAAGCCGTGGTAGGACCCAGCAAGCAGCCACCAATTGCCAGACCTACCGGCGGATCGAGTTCAAGTGGAAGCAGTGTTAATGGTAGCTCTGGAAGTTTGAATGGTGGAATCCACTGTCCATTCTCTATGTCGGGATCAAGTCAGTCGACATCTCCGTTCGAATCCAACAACATAATTTCGAAAAGATTCAGCAGCGTTAACAGCTTGGGGCCATTTTCGACGACTATCGGAGACTTGAACTTAAATGGAAATCCTTACGAAAAATGGTCAAACGGAGGATCCGATAGCATTTTCCAAAACGGCACCACCGATCCGTACAGTACGTTGGCCAGTACCGTGAACACCGATTCAATGCTCGATCTGACATCCAAATTGATGACCACCACTATTTTCCCACCGAAATCACAAATCAAGAGACAGAAAATGATTTATCATTGTAAATTTGGAGAGTTCGGTGTCATGGAGGGGCAGTTCACTGAACCGAGCGGAGTTGCTGTTAATGCACAGAATGATATCATTGTTGCCGATACTAACAATCATAGAATCCAGATATTCGACAAGGAAGGACGTTTCAAATTTCAGTTTGGAGAATGCGGAAAGAGGGATGGCCAGCTTTTGTATCCCAATAGAGTAGCCGTTGTTCGCACCAGCGGCGATATCATTGTTACTGAAAGATCGCCCACACATCAAATTCAGATCTACAATCAATATGGACAGTTTGTAAGGAAGTTCGGAGCAAACATCCTGCAGCATCCCAGAGGTGTAACGGTCGATAACAAAGGACGCATTGTCGTCGTCGAGTGCAAAGTGATGCGTGTAATAATCTTCGATCAAACGGGAACTGTTTTGCAGAAGTTCGGATGTTCCAAGCATCTGGAGTTCCCCAACGGCGTTGTTGTCAACGACAAGCAGGAGATTTTTATAAGCGATAACAGGGCGCACTGTGTTAAAGTGTTCAGCTACGAGGGGGTCTACTTGCGTCAAATTGGCGGCGAAGGTATCACCAATTATCCAATTGGCGTTGGGATCAACGCGACTGGTGAAATTTTGATAGCGGATAACCACAACAACTTCAATCTAACCATCTTCACGCAAGACGGTCAACTAGTTTCCGCATTGGAAAGCAAAGTGAAGCACGCCCAGTGCTTCGACGTCGCACTTATGGACGACGGCTCCGTCGTGTTGGCCAGCAAAGATTATCGGCTCTACATCTACCGCTATGTTCAAGTCCCACCAATCGGGCTCTAAATGTCTCTAAGACCGTTTCTCCTATTATTTTTGGGTATTATAACTTTTGTTGAGATATATAGCCCTAGTCGGCCCCCATTCCCTACACTTTTTGTTGATGCATTTTTAAATAGGAGTGGTGGCGCTACTTGGGGTGAAACAAACAAACAAACAAAAAAAAAGTGTAAGAAAGAGTAAGAGTATTCTTTAATTTAATTTACAAAAAAAAATCTCATACTTGAAGGAAAGTTAAAGTGAAACATTTTTTTATTTGATAATGAATAGTTTTTGTAATGTTGATATTTTTTTAAATATGTACGAATTTGACGAAATGTTTTGAAGAAAAGGCCCCAAAAGTTGTATTGACCAATTAATATTGAAAAGTTGAAACAAAACAGGGATATTATCAAAAGAAAAAAATGATAAAATTAAAGAAAACAAATCGTGTTAACCAAGTATAGCGGTGCCTGGGCCATTGTTGTATTTGAAAAAAGAATGAAATGAAGAAAAAAAAAAACAAATGATAATTGTGCATCAAGTTTCCATATATTAATATGATATATTATATATATTTTAATATGAGTGTATGGTGTTGTGAATGTCCGTAGCGTAGCGCGTTGTTGTTTTTTGCGGGAAGCCGCGTTGTTAGCTACCCCTAGTCACCCCCCTTCAAGACCGTAGCACTATAGAAATGTTGTATAAAGAAACAAAAAAGGGCGCTGAAATCTTCGAGAAAAAAAAATTGCTAAAAAGATCATGGAAAAAAGAACATCTCTTTATTCTGTATTTCTATCAATCTCTATCGCTCTTATCCAGTATTAAAATCAAATCAATTCAACTTTTCAGCGTCCGCAATTTGTATTATTACTCTCACTTTATGACACCATAGCCGTGCCCTTTATGAAAGTAAACAAAAAAATGGTATTTATATATTTTTTTTAAAAATTTTTTTGTTTTTTTTTTAGTTTTGTTATATTCTATTGAGTAAGTTAGCGCGAAAATTAAGAACCTATATTTGGTGCATGCAATATTTTCACCATTTATTATTATTTTCTATTATTATTAGTTGTAGTAAGTAGTAATATATTTGTTTGTTAATGCTGCCAAGTTTAAGATATAACGAGTGCGGGTTTTACTCCATGCATGTCATGCAAATGAAAGATGAAGAAAAAAAAACGTGAAAAGAAATCAGATGATACGAAACAATTGTTTACGAAACGATGAACGTAAAAAGAATACACTAAGTAACCGCTCTCCAGAAAAGTAAAAATCTCGACCAATATTAAAAATATATATTTAGATAGAATTTCATTTTTTCTCTCAATTATTTTTGATTTAGTTCTAAGATTTAATAATTTTTTTATTAATATATTTTTTTAAGGAAGCTGGCGGATAATCGATTGCTTATGGCTTTGGTTTTAAAACTGAAACATTCATACCGATGATGATTATACGCCACCCTCCCACATTTTTTTCTCTCTAAATTTATATGAAAACATACCATATTATTATTTTTTTTAATTTATGTCTTATTTATATTGTTATTATCTTTAAATAGCCGTGGCGATCGCAAGAGCGCGGGGGCTGAGCGATCTCATCCTATAAATCCAGTCCCCACTTATTATTATTATTATTTTGATTATTATTATTATTATTTTGACTGCGTGCGGATTTGCGTCGATTTACTGATGAAGTAATATGTTATTGATTTCCAATGGTCCGCGATGCCGCCCCGACACCGTGTTGTTTTTATTTTATTTTTAATTCTTTGTATTTGATTTCGTGCCCTTATTGAAGAGCACACACTATTTTTTCTACATATATATTGTTCCTCCTCGTCTCTCGGAGCGGCAGCGCGGACTTATTAAATTGGGACGACTTAAATCCGCCGAAATATCCCAGTTGAGCAGTTTTTTTACTTGTTGTTATTATTATTATAATTTTAATGGTAAATTGTTCTTAAATTAAATGTACATTGTTTTGTTTTTTTTTTTGAATTTTTGTTGTAAATGCTTACTTTTTTAATTAATAATACCAGTTTCTGCAGTTTTCATATTTCTTTGGTTTTATTTATTTATTATTTATTTCTTTTTTTGGATGACAACCCTCAATTCCCAATCACCACGGTCCCTCCCCAAATGGCACCTATTTTCATTCGAAATAAGTAGATCTAGATTTTTGCGTATTTATTTTAGTTTAATTGTGTGCATACACCATTCGAAGAGACGTTTTATGTAGAACTCGTGATCTCTTTGAATTTCGATTTTCTTTTAGAAAGTGTTGTAGTTTTTGTTCCGTTTTTTAAAATTTGAAATTAATTATTTGCACATAATTTATTGTTCATTTCGGATTCTCCAAAATCTGCCAAAATGAGAAAAAAAAACATAGATCTAGCCCATCAGACGACTTGTTTTTGGGGAAAAAATGTGCCCAAATTGTTTTCGGTCCACTTTTCAAGGCTACAAGGTTATCTGAAGTTGAGTTCCTGAAAAGCCTTCTCACGCGTGGATTTGGATATCGAATAAGGTAATCGACCCAAATACCTATATTTTTATTATTACTTATTATCAATATCATTATTATTAATATTATTAAATCTATAATACTCTATGAAGCACACACATTCTAGTCATAAAGTCTGTTGTTTTGTTCGCGTTATAATCTATTCTTTTTAAAAATTTATTTACTCTTCATCGATGCTTCGCTTCTTCAGGAAGAATTTCGAAACGAATCACGTGAATCGCATTTTTTCATTTCTTTGGAGCGCGCGAGGACTTGCATTCCGTCGTCCTGGAAGTTGAGAAGCGAATGTTACGATGACGATGAAAGCGTGGCACGGCTGTGATGCAGCCTAATCTCGATTATTTTTTTTACATTTACGAAACACAATTTTTTATACTTAGGCTATACATATTAATTATATTTATACATTATAAGAGTGAGACGATAATCTCCTGCGAAAGCAGCAGCTTGTATAAAATTATTTGAACAATCTTCCTTGGGCCCAACTAAGCAGATCCTATATAGTTATAGGCATGTGTGATTTAACGGTATCATAGTCATTAGTTATTAAAAAAAGGCAAACAAATGAAAAAAAACGCAAAAAAAAATCTTAATCTTAGTAGTTTTGGAAAACAAAGTATATATTATATATTTATTGGTTAGTAAGCAGTCTAGTGATTGAGCGTGCGGTTTTTTTTAATGAAACAAAAAAAAACATGACGCACTTTGTGTTTTAAGCATTTTTCGGTAAGACTGATTCAACAACACATTTCTTCAGAACGAAACTTAGTGATACTGCAGAAAAGGAAAAAGGAAAATCTATGCCTGGATTTGAAGAAAATAATAAATTTAAAAATACAAAAAAAAATCAAATGTTGCGAGCAGGATTAATGAAATGAAAACCGTCCTGTTACTGTGAGAAGGTTGAAAAAGAAGGTCTTTATCCTGCTCGGAACATTTTCCCGGCCTGTCACTTCAATATGTTTGCGTTTACCTTCATGTCAATTACTCTAGGGAACATTTATCTATTTTATCCAACAAAAAAAATAACTTTGTATATACAAGTAGCTTTTTGTTGCTTAATGTGTACACTGCCCCTTCCCTAAAAGTCTAGTCTTTAACACGTTCATTGTCAAATTTCTTTATTAACTCTTTTCAGTATTAGATTTTTCATTTCAATTGACAAAGTACGTTTTGTTCTTGCAAATTGTCGTTGACAGTGAAAGTGTTAATCAGTTCCTTCCACATTCCCAAAAAAAATCGCACAATTTCTTGTTACTGCATGGTAAAAATGAAACAAACAAAAATAAATATCGTTCCATATAATTATTATTAATACATACATGATAAGGGAAAACAAATAAAAAAAAGTGTAAGAGGAAAGAGTTTATATACATTTTGCTCATGTTTGAATACAATTGTTGCACTGTTATTGCGCCACGCCGCAGAGTCCACACTATTTTCTGAGCACCTAAATACGAGAAAATAAGATTTTTCCCCGGTAAAATGCGCTCGAACGGAACCTCTTTAACAGACTGTGATTAAAGGAAATGCCTTCCCAGAGAAACAAAAAAGAAAAGATTACAAGAAACCACATAATTTCTATTCACAACAATAATTTTCATTCATTTCTGGAATAATAAAAAGAGATAAATTAAGAAAACGAAAATGAAAAAGAGATTAAAAGCATGAACAAATATCGAAACGAGAATTTAAACAAATTTTTGGACATTAATGGTAACATATTTCATAGGTTCAGTAGGCATTCACCGGACGGTTAATTTATTGAAATTACCTTATCTGCAAATTTCTTCTTCGAGCGATTGACTAACAATTCTATGATGAGAAAATTCAAGAAAAAAAAATAAAGGAAATTGATTATTAATTAGGAGCTCTTCCAAGAAAGTCGCACCTCTCTAAAGTACGAACACCAAAAAATTGGTACTATAAATGTACTTATGACTGTACTGATTACACCAATTCTCCTTGCTTGTTGGCTGGAACTCGCGGACCAAAGCAAGCCGCGCCACCGACCAAATAGCTGCTTAAAAATACTACAAACAAACAAAAAATAACAAGTATACTTAGTCTAGTCGTTTTATATCAAATCATGTATTTTTATGTGCTTTGTACGTCCTCAGAAAAAAAAACATAACAAAAGAAAATAGCATTACTTGAAACAGTTGCTATGTAGCCCCTCCACCCCGCAGCCGTACGAGCGTCGCGGCGCGCGCGACCCCCGTGTATATTCATAGTATTATATAATTATTATTATTCTAGTAAGTAGAGACTATATTTGTTAGATCTGAACGAGTTTAATATTAAGTGTTTTTCCTTGTTGTGAGGCCGCACATTCCAGAAATAAGATGATGAGAATGAGGTGCCTCGTGTGTTTTCGGCCGCCAGGAAGTGTCCCTTTTTTGTAGGGTGTCCCTAAAACGAGGTGGGACTACCCGCACATCCTGTCGGTCTCACGAGGCACCAGGAAGAAGTTTTGAGAGTAAAAATCTTATATGAAGAACCCTAGTCGCTTTGTCCGTCATTGTTCCTGCCATAGGTCGCGCAGACAAATCGCAGAATCTATATTTGATAGCAATAGTGCGTGTTAAATATTAAAAAAAAACAAAAATTATATTTAATAATCCATGTAACTATAAAAGAAAGTAAAGAAAAATAACAAAAAAAAAATAACGTGTGGTTAGCTAACATATCCTAAAAAGAATTAAACTAAGCTGGCTAAGATCACATGACATCCCCATGATAATGTGCTTCTTTGTTGCTTGCTTGTGATGTGCTGCCGCCTTATATATTCTTACTTTATTGTCTAGTGAGTAGTATTTATTAAGAACTAAAGTAACCGAGCTAGTTTTGTATAGTTAGCCTAAGCTTATACTTCTCTCAACTGTAAGACTGATTGTATTTGTCTCTATTAAAAAAGAAAAGAAAGAAAAAAAAAAGAAGAACAAAATATATTTGCAAAATTGAATCATGGCAATATATATTTTTGAGCTATGTTTGTTGAAAAAAAAAGTGATTGTAAAAGAGTCAAGTGATTGTTAAAGCAGTAGGGCCTAGAAATTATTGCATGCGCCTCGATTGCACCTCCCCCAAAAAATATATAACATTCTATGATGCGGCAGTGGACAATAAGAAAGAAATGAAGAGGAAAAGCAAAATGAATGAAGAAGGTTCGAAAGATGTTGCAAAAAAAAAATAATGAAGAAGAAAGAAAACAATTAACGGAAATCCACTTGTTGGCTAATTCTACTGTGTAATTTCTCCCCCCAAGAAAAAAAAGTATTTTCAAAGTTGTTAAATCAAAATGTTGCTAAAAATTTATATAAATAATGTAAAAAAAAATGAAGAAAAAAAAAGTGTCTTTCGGTTGAAGTTTTTGATTTTTGTGGGTAAACATATATATATTATTCTAACGCCCCCACAAAAATTATTATACCAGATGAGTTTATTTTGATATTGATCGTTAATGATATATTGATTCGGTGTGAATGTCACTTGATTATATTGGAGCACATTATCTGGCTAAGCATATTCCATGTATACACTGTTGGTCCTGTTACAAGAAATATCTTATAATAATTTATATGTTGTAATTTTAAATATGATATGAGAAAAGAAGTAATACTATTTTTAAAAAAAGACGTAAGAGCGTTGTCGAAAAATAAAAAAAACAAATGATAGTAACCGTTCAGAGGGAGGAACGAAGGCTTTTTGTTTCTTCTTGATGTGAATGATTAGACTAACAGGATTGAAATCGTTCCTTCTTCGCATGCAAAAAGAAAAAAGGAACCTCGTCGAACCCCCCTTTTCGAGGACGAGAAGGATAAAAAGTATTTTCTTTTTTTTAATATTATTTTCTTTATTTATTTATTTATTTATTTTCTTTTACCTGTTTTTCATTTAATATTTATTGTCGGAAGTTTCTATTTTTAATAGGACAGTTTTCTTGTTATTATTATATATAAACTAAGTGTGCCTAGTCAATAGAGTTCAGGTCAATTTTACGAAGTAATTAATTAAAAAAAAAATGTGAAAATGTAAAGCAAAAAAAAAATGTGAAACGATAGAGAGATGTTTTGTGGAGTTTCATCGATTAATATTATTATTAAGAGACCAAAGTTGTTTGGATTTGTTAATTCTAGCGATGAGGGAGTAGAACTGCGGCGAAATACTTAATTGGAAAACGACTAAAGTATATCACACTACTATTATATATAAATATTATTCATTACTATTATTACTATTATTGTTTGTATTATTTATTTGCCAAAAATAATGTAATATGTATTACGAGACATTGTGATTGTTTAATTTTTTACTCTACTATTATTTTCTCATTTCGTTTTTCATCGCTTGGTACTACTGAAAGGAATCGTTCTCTCGCCTGTTCCAACACAATCATCTCGTTATTTATATCTAAATTTGACCATTTACTATATATTATTTTTATTTTATATTTTATTAACTTAAACTTAGTATTTAACTGTCTAATTGAGTACAATATTTGATGATTAAGTCATATCAGTTTGTTACAAGCGTGTATTTATTGCAGTGGTGTATCTAATAAAGCATTTTGTTTGCTTGAATTGAAAAAAAATATTTATTTCATTCCATCTCAGAAAGAAAAACAATCCTTTTTCCCATCCAGAACAATGCATACATTAAACGATAATAAATTGAAATTGTTCGGTAAACAAAATCTATTATTGTAAATAATTTTCAAAATTAAATATATTTAATGTATGCTTTGTAAGTAAATTATATTTATTTCTTTCCAAATCAACAAGATTGAAATAAATTACAATTAAATGTAAGTATGAATTATAAATAGGTAAGTAATACTTTTATTATGTTTTTAAATTTTCCGATTTGCTGATTCATGTTGTTAGAAATTATCTGGAAAATTATGAAATGCATCTTGATATATCTTGAACATTGTATTCTATTCATACCAATGGTAATTTGTAGTATGGAAACTTATAAAATGTATTTATTTGGCATAACTACTGAGAAAATATACACAAAAAATACATTTGTCATTGAGTACTAGGTGTTAGTGACTGGTTATAAACTTAACTATAATTCAGTAATACAAAAATGTATTTTTGTAACTAAAAAAATAAACATTACTTCTTAGTAAATATTATGGTTTCCTTTTCCAGTTTCATAAGATTCCTTAAATTGTTTTATAGAAAGGGTAAAGTCTGATTTTTTTTACTCTACTAATAAATTTCACATGACATTTTCTAAGCATAAAGGCAATCTTTCAAATAGTCAATTTTAAAACTTTTTATTAAATATAATAATAATTTATTGGCCAAACATCAATACATAAGAAGAAAAAAAAAGTACAATTTATACATAAATAAATTTTAACATACAATAAAAAAAATATATATTAATAAGCTGGTCAAAGGGTAATAAATATATTTTTATCTATATTTAAATAATTAAAATAATCAATAATTGTTTAAGTATGTAATGTTAGCAGTTAGCATTTATAAATAAATACTGACAGTTACTTATATGTAAATTTTATTCAATTCTAGACCATACAATAAGTATGGATATACACAGTTCCTCTCGATATAAATAAAATCGAAGATAAAAGTCTTTCCACTTTAACCATCTTAGTCTCTTTTCGAACCGCCTGCAATGATAAGTTATCTGCCTTGACAGTTTTATGTGGGACATTAATTTTAATGGTTCGAGTATTATCCGCAACAATAGGTTCCGCCAAGTTTTCGTCATCCTCGAACATTCAGCACAAGCATTCTGCGGCATACCTTAATTATAACCGCTTCATTTTTATCTTCTCCGAAAGTTTAAACGCTCAATAAATACTCGATATTATTATTATATTTCATGGAACCACATGCAATGTTATTCACTAAATCGTTGCATTCACACGAAGCTTTAATAGCTTACAAAATAAAGAATTATTGTTTTCAAACTTAATCAAATTCTGTATTATGATTTGGTTAAATAATGAAATAAGTTAATTTACATAACTTAAAATAGGCCTTTTTGAACACCTTTCGTTATCTAGATAATTTGATTTGCATATAGGCATTTTGATTTGAAATATCTTTTACAAAGTTATAATAAATATTTGTCTGGGTTAAAATCTTAACACGAAATTCTATTTACATTTATTAAAAATAAATTCAAACTATAGTTTATATTTGGTAGTATAAAAGAGCTTAATAATAACTATAATTTATTGCATGTTTGGTCCTACACACAAAGAGTCTTAAGAAAACATATTATACATTACAAAAGTTACAACAGATTTTTTATTTATTTAAAACTGTATTTTATAAAATTTACGATATACAAAAATATAATTAATGATAGTATTATATAACAGGTTTTTTTTTATCATTATTCAAATTTCAATTAAATATAATTTATTACATAACAGAAACAAAAATAATAGTTATCATTTTTAGAGCATAACTACATGTAAAGTTGCCTATATATCCCTTGAACTAGTATGTTGAATAATTAAATTGCTTATTCCAACTTATTCATACTACTTGCAGTGCAGAAACTTCGTTGGCAATTCCGCATATATTATTGCCGATAGCTATGTAAACGTAGCCTTTATCCCCGAAATCTTCACCCCAAGAATTCCGTACAATGTAGTGTGGAATTTCGCTTTCCAAGTCATAGCCTACTATTTGGACTGCATGATTTAAAAATTTCTGTTGAGAGTTACAATGGTATTGCACTATTCCACCTAAATAGTTTTGCCATGATAGAGCATTTATAGATGTTGTTACAGGTCCATGCTTAGCTAAAGTAGCCAAGATGTAATTTTCGTCATTGATCAAACTAAAATACAAATACATGAAAATTATTAATTGAAATGTAGATGTAATATAACATACCTATCACAGGCAAACTTCTTTATTTGTACACCATCTACTGTATTATTACTCTTGCATTTTTCTGTTTGCAAATGTAGAGGATATTGTTCTTCTGTTTGAATTTTAACCTTCTTATCTATAAACCATTTCAATAGAGTACACATGTCACCACCATCACAGCCATTATTATTGTACCCAGCACAATCAATAGCCTGTTGTGTACTGAGTTTAACTAACTTTTTGGTCTTGATTGCATTCATAGCTTCTACTGTTTCTATTACACTGAAAGCCCAGCAAGCACCACATGTATGTTGGTTGTTAACAGGAGTAATAACGCCTTTTTCTCTCCAATCTATTTTTAAAGGAAGTCCACTGATTTGCCTTACTTCTCTTGACTTAGATTCCTCAGATGAGGATGTGTCTACATGGTTTCTCAATAATTGCCGTTCTGCATAATCATCCATCAGATGATCATCCAAGAACTCATCCTCAAACAAATCCGAGTATTTTGTAAGTCCATACCATGCACTCAAGTTGGATTTTCTTAAATTATTCAATTCATTGATCTTATTTAAAGAAGCCTGCAAGTAAATAATCATATTAATACTGATTAAAAATTTGCTCTATTCTTACCTTAAATGCCCCTAATCTAAATTGGTATTCAGTCACATTGTTATATGTTTTATTATACTTTTTCAGAAACAAACGAAACTCACTGTCATCATCATTCTTTTTATTTAGATCAATAGGAACCATAAAAAGTAAAAGAAAAGCAAACCCTAGGAACAACATGCATCTCTTGAAAGTAATCATTTTGGATGATTATCATTTTATTTTTAGATAAGAAATTTGGTAATAAATAACCAACTTCAAATCATTTTCTTATATAAAAAAAGTTAATCTTAAATGAAAGTATTATTCTATAAAGACTGTCTTAAAATAATTAATAATATGATTTTTTTAATCAAACAATAAAATTAACACCAAAAAAGAA
The DNA here is from genome assembly GCF_001412225.1 of Nicrophorus vespilloides. Taxonomy (NCBI): domain Eukaryota; kingdom Metazoa; phylum Arthropoda; class Insecta; order Coleoptera; family Silphidae; genus Nicrophorus; species Nicrophorus vespilloides. The sequence continues at coordinate 452,453 of NW_017100093.1, read as the reverse complement.
ATAAACTGTTTATTTACACCTTCACATTTTTGACATTTAGTAGTTCCAATTGACTGCTATTGGTAGTCCAATAGAGTCTATAGTAGGTCGACATTAAATTGTAAAATAAAGATATTATTTTTATAAAACAATTTTATTATAAATTAATAACCAATGTGTATTATATTCATAGATTATTTATTTAGTTTGTTTACTATTTAAGAAATTTATTATAGTTGTAGATGGCAATAGTAGTAACTTTTAGCTGTTATGTTGGTATTACCGGATATTGTCATGAATAGTGTGTCAGAGTTAGGTTTCTCTCTTTTTAATGCTCCCTTTCTAGTGAACGCATCAAAATGGCTGCCCCTACAATTTCAAAGAAGCGCAAGGTATTTATATAAAATGTATATTTATTGCTAAAATTAAACTTAAATATTTGTGAAAAATGATAAATTAGTGAGTGAGTGTTGTGTGCAATTTGTTTAAATGTATTTAATACTCGCGATGCCTTGGATATCCGAAGAATGACAGCTATAACCTGACAATAACAACGTTGACCGAATATACATTAAAGAAATTAAGCATACTTTGCCACAACTCTTCCATAAGTAGTTTTGAAATATAGTATAAAAATACTTATTCACATGTAGTAATATTTCACATATATATTTAAAATTCGTCAAAATCTCTTTAAGGTGTTAAAACATGAACATACAAATAGAATACATGACTATACTTTGTTGCACATATATCATTAGTTTCTGTTGCTAACAATATTTATTTCATTTTAGTTTGTCGGAGATGGTGTGTTCAAAGCTGAATTGAACGAATTTTTGACCCGTGAATTGGCTGAAGATGGTTACTCTGGTGTGGAAGTGCGGGTCACCCCAACACGTACTGAAATCATCATCATGGCCACCCGTACCCAAAACGTTTTGGGTGAGAAGGGACGTCGTATTCGTGAGTTGACCTCTGTTGTCCAAAAGAGGTTCAACTTCCCAGAACACACCGTGGAATTGTATGCTGAGAAGGTAGCCACCCGTGGTCTCTGCGCCATTGCTCAAGCTGAATCCTTGAGATACAAACTTATTGGAGGCCTTGCTGTCCGTCGTGCCTGTTATGGTGTCTTGAGATTCATCATGGAATCTGGAGCTAAAGGTATTGTTACATCCATATATTTCATGTTTGTTATCACAACTCAATTACATTATATACTATTTGCAAGGATAAGTTTCATTGTTGTGAGTGTATTATTAACTTACTACTTTCCAGCTGTCCAATATTATATTTTTTTCATCTAATAACTGATTGCTTTCAATTTTTAAAATCAATCACTTTAGTTAAAAAATACATTTCTTTTGTTTATACAGCAAGTTTTAAATGCTGGAATTGCTATGTATATGTAAATTTAAAATGATTAGGATAATTGTTTAATTAGAAGTAAGAAAAAAAGTATATGGTTCATATAATTATTTATTAGCCAAAATATAACAACGATACAAATTAAGTATAATATAATAAATTTAAAAAAAGTGGTAATTTTCAACTACGAATTTTCCTTATTAAATTATTTATGATAGAAAAATAAGTGCATAATATATTGAAACATCATAATTTTAGTGTACTGCAGAGCATAGGTTCAAGTGTGCCACAAGGTTGAAAAGCACTGGGCCCAATGGCTTCAATTGTAGTATTTATGCTCTTCTATATAATTAGACATAAAGTTTAAATGTTAAAGTTGTAATTTTCATATTTTTTTTTGTTATGAAAAAGGGTTTCAAGTATTTGATTATATATATTTTCTCAATATTGATATTTTCAAACGTTTCTATTTTTAAGGGCTAATAGATAACTAGTAATTTCTTATCATTTGACAAATGATATGGAATAAAGTGTGAAAGTAATATTTATATATATATATTGTACAATCTAAAGAATGCTAGGTTGTTTAATATTTTGTATGCGCAATTGAAATCGAGCGCAAAAAAACTGTTTGTAATCTTGTATATAAAATGTACACACAATGTTTTTGGAATTGGTTGATCGTATTGGAGCATTCAAAGGAGCCTCTGTGAATTATACAAGCTTAATCTAATCAAGGTTCTGGGGGTTATCGGTGCTAGTGACCTCCGCTTTTATAATATTTTATACGACACGCTCACAAGCGGTCAGTTTTAAAAATAAAAATGATCAAAGCGGCCGTTTGTAAGCATTTGTGAATGAAATGGAGAAAAGGAGAGATCGCGTGAAAATGTTCCTGTTCGCGGTTGTTTTGTTGTTTGCATTCGAGACGATTTCTGGTTGCGATTATCCCACGTTTAAGAATACGAGTGTTACCGTCGTCGGTGTGCGCGGAGTTGATAAGATTTCCGGATGTTTAGAACCAGATGGAGCTTTGGAGAAGGCCTCGTACATTCAAATCATAAATCAATCCATTCCAGTTCTGTATAGTGGTGCAATAAGGAATTTGCCAAATTTGGTCGATGCGGTGCTCGACAATAACGGGATCATTGAAATCAACGCCGGTGCTTTCTATAACCTACCCAAGTTGCAGTTGATGCGACTAGAGAACAACAATATAGAAGTGCTAAAAAATGGTGTATTCAATAATTTAATGATCAAAGAACTACATTTGATGAATAACAGTATATCGGTTATTGACCAAGGCACTTTCAACCACATGCCACAATTGACAATTTTAAATTTAGATAAGAACAGATTGTCCAATTGGAATGGAGATTGGTTTCTTTACACTCCGACGATATCAAATTTAAGTTTCAAATCTAATCAGCTCAAGCACATCCCGAAAGGTGCGTTTAGGAACTTAAAAGGATTCCACATTATTGCCGGAAGAAACATCACAACGAACATCAACTTCGATGATAATTTAATAGAAACAATAGATCCTAATGCATTGGAAGGATTAAACGTGCTCGGTTGGCTATTTCTAAGCAAAAATAAGATTCGAGAGTTGGACGAGAACTTGCTGGATCCACTGGAGAATATTGATTGGCTTAAATTGAGCTTTAATCAGTTATCGTGCGTTCCGGATAAAATTATCGAGAAGATACCAACTGTGACGCGATACATTGACGGCAATCCTTTGAGTGATTACTGCAGAGCGAAAATATTTCGATGATCTTAACTGAAGCGGAACATACAAACAATAAACTTAATTTATATCGTAGTTTAAAATGATCATTAACAATTTTATTTATACATAGCATAAAATATTTAATATTATTTTTATATATATATTTTTCTGTTCGGAAATTATGGTGAAGGTGAGATTGCTTGCTTTTTGGTATTTACATTAACTGATCAACAACATAACTAGAACACGTTTATTAATTATGTATATGTTTTTTTTTGCATTGCAGGTTGCGAAGTTGTTGTTTCTGGAAAATTGCGCGGTCAACGTGCTAAGTCCATGAAATTCGTCGATGGCTTGATGATCCACTCTGGTGACCCATGCAACGACTACGTTGACACCGCTACTCGCCACGTGCTCCTCAGGCAAGGTGTGCTTGGAATCAAGGTTAAAATCATGTTGCCGTGGGATCCAAATGGCAAGATTGGACCAAAACGTCCATTGCCAGACAACGTTTCCGTCGTCGAACCAAAAGAGGAAGCCCTTCCTCTTTTCCCATTCAGCGACATCAAGCCAATCAAGCATGATGCTCCACCAGCTGTTGCTGTTGTTTAAGTAACATAATTATTATAATTTCCAATAAAAACTTGAAAAAAAAAACTTTTTAAATAATGTACTTTTTATTTTTACCTTAAGATATTTCCAACAATTTTGACGAGATTCAGTTTATAATGATTTGAATAAAATTTACAAATTGTTTTTACTGAATGTAACTACTACATTTTAGAAGGTCGTATCTCGTCTGTCCGATATTTTGGATTGTAATGAACAAAGATTATCTAATTTCAATGCTAATTAACCTTTTCAACTACCAAAAGGTCATTTACCTTGGTCATTTGTAGAAAATATTTAATTTGTATATCGTAAAGAGTAGAATTTTCCGACATACTAATAAATAATTATTTGTAATAAAAACATTTATATGGAAATTTATAAATTAAAAGTCTTTAATTATTCCCGGAATAATTTTGTTATTCAGTCGTGGAGATAAGCAGTTCTAGAAACATTCGTTAATTTAAAAGTAAGATATTGTACAGCACGGGTTTTTCTATAATACGATTCACTTTATTTCCTTGTAGAAATGGAACACCATTGGATATTTTGACAAACATATGATTAAACTTTTAAAAAATAATTCTAATTTCATTTAAAAATGTATTCTTAATTTCAGGAATAAATTCAAAATTGTTAGTTTATTCTGTAAAATTAGATACGAAATCAAGAACAAATAAGGAATCTGATGAGTCTAGTAGTAGTAGTAGCCAATATATTATTAAAAAAAGGAAGCAGCATGTAGCACTATCAACTATTTTTGCCAATAAAATGTATTTTTCGTATGATGTGTAGCTTAAGTTCAGTGGTATCTGGGAACCGCAAATACTCAACAAGTGAGCCGCACGTGGCTTCGGAGCCGCGGGTTGCCGACCTGTGGTCTAAACCAGGGGTTCCCAAACTTTTCAGTTTCCGGCGCAATTAATATATCAAGTCTAAACATTGGTCTGTCTCAGGACGAAGCGGCCTAGAGTTTGGGAACCACTGGTGTAAACCTAATCAATAATAGACGTATCGATGGCGGGTCTATATCGCAAAACCGTCTATTGAAATCCCGACTGTATCGAAATCTCGACAACCATAATCCCGACTGTATCAGAATCTCGACAACCATAATCCCGACTGTGTCAAAATCCTGACTATCGAAAAATTTTAGAATAACACTTAAATTATTTCGGAGCGTAATCACCTTGTGTTACACTTTTATTATTAATAACAATAAATTATTATTAATTTATTTGATTTTGTTGAATTATTCATAATAATTGTTATTATTTATTATTAATAACAATTTAAGTCACTATGCTCCGGAATAATTTAAAAATGTTATTGTAGACATTTTCGATATAGTCGGGATTTTGATACTGTCGGAATTTTGATATAGTCGGGATTTCGAACGTCGGGAATTTGATTGGCGGTATTTCGGTTGTCGGGCTTGCGATTGCCACCGATCGATGGCTACTATATGCATTTATCGCAAAATGCAGCCTAAAACGACGGCTACCTGTACTGTTGTTAAAAGGAATAAAGGAATCATGATAATGTGGTACAAAACTTTCCAAATGTGTAGGGTTAGTTACCTTAATAATATATAAAATTATTTATGGTCATACAAAGCAAATTTAGTCGTAACATAAATTTGTATTTATAAAAATATTTTTTAAGTATATACAAGCAATGTGCATAACAAGGTGTGAGTCAAGACACTTCTTTAAAGTGTAGGGATTAAAGGAAAAAATATTATATAATTTGTACTGTTCATATTAAAGAATGTATTCTTTGAAAAATCGGTATATATTACAACGGATATTATTTACTAAAGTAACTAATACGATATACAAAGTGGGAGAAAAAAGAAACTATTATACCGGCTACTGTGAAAATGCAATATTAACTTCAGCTTATTGTTGTATAATTAATTTATTTGTTTACTAATTATCCAATATTAATCTATTATAATTCTTATATGCAACCTTTTACTTACTGTTATATAAATATATTTGGTCATATTTTATTATTAAACAAACACGTTGGAACTGATTTCAAAAATAAACACATGAATTACAAAATTAAATTGCGTACTTTGCATTCGACGCATTAATTACCCATAACAAGTTTGTTTTTATTTCAATATCAATAAATAATATATAACGTCTTGTTATTAATTTAATGGAATTAATTTATGGAAATCTTTAAATGTTGATAAATTAAATATATCAAAATGCAAAATACAAATATAAATGTGCCGATTCATGCAACTTGTATTAAATGTTTTCATTTTCTTGTAATGAAAATAGGCATCATTAAAATGCACGATTCAACGAGTTTACTTCCGTTTTTCTTTTAATTAATTATACATATTTAATATAACGTTAATCGTCAATTTGAAATTGTAATGAAGGCATGAATAAAAATTGTAGTTATAGGTGATTTATTTTCAGATTTTTGTTTAAATATTTATTTTATAAAATCTTATAATTCAAAAAACCATCATACAACACAACACCAGAAAAAAAAATGATACTCTGTTCAGGAAATAAAGAACAATAACACTAGTCATTAATGTGAAGAAAATAATAATAAATCAACACTTTCACAAATGAAAATTAATTTTCAATGGCCGTCAGTCTTCTTGATTGGTGATAAAAAAACAATAGATGCCTTGCATTTTTCTTTTGGGCCTTTTGCAAAAGTGCGATTAGAACGTAAATAACTGTGAGTGTGTGTAGAACAAACATCGATGGAATTTATTGTTGCGGTTGTGGCTGTGGCGCCAATTTGCATACGAACGTGATACCGTGGTTCAGGATTTTTGTTACGAAGGCTGGAGTCGAACGGTGACGACCGATGTGCTCGACAAGATCTCTTAACTCGCGGAACATATTCCTCGTGTATGGATTACGACGAGAGACGTAACGCTGCATCAGGAAATGATAGTAGATGAAAGGAGTCAACAAACCAGCTCTTCCCCTAAAAATGTATTCATTAAAAATAGTAATACTCAGAAGTTTATGATTGTGCTTACATGAATATAAGAATGACGGTGTACGGCATCATGATAATCTCAGCTAACGAAGCCGCCCTCAAAATGTTACGAGATTGGAACTCCACCAAAGAGATTAATAACCTGGCTCCCCACCAGCAGTTTTGTCCTAGTGCCTGGAATACAATACAATATTTACTTGATCAATTATAGTCATTACATTAACTTACATCCAGAAGAGTGAGAGCATAACTGGAAGCATGAAGCACTGCAAACAGTACAATTGGTATCAAAACCCCTGTAAATGATTATTAAGGAATAATAATACATATTATAATAGTATTCATATTGACGACATTGTGTTTTTAAGGATACAAGTCACAGGAGTAACATATAAGAAGATCAATGAATACAGCAGATAGTGGCAACTATCTTCCGTCAATAACCTAGCAATCAGTTCCCTGGAAAGTGAGAATCCTCCCATCCTTTGATGCAATCTCAATGCACTTGTAGCTGCATTTGCAATAAGTGCTTTATAATAAGCATTTTGTGAGGTTCTACAAACAGAAAAAAAAAAACATGAGTAAAGTATAGAAATTCATCTATGACCTACATGATGCAAATAAATAATGTCACGCCAATTACATGATCAAAACAGGTTTTTTTTTCTGATTTAAATAAATGATAGTTTAAATATAAAAAAATATTACAAAAACAGGTTTTTGTAATATTTTTTAAAAGTGAAAACATGATTATGTAAAATTCGTTTACCCAATAAGAGGTACAAAGTATCCAATGGTAAATAAGATGGTTAAAATTCGTATAGTCCAAAGGCACACATCTATTTTGTGTGCAATTACATGGGCCTTAAGTGCCTCAATGTTCAGACCTCTGGGTGCTGCAGGGGTGTCATTATTGGTATTATTTGAGTCACTCATATTGAAGAGTTTCAATGAAATATACCTGTAACAAAAAAAATTGATTTTAATTAACCTAGAAATGGCGATTATATTCAACACATTACCTTTAGCGATGATTTCAATACGTTTCAAAAAATGCTACGAGCTTTGAACTCTCGATGACCGTATCTGCACGACGACAACAGCAGCTTCAAACTGGAAACGAAGTTTTAATTTGATGTTGGTCACTCAGCTAACGTCATAATTTTGTCACTCATCAAAAGTGAATGAGATCCAATGAAAGATCACATGAACCAACGCAGATGGCGTTCTATAATACTTGGTAAAAACCAATAGATGGCACCAGCATATTGCGAGAAATGTTTACAAAATAAGATGAGGTTAGGCGAAGCGTGATTACTTTTTCATTAGAAAAATAAGGATTTAACATGCAATGTAAATATAGAACACTCCTTACTTTTTAATTGCTTCTTAATTATTATACATTTTATGTTGCTTACATGTTTATAACTCTACTACCATTCTTATTGTTATAAAATGACATCTGTTGATGCATATGTCTGATTATATTAATTATTTTAAATTGTTAAGATTTTATTTTACTTAAATTTCAAGTACACTAAATGTAATCTCATATTTACATACCTAGTTTATTCAAGGATTAGGAAATTGTGTAACAATAATTAAAGTAATTTAATTTTTCTTTTTTTTTTGTTCACTTCCTAAATAATTGGTTCATGTGACTTGGATCAATTTAATATTTAAAACAATAGAATATTGTTTTGCATTGTATATAGAAAAGCATATATTCTATCAATTTGTAATAACACTTTCATTTAAAGTATTAATTGCCCCTGTTTTACTAGGGGTAAGTATTCTTTTCAATAAGATGCTTTCAGAATATATTAATGCAATGTTGCGATAAATTAATAACAAACTTTCGTATGCAAATTATTGTAGATTCATCATTATTTTTCATAATTGCGCAAAACTACATATCAATATTATATTTAGAGATTTTAAAACTATTACTAAAATTAATAGTATTTAAAAACGTTTTTTATCGACCCTAATATACTCTTTCCAAAATACCATCGACCACAAGGGGTCTACATGATCCTCGTTGGGAACCTCTGATTTAGACCAACGAATATTGATTTTTTTTACGAGTAAACTATTATTATTATTCAATTACCTCAAAATGATCATTATACTATGAGAAATATTTCCATACTTACATCTCTATTTCAATGTGACAATAACAAAATGGGTCAGTATTTCCAAAACTAGTCGTCTTTAAACAATTTATTATTTACATTTTATTTCTTGAATTTAAACAACGTTATTTTATAGTAAAATATTATTGCGTTGAATGAATGTATAAAAGAAACTAATCATGAAGTACAAAAATAGAAAATTAAATGAAACCTTTTGAGTACCAATTGAGATACGCATAGCACACATTAAGAAATTCTTTCTTAAAGCTAGATATAAGGTTAAGAAACTTGTTTTCTATTATTGTTGTTTTCTAACTTGTTAACACCTGGCGAAGTAAACAAATCTGGAACGTGTTTCGTTTTATTTCTCATTTAGTTGAACTTCAAACAACAATTATTAACAAAATATTTTTATTTATATTGACTCTAATTTGGGCTTATCGGCCTAAACAGAAAAAAATATTTTTATTGTGAATTTAGTTCAAATTATTATGATGAAATAAAACATTATCAAAATTATATTTATTGTTCGAACTTATGCTTTAAACTTTATTTGTTAGGAACCTTATGTTTTAAGACTTTTTACTCTTCAAAATTGGTATTGGTATCAATAATTGCATTTAACAAACTTTTAAATTACTACTATTTACTAAATACATGATGATTAATGCAAAATTTAAATTAGAAGTATAAATTGAAAACTATGCGCATAACACAGATTCAGCTATAATTATGGAATATCTATAAAAAAAAGGAAATTACGAGAAATTGTTTACTTGTCAACTAATGATTCAACCTTTGGCTTTTCATTTAAAATAACTTGATCGTTCTAATGTACATACTTCTAAAACAATAATACATTCAAATAATTTATGCACGTTTTTTTTATAGTTAAGAATAATTTCTTAGTTATACTTTGGTCAATTTATAACTATATGTTTTATAGGAATAAACGAATCAATAATGCTAATTCAATTATATGATTTTTACTCAAGTTGTCTTAAATGTGCAAATACATATTTAATACAACTTGAGTATGTTGTTTTTGCTAAGTTTTAATGGTCATTTTAAGCATAAGCATAAATTGTATATAAATGTATGTAGCTAGATGGAAATGTTATGTTAACAATTACATACAGTAAATAGTAATAATGTGTCGAACTTACAAAGTCTATTTTAGTACTATATGATGTAATGTAAATTTGCATATATATTGTTCTTAGAAAATATTTATAATTGACAGTCAATATTCTTTTCGTGTAAATATCATGTGAGTTAAACTGTTCTACCACCGACAGTATGAAGTACAGTTGAACCTCGCTTAACGAGTATTTTGCATAACGAGCAAAATGAATTGTAAGAAAAATGACTCGTTTAACGAGCGACGTTTCGCATAACGAGTGACGATGAGAAGAGAAGTCCCGGATTGCGCGCCTGCTACAGCATATATAATACTTGTGTACACATATTATTTGTATTTTTTAATATGTTTCACTATACGAGTAAAACTTCGGAAATTTTGGAACGGATTAAACTCGTTAAGCGAGGTTTCACTGTATTTGACTTTTTAAAATAATTAACATCAGGTAATAATTACGATTTAATAAGCAAAAGCTTTTTCAATTTTAGAAGCAATAATAATATGTGATTAAACTTGACAATTAGAATAATGTTTTATTCCACTGATTTTTGTATACATTTTTAAAAATTTAATAAATTCAGTATGTCAAATTTGATGAATCAATATACCAATAAGATTTGAACATTTATAGTATATTTTATAATCAAGATTGGATACATGATTTATTTTTTTGCCAATTCTGTTTATACTTAGTAACAAATTAATAATCTGAATATATGTGATTTACTTGATATTGTATATTCAATCGTTGTTGCACAAGCAGAATATTAACTTTCGATTACTTTCGTTATACACTGCGAAATTGTTTATTAACACCAACATCTAAAAACTGACCTTTTTAACAGCTCTTTCACAAGATTTATTTGCTAATGAAAATACACTTACGTGCAGGCATACAGTCCAGCAGAAACTGTTCGTTAATGATCTCTCTGAATATGGAAAAAAAAATCTCAGTTACATTTGTTAGCAACACGCACGAGAATTACCAATGCATGCAATTATTTAAGAATGATAATTTCGTTTGCTGAATTTCACTCGTCGCTACCAAACATGCTACCAAAGATTTCGATAATTACATTAAGGTAGCGTGCTTGATTGCAGCGTGGTGGTGGCATTTACCGTTATGTTATAATTATAATTCTGAAGTGATCCTCAAGATACGGAATTATTCTTTAATTATAAGCAACGTACGCTTCACGGAATGCTAGTGTTGCATGTATCTATGTCGAGATCAGAGTTAGTTTCTTGACCCACGTAGAATTATCGTAGATCGAATTTGCGTAAGTGCACTAATTGGACGCACAAACAAAAGATTTATCTGTTGTTAACCCAAAATAAAAGGCCTTTTTATGCCTATTATCTTAAGTACGACGAAACATCACTATAGTATTAAACAGTAATCGAAGAGTGTAGCTCGAGATACCACTACTACCGTCACCATTGCAAGTGTAGTTTTAGAAAGCGTGTGCCAGCATACGGTGGGCCGGTTCTTCACCGTAGAAAGTCCATCAGGGTGCTGCGAGTTCCTGTCCGGGTCGCTTCTTCACGAGGTGTTCCACGCAACCATGATTTTCCTCATCGGCCTCATCGTCATCGTGATTGGCACCACCATTGCGGTGGTAAGATCGGAGAAGCCCATCAAGCATATCTTCGCCGAAGCCAAATTTGAAATGATCTACAATTACATAGGATCTCGATCGATTTTCGAGGATTTCATTATGCGCGGCCGAAATAAAACAAGTGAGTTTCTTTTTTTGTGGATCCATCTACCTGCTTATTTTTAGGTAACCAAATACGCATTTCGGCAATCTATTTACCATTTAGTGTCTCTACTCGAATTGAAATGTTTTTAAGTTACATTCATTGGCAATCCTTAAAAATAGACTGCTTGCTAAGATATTGCTCATTGCAAATACGTTGCGCCAAAACTAATTGCAATGCACAATACGTATTTACAATACTTTAACAATACACTTATGCAACGATTCACGACAATGTTTAATTGTCGTAATATATCAATTAAAGTAGTATTACACAATGCAGTATATTTAAAAACAATTAACATTTTTGCTGAAGTAATTGATAATAAATTTGATAATTATAATTACAGTCCTAAGATGTTGAAACCCTGATTTTAATATGTATTAATCAAGAAAAAAGTTGTTTTACTAGATTTCTTTCGTACAAGAAAAAGTTGCTTAAGTTTCATAATATATTTTTTTATAAAATTCGTAATTTGATGTTTAAAGAAAAACTTAGTAATATATAATAATTTAAAATTCAATAGTCATGAATGCGGATGATTATAAAAAATATGCAATGTTCACCAGATATTTCAGATAGTAAACAAGGTTAATAAATATATAAAGGAATATACAGGTTTTAAATGATATGAGTGGTTATATTGATCTCATAGCATGTGAAGGTCAACGATATTAGTAATTGTTTGTAGAGCATCTTCGCTGCTTTATCATATTTTAATACAAATACCAGGAATAGATTTTTAATTCATTGTTGATTTGGAATAGTAGAATGTAATACTATTACAATTAAAATATCTTGATAAAAAATAAAGTACAAAAGAAGAACATATTTATTTGATTTCTGTGAGAAATGTGCTGTAAAATGAATTTGGTATAAAAAAAATCTTAAGATCATTCACTTTCCAATGTACATATGTAACTCGTGTTTGTTATTTACAAACGTATATATTACATGGTTGTAAATCTTTTTATAAATTATAATTAATTAACGGTGTAGGATCTTCAACTTGTTAATTGAATTTATAAAATACAAATATATAGACGATAATCAACTTGTTTTTAAAAATGTTTATAAATTGAAACTAATTTCACTAACCTTGAATTAAATAATTTGTTTTCATCGAGTAAAAGTAAAAATCTAAAATAGAAAGAATCATATTAAAGCTATATTTTAATTTTTTTATTTTCAAAAAAACAAATATCTTCTTAACAAAAAACTCTATTTAGGAAAACAGTCAATACACTGCATGTTTTCCGGTTTAACCTTTTACAAGAACATTCTCATCCAAAGCGCTTCCGTGAATTTCACTTAGAATTGCAAAACCGTTCCACATTATACTAAGTGGTAACATTAATTTTAATTTAACATCCGCAAAATAATGATTACCACCATAGTTGGCTTCCAGTTTTTATTAGCAAAATGTTTGAAAAGATGGAACTAATAACTTAATACGACATGTCCAATATCTCACTTATCTAGTTTCACTCGTAATATTGTCATAGATTCAAGTCATTTCTTGTATTCCGTTCATTGCTAAGTCTATTTTTTTTAAATATCAATATAAAATAGATTTTGTTATGTTACCATTGCCAGGGGCGAACCTTTAACTGAAGAGGTTCTAAAACTGATTGGGAGGACCTGCGAGGGGTTTTAGATTGTCCTATAATTACCAATAAGTAAATGATGACAGGGAAGAATTCTGATACAAATATTTCTTCGTGTACAAGTTAATAATGACGCGGAGGAAGGGATGTGTGCTGCCTAAAAATTCTAGAAATCAATAAGCCTAATATAATTTGGGGGCCCTGTAATTGGAAAGGGTCGTAGGCTGCAGTCCATAAAGACCATTAGTATATTTTTTTTAAATTTATGTATTATTAAAAATCTGTTGCTTATTTATTTAAATTATATATGATAGAAGAATGATGTAAGTGTAGCGATTATGTAAATGTGACTTAATATATTATCAATAAGATATTGATATGAGATATTAGAATTATTTATTTTTTATGTTTCAGAATTGGAGAAGAAATCTGGGAAGGTCGTATTGATCACAGGTGGAACGAGGGGCATCGGAACAGAAGTCATAAAGATGTTAATGCAGTGCGATATGCACGTAGTCATGGGTAAAAATAATATACTAATTAATCTAATGGACTTAATTAAATGTCAGTCACCTGACTAAAACAATAATCCACGTGAATTGATTGCACAACCATCACGCATTATTTTGAGAAAAATTTCACTCTCATCGCAAAAAATAATTTCGACACAACTTTTTCTTTTGCTCTTTCGTTGTGTAACGTTGCGAAATTGATGAATAATATTAAGTTTCGCGAATTGTGTTTTCCATTTTATATGAAATTCATCGAGAATATTTTTTGTCATCAAAATAATATAATTAAATTATTTATTACGCATTTGCATACATGATTTATGGATAAATTTACTTTTTATTTGATCATATAATTATTATTTTTCCATAATTTTCATCAGTAAATAGAAATTTAATAATCATATCAATCAATTTATAATAATTAATAACAAATTACGTAGTTCTATGTAGCATTAGAAAACATTTACTTATCTTTCTAGGTTGCAGAAGTGTGGAAAGCGGCGAAAAGGTGTTAAAGGAAATAAGAGAGGATGTTAAATTGGGCGAATTGAAAATATTCCAGCTGGATATTAGCTCTTTGAAGAGTGTTCGAAATTTCGCTGATAAAATTACCTCCGTTTACACTCAAATTGATTGCTTGGTGAATAATGGTATGTGCAACAATGTGTATCATTGTGTCGTTAATAAAAACTTTTTTTGTAGCTGGTATTATGTATGTACCATATGCTGAAAGCGAGGAAGGATACGAATCTCAATTCGCTACCAACTATTTAGGTCACTTTCTTCTGACTCACTTGCTCTTAGGTTTGGTGAAAAAAGCCGGAAGGGACGGTGAAAATGCTAGAGTAGTTAACGTCGTTTCCTGCGCCTACCTCACAGGTGATATCGATTTCGAGGATATCAACAAAAAGTAATTGCAGTAATTCAGTGAAATCTACTGAGACTAATTTGATGTCTTTGCAGGAACATGTTCATTCCTTTTGAAGCGTATTCACAGTCGAAATTAGCACAAGTTCTTTTTACCAATTACCTCAATGAAACGCTAAAAGAGAAAGGAAACTATGTTCAAGTGCATAGTGTGCATCCAGGCATTGTTAATACAGACTTATTCGATGGAACATACGTGAAAACGTTCTTCTGGTGGATTCTTCCCTACATTTTCAAAGTAATTAACAGAGCGGTAATGATTTGATTTACTTAATATTCGTTTATATTTCAGAGCCCCAAACGAGGAGCACAAAGTATAGTTCACGCTTGCCTTTCGTCCGATCTCGAGGGAAAAGGAGCCACTTACATAAGCAATTGCACGGTGAAGCCGCAAATCGAAAAGGCCCTAGATAAAGAATTGCAGAAAAAGCTCTTCGACTTCACAAAAAAACTGGTGAACGTAGAGAACTTCGGTACTTGAGACTAAGAACAACATAGTATATAAATTATATATTACTCTTTATTAATTAATTATTTAAGTACATTGTTATTTCTTTGGTAGCAGTTTTTTTTATTTAATTTAAAATTAATAACATGAATATATAAATATTTTATAAATATTTAAAAGAAATGAAAACAAACAGACATCAGTTTTAAAAAAAAACATTGTTAGTAATTATAACAAAAAAACACCTACACCTTTATTTCTGTGCAAAATTTAAGTACATCCTGTGCATTAAAATAGAATACCATCAATAAAATGCAACCTTCTCACCGAAATCTTGTTGTTTCAATTGCAAAATATTTGAATCTTAAATGGAATGTCTTTGAAAATCACAGCATTTATATCTCTTATAACATAACACGATTAATGAAAAGCTTTCAATACTTTAGATATATTTGATATACAATATATGGAGTATTTACTTGTACAACCGACAAAAAGAAACAATTAAGTACTAATTTAATTAAAGCAAATTTATTGCGTTTGGCAAATATTGCTAATGTGAGAGCGCGCAAATTAAATTGAATTAAATCAAAGTGAGAAATGAATAGTTCGGAAGCCACCTGAACCAAACATTGAATGTGGCAATAAAACCTGAGTATCAATCAATTACTGGAAGTGATGATTATAATAATATGATGATATTGATGATTGATATTTAGGCCAGTTTACTACAGCAATTACTGTCACTAATTGATGATGTTTTTCCCTCAATACGAGTTGTATTGCTGTCGTAGCGTAGTAAATCTTTACTTCGGGCCTGCTAATTGGACGAAATATAAAAAAATATTAAATATGCAAAGAAACTGAAAAAATAATTATTTAAGTACCTCCATTAAATCCTGGGCTATTTGCATGAACAACTTCTCCACATTCTCAGCTTCTTTTGCTGAAGTTTCTAAGAAATACATATTATGTTGTTGGGCAAAGTCTTCACCCACATGTCTAGGTATTTCTCTGTCCTCACGATCAATCTTATTACCTGAAATGCTAATTAGTTATATTCTAATAAGAACACCTAAGGATTTTGCACTAACCAACTAAAATACGCAATACTTTGCTACTGGCATATTCTTCAATTTCTCTAAGCCAATCTGGTAAACAGTCAAATGTTGGTTGGCAAGATATGTCATATACTAAAATTAATGCATGCGCTGATCTGTAATAACTTTGAGTTATAGATCGAAATCTCTCCTGTCCAGCAGTGTCCCATATTTGTAACTGCAAGTCACATTGTCAAATAAAATGAGTACAAAACAATTTCACAAGTGGATCAAATCAAAAACATATTGTGCAAGATTACCTTCACTCTTTCATTATCCACTTCAACTGTTTTTATCATAAAGTCTACCCCGATTGTTGCACCTTGGCCAGGTGGAAATAATCCTTGAGTGAAGCGTCTGACAAGACATGTCTTTCCAACACCTGCATTTCCAACCAGTACTACTTTGAAAAGGAACTTATAGTCCTCCATGTCCGAAATTCGTAAATTTTAACACTGATTTTCACTCAATATTATTAATAATACTAAAAATTACATTTTATGTAGTCACTGCGCCTAAAACACACAAACCATATTAAATGAGATACTGTAGGTACGAATAAAAAAAAAGAAAGCAACCAGAATACATAAAAATTACGTCACTATTTTCGCAACTTTCTTTTGCACCTGTGTAATTTCAATTCCTTAATGTAATCAGGATCAGCAATTCGAGTAATTGGAGTTAACTGCGATCTCTTTCTACGTTTTATTACAATTCATTCACTGTTACCGCGTTATTTCTATGATTACAACTATTTACTACTGTTACAATTGTTCCAAAGCAATGTCATTTTTGACTATGACGCTCCCTACGATTGTTTTTGTGCATTCAGGTGATTATGTTACACTATGTCAAACACGAAACTTAAGTAAACGCATTGAAGTTAGGCTTGTTCTGCGTTGGAAGACCATTCTATAAATTGGTCTAAACATATTGTTTTTTTATAAAATTCTATTAAGTAATGATAACAACAACAAATCATTATGTTTATTTATTCACTACTATAACATTAAGAAATGCAAAACAATAATTAACTCTATTATTATGCAATAGTTATGTTGAACGTAGGCAACTTAACTAACATAATATTTCAAACTATAAATTTAAGCTCAAACATATACGTAGTTTCGCAGTATTACTTTATTATGTTACTAATTTAATGGATTGATCCAGATATTATTGATGAATCGAAGTAATCAATTTCTAAATTTGCTCTTTATACTATTTATTAAAATTATTATTTTTATCTTTTCTATCATATTTAGTTGTTAAATGTCTGTGGCCTCAAACTGACTGAATACATTTATTTAGATTTAGATACCTTAATTTAAACCAAAGATTGTTGTGTCAAGATTGTTTAATTTGCAATGCATGTTCTAATAAAAATAAATTGGAAACTAATCAATATTTTATTAAAATATACAAAACAAGCTTTTGACGTTAGTTTTCCTTCCAATATTACAGAACTATTTAAAAAAATGGAATATTTAGTAATAATCTTATTTTGTATAAGTATAGAGTAGAACAATTAAATGAAATTTATGTTGAAGTTTTCCAAGACAGCTTAACCATGAGACAAGACTTTATAAGGCCTGTTGAATTGAATATAGCAGTTATGAAAAGTCAAGGATCTGAAAGTCCAGTTCTGACAATTTACTTTTGGATTTTATCTTTGAAGCAATACTTAATTAAATCAATTCATTTTAATAAGTAAAGACTTATAGATTTCCCAAGGAGCAACTTAAACGTAAAATAAAATTTAAATAATTTTATTTATTATTTGCTTCTCTAAACTTCAAAGCAGTAAGAATCGTGTCAATATTTTGCTATCAAATTTGTCGTAACTAATTACAACTGTTTTTATACAATTTAGTCTAATTAAAGATGAAAATACAGGTAGACCAGAAATTTTTTCGATAATTCAATTTGAAATCATACAATATTTCGGAATGTTTTACTTGAGAAATATCTAAAAAAAAACACAATTGATAATAAACATATTGTTTATAAATTATAATTGGTTTGAAGCAAATAAATAAATCAATAAATTTAAATTAATATATTTCATTTTATTTTGTAAGCCATCAATTAATATTACACAAGTCAATAAAGTGTACATAAAAAATCATACATTTTTTTGTTATATAAATTATATATATACAAATAAACTAACATATTTTATCAAGTTTTTTTATTAAAAAAATATAACAACTTACAACGCAATGATAATATTAATAATAAGGCAGCAAGTGGAAATTATATTGCTGCCAGCGTTTTGAATCTTCAATCGATCATATATATTACTTATATACATTTTTTTTTTACTATTTACAATATATATACTTTTTTTTATATAAAACAGATCACATAATAGAGCAAAGGCCAGTCAATTCCGAACCTTTTTTTACCATTGGCATTTTTTTCAACTCGATACCTTGTAGTGCGGGCTTCAGATGCAATTGCACAGGCTCTTCACCCGGTGGTAAAGGTTGGGTAGGATCAATGGGTTCTATATTATTATCAACATCAACAGATATATCTTTATTTTCTTTTGGGGCAATTACAGGTAATGGTTTCGAGATATTAATTTTTATTTTACCACTTATACCGCAACTTGGCGCAACCATCCCCGTATTTATATCAACATTACCATCAATTGCTGCTATTAAATCCGCTGGCCGTGTATCAGGTCGCTCCAAATCATCGACTTCAACGACTTCAGTTATGTGGCCAATATCTTCAAATGATTCGTCTATGAACGTGACAAATTAAAACAAATGGTTATATTTTTTTGGATACACTCATATTACTGTTAATACACTTTACCTGGTGTTACTGGCTCCTTTTTAATTTTAATTTCTCCCAATTTAAAATTCTCCACGTCCATAAAACCGTCATCTACTGGTTCTTGTTTCACAGTCACACCAGGAATCAAACAGCTATCATCTAATTGGCTGTCTTTGAATTCGTATTCATCTAAAATGATACGTTCTGGTTGCACTTCGTGTATTATCACATCATCGTCCTCATCATTTTCTGTCCTTTCTTCATTGTCATCAGTAATCATACTTTCAGGATTTTCGATAGCATTTTCAGTTGTTTCTGCTTCAGTCATCTCTTGATCATCCCCATCACTTTTTGGTGTATGTACACTTATAACGCTAATCTCACAATCATCTATTAAAATTTCTTGCACATCCTCATCCTTCGTCTCGTCCAAACCCACCTCCAATCCTGGTATAGAAGTTTTCGATTTGCTAATTCCTAATATTTCTGGTTCCTTTACCTCAGGGACAGTTGCATTCAACGTTTCGTCAAACGTCGTTTCAACTAATGATGCCTAAGAAGAAATAAAATTCACATTTATATTATGCAACATTCAGAAGTTATAAATATCACTAAACAGTTACACAATGCTAGCAAAAAATAAAACTTACCTGATAGTCTTCATAACAAAGGGGGTGATATGTTTGTTCATCAATCCTGATTGCCATTCGTAGATGCCACTCTTCTTTCTCTTCATTGTAAAATTGTTCAAACTTCTCTTGACAAACTTCACAATGAGCTTCAGGAATATTGGAATCTGCGGGAACGCTCGGTATTTCAATTTCTTCTTCGCCTTCGTCATTTGCACCATCTCCTTGTTCTTGGTTTTCAAAATAGCATTTTTCTAAACAATGTGTTTTTATTAATACAATTTTAAATTATACCTATATTTATTTATGAATGATACAAAAATTTATGCAATATGAGCAAAGAATAGTATGATCACTAACCTCGTTCTTCTAAATCCTCAATTTCTTCGTAATTATTCCAGTCGGAAATAGCGTAGTACCACCTTCTGCTAGTGGCTTTGCGTATACTTTTCTTCCCTTTTCTATTCTGCCTAAAGTGCCAGTCCAAATGTTGACTATAGAGAACACTATTTTCTGGAGGAAAACGCATACCACAGCTGCTACACTGCATTCCAGAATATAACGAGTATATGACTGCTGGCTGTTTGCTGTAAAAGACAATTAAAACTGTAAAATATATTCGATTGCTAGCCTATAAACGACTTACATTTTTAAAGTGTTTGGTTTTCCAAAATCAATAGGTTTGATTATTGGGGCCACATATTCTTTCTTAGGTTTGGGTTCTTGTTTTTCTACAGCAATTTCTGATTGTTGAGAAACAGTTTGTCCGGATTGTGTGTCATTTGGTAAATTGTTAGACGTCACAATGCCAGCACTAACTAGCTTTAGGAATAAATCATTTATATTCAACGACGGTGGCAGTGTAACGGATGGTGCCGATTCTGCTGGAAGCTTAACATCTGGTTCTTGAACTGCCATCTCAGTTGCATCCGTCTGATAAGTAGTTTGATTTGATGATGTTACTGATGTTGAAGCAGCAAATGCATTTGATAATAATGAATCTATATTACCTGTAAAGATAAAATAATATTTTAGTCAATGATGATTAAAGGTTTAATGAAAACTTACTAAATGTAGGTTGTTGAAGTAGATTGCTAATAACAGTATTTGGAGAACTAGAAGTTCTATCTGGTGAGTCATCACTAAAACGTGATTTCTTTTTAGTTGATGTAACGATCGGCAATAGTTTTGTAACTGTGTCTGCTATAACATCATTACTATCCTGGCTATTTTCATTATCACTAAGTATTGGCTTACAACCTTCCATATCCTTAATGAAAACATGTCCTGGTCTAAGGCCTTTCGGCAGCTTGGAAAACCGCACAAAATGCTTCTTTTCATTGACGGTAATGGGCTTAGGTAAGCCTCCAAACTCAACTTTAAACGCAACATCGTTGATTAACACAGTTTTTAATGCATCCGTAAACTTCAATGTATGCATCATATTGTCTATATTAAATTTTTGTGTGCGTGAATCTAAATAAATGGGAACGATGGTTTTGGCATCGATGATAAGGTTTATTTTCCCTGCTACCAAATCAGTTCTACGGACTGTGCCTATTTTAACTTGTGGTGGTGGTCCTTCAATTTTCACTACAGTCAGTTTACCATTTAAATCAATTGTCACACCGGGACCACCAAAAAAGCATTCGTAGCCATTGCCGTCAATGTAAATCTCACGAGTCGGTGCACCCAAACGAACTTTATAAGTAGATTCGCCAATATTCACTTCTTGATATTTTTCATTAAACGATAATGTGTAAGTCATATTATCATCAAATGTTACACGACGTGTACCAGCTTGAAATGAGATTTCGTATGGATCTTCCCACGTCATAAAAGCAATTGCGGTTTCGTCGTAAAAGATAATATCTCTAGGTTCACCATCAATATTAATACTCTTGGTATTGTCTTGATTGGCACAATTAACAACCATATCCAACGTTGAGGGAGATTGACTTCTTTGGTCTATTAAATCAGAAACTGGCATCATTTTCTCCTCATCGAATATATTTCCATGGAATGGTTGTCGCCATTGCGGGTTAGGATTTAAAGGCCGAATCCATGGTTCGATTCCAGGTCTTGGTACTCGAATAGGTCCTCTTGGTCCAGGGAATCCGCGCCTATTACCTCGCCAAGGTCCTCCAAGTCCAGAGCCCATTCCTCGTCTATTTCTACCTTCTTGATTGCGGAACTCTTCCCCTGAATGCACAGGCTGGTGTTTATTGACATTTCTTTGCTCGACAAATTCAGTATTTTCAACGTCCATTTCTTCGTCGCTCGTAGTGTTATTATTTTGGGATGGAGGTAAAGTTCCATCATTATTTTCATTGTCTTTCCGTTTGGCTTCCTTTAACTTTTGATTTTCAATTTGAGCTATGATTTTATTCATCAAAGCACTTTCTTGCGCTTTTGTCATATTTCCAGTCATAATACATTCTTCATCAGCTTGCGAAATTATTATTTTATTCAATGATTCATCCAATACCAGCTTTTCTTTATTATCTTGTTGCTTCTTCTGTTCTGCTATATAAATAATGTGTAATCATTTTCAGATCATTTTCGTAATAATAAAAATACACTTACCATGTAAATTAAACCTGGACTTGTTGAATTTATCAATATTAGTAGCGTTTGCCAATTTAGCTCTAACCAATTCTAATGCTGGTTTAGTAGCTAAATCGCACTTCGGTGAACTCTCGTTTCCGGCACTATCCTGTTTCGGCGAGGAACTGGAGATGATTGGCGGAGGTGGTGTCGGCGGTCTTTCCGTGCTCTTCGTTGATTTGCTGCTAACAGGGAATTGCCTCAAGTCAACATCTTCATTTCCAAATAATCTGCAACAAAATAATTGATGCACTATTTGAAAGATATTTAAACTATTTTAACTTACACGTCGAACATCTCCGTTTTGTTCTTCTTGAGAGTTGGCGGTTCTGGCGCATCCATCGACGTTCGTTTTTTACTTGCTGGAATTTGTCTCAAATCAATATCCACATTTTGTTCATCATCTAGAAGTTTTAAATTAGAAGAAAACAATAACGTTGAGGACGTATTTAGCAAGATTCTAATTTAGAAATACCCAGACTGAAGACGAAGTTACATATTCTGTTTAGTTTAAGATACACTTACTTGATTTCTCAATGATTTCATCGTGTAATCGTGACTGCTTCTCTGGAGGTCCGTTCATCCTCAAATCTACATCTCGCATCTCATCTAGATCGGGGCTGATGCGATTACGTCTCATGTAATTGCGATTCTTCAAACCCTTAATATCTTTAAATGTTCCACCATTTGAATCTTTATTCGGCGATATTTTTTCAGCTTTGCTGATAATCTTTCCTTTCTTGTCAGTACGAGATTGGCCTTTCTTGTATTTTATAGTCGGCGACTTTGATGAGGAGCGAACCAACGAAGTTTTTTTTGTGGGCGAGTCTAGAGAACTTGTGGAGCCAGAGCCAGAAGATGACGATTTAGAACTACGAGAGGATTTTGATTTGGGAGAAGTGGAACGCTTAGACTTTAATGGGATACGGGACAGAGTTTTAGCAGCTTTTTGGGGGGCTTCATCTTTATTATTTACAAAACGAGCATCGGTTCTTTCAACTCTGTTGCTCATTTTATTACTAACAATTTTATTATCTAGACTGTTTGTGGTATTAGATTTATTCTCTAATTGCACAATAGTATTTACAGTATTTTGCAGCCCAATCGTTGTTGGGCCAGGCACCTGTTGACGAAGTAAACGAGGATCTCGATTTGGTCGCGAACCTCCTATCAAAGAGCCACCTGACGTTTTTGGTACTCCAATATTTGTATTACTATTTATTATAGCCTACAAAAACGTAATGATTTAATATCATATTATGTTGAATAATAATAACAAAACAATTGTTAAATGAAAACAACTTACATTATTCTTTACTTCTATTGCCGGCTCTTCTTCCAATTGTTTCGCTACTTCTGGCTTTAACAATAAATTCTGAAAATATGCAATGAATTTTAGATTTGATCAAATTATCAAATTAAAAGTGGAGAATTACCTTGGCAGTAGCAGGTGCAATATCTTCACCTACTATTGTCGATTTTTTCAATTGTTCCTCTTTCATTTTAACTTGTGTCTGTAGCAGTTCTAATTCTAATTTCTTTTGTTGTAATTCCAACAACTGCTTCTGTTTGCTTAATATCTTTTGTTGCATTTCCAACGTTGTAGGATCGGTGGCAGTTGACACGATGTTGTTAATAGCCGGTTTCGGCGCTTCTTTAGTTGCCTGAAATATAAATGTATTAGATCATATTCAGTTGCTAAATTAGAAGATCTGAAACTGCTTACATTGGGTTTAAAAAATTTTGGATTAAAGTGTATGTTTGGTGGAGGAGCTGTGATTGGCCAAGCAGGATCCACTTGCTTTGTCTGAACATCTAATGCATACAATTTACTTTTTGGAAGTACGTCGTTCCAAGTTTGCCTCAACTTGTACATTTCTGTTCGCGTCTTCTCGTCGACCTAATAATTTAAAACATAATATTACACGTTTCGCACATAAAAATTAGTAACAATAAAGACACAATAATTCCTACGTCGATGTGTATCTTACAAAATTTCAAACACAATGATTTGGGTCCTTGTTACTTACTTGTTGAAATACACTGCAGAACAGTTGCACAATGTTATTGCAGAATGCAGGTGTGTAGGGTCCTCCAACGTTCTTGATTATACAATCGATAAGATACAGAACAGGCAATTTCACCTCAGTACGAACCTAATAAGACACAGATTAAGCACTTATCTTCAATGTATCCAATATCACACTTAAAAACTAAGTCACTGTTATACTTTCCATTTTTTTTGCATTACTTTCATAATGAAATGCAAAATAAATACTTTGCATCCTCTTCTATGTTGTCTCGTATATATAAAAAAAATCACGAAATCGCTCACTTCTCTAATTATAATTTTAAGCTCACTATTGAAAAATCCCGAATTAAATAAATCACTATTTAATAATTTACTTATATCTCACTTAATAAGTTGTCTTTGAACAGAACAAAAAAACTTCGTGATGATAAAGTAAAAGCGTAATTATGCAATCACTTGTTCAGAATTTTTTAATGTATACTTGTTGTTTTAAAATAATATTCAATATTTCTTTTAAGTCATTTCTAAACCTGATAACGAAATATCCGCGGTTTCGTGTTCTACTTTAAGCGAGGTATAAGAGTTATAAAACAACAAGCAAATGACCTTAAAATGATAAACGTTTAAAAAATAAGTAAAACGTTCATGCACTTTTAAAATATATAAATAAATAATTTCTATTTCCTTTGTATAATTTATTCACATATATCACAAGTTGTATCAAACGGGAATAAAATAATAAAGGTGAATAAGTTGAATGTGTTTATGTTAAAATTGCTTAAGAAAGTTGTATGCTTTTCTTTTATGGTATTATATAGTTGCTTTTTTTGTATATAATGGAAAAGTAAGCTAAAAAGGACCTAAACAAAATAAATTAAGTTGATAATAACCTTAGCCAGATGTTCTTCAATTGCTTCAACAATAACTTTAGCATGGGCCACATTCTCCTCCGCCAGCATAGTCAGCACACTGATTAGTGGCTTACTGTTACAGTTTAAATCCTGCAAAGTGGATGTGTACCCATCCTTGATCTCCTTGCTCGGTGCCATATCCTTGAAAGACAGTCACAGAAATGTCTTCTAAACTGACTGAAAACAAATGAGCAAAAACAAAATCATGAGCTGTGACAGTTTTTACAGATCACCAAAACTTTCTCAAAATCAATAATCATTGGTGAAAACGTTCCAAGTTTGACGTTTTTAGTTTTTTTTTTAATTAAACGGCTGTTAATATATATTATAAGGATAAATAATGTATAATTGCTAATTCTGTTATCAATGAAGTATCTTTTGATATCTGTAATTTTCATAACAAGTCATGGCAGAAAACTGGTTAATAAACAATACCGTTTTTTCTTTCAAGGCAACAAGTAAATATAGATTGTGGACATTGATCCATATGCTATTAGTAACATTTTCCGTGTTCTAAGATCATACATAAAGCATAATCGAGAAGTTTGTTCAATAACGCATTCATGCATCAGAGATCAAAGTTGACAAAGTTGACATTTAGAAATAGTCACAAGGCGCCACCAATCATCGCCTGATAACGAACGATACAATACATTGGATATATTTTCTACGTTATATATGTATGTAGCACGATGCTCTTACCTTACAGATGTGTGTTCATAGCTCCATTTCAACAGCGATTCTACTGTTGCAAATGCACTACACTTTAACACCGAAAGCACAAATGTATCACCAACCCGAATAACGATCACTGTGTGTTATTGATTTGATATTGTTCACAAACTAAACCACACTAAACAAAGCAAAATGGCGATCCGTCACTTCAAACAACTTATTCGGTAGAGATTTCTACTTGAAGTGAGCAGTGGAAGTGAGGAGCGTACTTTTTTTTTTCCAACGGATAACGTCAGATTGAGCATGCGCATTTTGCTCCAAAAGATCAACAATGTTGCCACGTTTATTTTAATCACAGCATACAAATAAAATCTACCTGCAAATATTGTCGTTCACAACAGATCGCAGTCATCGCAATACCAAGAATGGCAAGAAGTGGAGGGGACAGAGTGTGACTACACGTTATCTCAATGTCTCTTTTTGGTTTGCATGTATTGATTTTGGTTTTATTTTGGAAATACATCTCAATAATTTATAGACGTATTTATTTTATTATCCACTCTAGTGCCCTAGGTCCGAGAAAATGTTAGGTTAGGTGAAGTTGCCCTAAAGTTTTATGTTTAAAAATATATACAAACAATTTTGTTATATGGGTATTTTCATATCCAGTGGTCTAGGTCAAGTTTCTGTTAGAGTTTTTTTTTTTAAATAACATAAAAACAATTTGGTGATATGGATATTTCAGATATTAAACTACAAATTGTTGGAGGCAACGTCTAGTTAATTTCTTTATGGTTTGCGAAAAATGAATTTTTAATTGTGTGTTCAAAAATTATATTATTTTGTAGTATAATCTCTTTGTAGCTCAATACATCTAGTCCAACGTTTTTCTAATAATTCTATACCATGTTTATAATTATTTGTATTAAGGCTTGAATTGCTTCTTGACCATTAGCTCCATAAATTTAGCGAATATGTTGAATTTTCAAGCAATTCATACTTTAATTCGTTGATTTTTGCCATGGTTAAAACACATTTGTCAGCTGGCGTGTTGTCTTGGTGATTGATTTTTTTTTATTTTAACATATTTATTGATCAAACATTGACCAAAGGGCTAATTATTTTATTTTTCTGTAAACTCTGTCTTTTTTCACTAATTTTTCTATCCAATTGATACAACAGACTTGTATAATATTCTGAGTTGATTATTTTATTTTTCTCACGATAATCTATTAACAATGCTTTTGCAATTGTTAGCAAATGCGGCACCTATATTGCATATATCATGGACTTTTTGAAAGTTTTCTGCAGATGTTGCAGTTTTTGGAGGCAATTACGTGGGTCATTTTCAATGCTTGTACGTCCACCTTTAAAATAACCCACCATTTCCAGAAAATGTGCATACACGTTAACATAAAAAATCTATTGTTGATGTAC
Source organism: Nicrophorus vespilloides (assembly GCF_001412225.1). Classification (NCBI taxonomy): domain Eukaryota; kingdom Metazoa; phylum Arthropoda; class Insecta; order Coleoptera; family Silphidae; genus Nicrophorus; species Nicrophorus vespilloides. Next base: position 425,074 of record NW_017100093.1, on the reverse strand, counting down.
TTAATATTGAAATATCAGGGAGGATATAGATTTAAGAAATACAACTACAAAACAATATGCAAGACAAAAATAATTTATAATTCGTTAAAATAATAATAAAATTTATTGCAACAAATCACCATACTACAAACTCAACAAAATAACATAATAAGAAAATAAAAATAAATTGACCATAGGTCTTTCTGGCCTTTAAAATAATTGTATAACATATTTCAAACACATTTTAACCTTAATATTCAAGTGTATCATATTTATGTTTATTATATTTAACTTTTACCTATATACTTTGGAAAATGCATACTTTTACCGATAAAAGTAGATACATGAAGCTGATCTCAGATTTAAACTCACTTTTACCGTAACATATACAAAATACATATACATACAAAAAAGACTATTATAATATAAATAAAAAAGGAACAAATATAAAAAAAATACATTTTGTAAAATATTTTTAATTTAGTTCAATTTATCTATTTCATACTAACATATATAAGATATCAAATAGGAGCTCTTAAGGCAATAAATATAAGTAATACAATAAACTAATTACCATATTTAATTACCGTAGATACCAAGATTATCACGTTTTAACGAAAAAATAAATATATCTAAAAAACAACATTCAATGAAAACATGCTAATAGTTTCTGCCGAACAAGTCAAAGGATTAGTTATTCTTTAATCACTATTTTGAATTGAGCAGTGAAAATGCTGATAATACAATCTACAAACCGTTTTGTAGAAGTATACAAGTATGTATGTACATTATTATTTTGTACCTGCAAGAGTACTCAAACGAAAACAGTTATTATCACTGACATGAAATAGACGATTACATGATTAATGCGAAACAAACAATAATGACACGAATCATTGCAATATGTAACGTTCGTTATGAATACAACCTTACATTTTTTGCAGTGAAATTTAGAAACACTAGTGAAATTTGGAAACCTACTTAAAATTTATCAGTATTTCTGACTTGGTTCACTATCGAATGATAAACATAATATATTCTGCAAATTAAAATTCATTAACTTGATAAATAATTACTTTTTGCCCTTGATGTGTTTCTCTGGTTGTAATTTAACATTATTTACAATATTTCATTTCTAAAACACTTCTAACTTTATTAACACTAATATTCTTATACAGATAAGATATTTTAATAAGTGAAACTAAATATATATTGAAAAATTCTCCAATAAAAATGTTTTAAAAAAATAATTACTTTTATTAATAAAGGAAAATGTAATTTATTCGTTGAATTATAAAATTATATACAATGCATACAACTGGATCTTATGAGCATCCAACGGCTATGAAAAATCCACCGGCAAAACTACTTGTGAAAGATACATTCGTCTTTGTAAAATGCAGTAATCTGGTCATAAACTTTGAGTTTTTTTTTTGCAGAGTACCTTCAGCATTGCCAATAAATTTGTCCAATTTGTTGTTAATTCTATTCCAGTTAATTTTAATGAAATTCGACTCTTTCGCCAACTGCATCAATAAAATTCCTCCGCCGATGACCAAAGCAACTATTTTACCAATTTTCATCGATATAAAACCGATCATCATGCCCGACGATGATCCTACCAAAAGTTGATTGGATGGTGATGATTCGCCAACGTGCTTAGCTATTTTATCAATGATCGATTCATCCTTGCGACTCATTTCTTCACAATTCTTGAGTTTCTTCGTAGTTGGATTGGACAAAACGTAATTTTTGACAGTTTTTTCTCCAGCTGTTGACATCATTTGTTTCATAGAAAATAATTTAAAAAAAGACGAACATCGTCATTAAAATGAAACTAGTAGAAAGGAGAGGAATTGCTTGACGGGTTAATGCTTTTTGATCGATAGTTACTTTGCACAGAACACTCGTAACAAATTTTAAAAATAATTTTGTTATTTTTGACACTTTCAATTTTGTTTACTGTAATCAACAATAATGTATTGAAATAAAAATATGCATTCCTGTTTCAGAAAATCAATGCTCATTTTAAAATGATATATATATTATCATTTTAATAATAAGTTCACTTTCCTGTAAACAGGAAATGAGTTTGAACCACAAGCCTGATGAGGTTAACATAATTATACGTACTTATATAATTCAATGCGTTTTTTTTGTGTAATCATTTGTATATTTAAGTTGAAAGTTCAAAATAATAAGTGATTAAAACCTTTTTTGCATATCTCATAAGCGCAATCTAATAACGATTGCAATTATTTTATCTTTTTATTTGTGAATAATACTATATATATTATTCGTGTTTAATACGAATTCCTCGTAGGTGATCTGCGATTCCTTGTGTCCGATGCATCCAATCTGAAAAGTATACATTTATTAATTATGATTCAATTATATCAATTCAATCAGTAGATTAATTACCTCTCAGTCCATAAACTTCTTCCTTATTAATATTGTTGATGATAGTTTCAGCGCAAGTATTTAGTCATAGATTTAATATGCTTTCTTGCTTATTCTAATAAATTTTGTTGCAACTTATCTTCTTTATCAATAATTTCACTTACATTCGTAAATACCTCTTAATTTCTAAAACTTCTTCCTGTAAATTATTGATGAAATCGTCTGTGTGTGCGAATTTATTAAATTTGCAAACAATTTTCTCGCTCAAATATTGTTTCAGCTATTTATGGAGATCATTTCTCTTTGGTATAACGTAAGATGTGAATAAGATGTGGGAGCAGAAGAACTCCGAGCATTATGTTCTAAAATATTTTATATTTTTCGCCTCCAATTCAAGGATTGATAATACTTCCCTTGCGTAGATATTTGTATTGCAAATATCACAATTATTTTTAACAACAAATTTTTCTATTTTCTTTAAAATATCTACAGACAGATTGGAAAAAAATATACTGTCGAGAGGTTCATTATTAATATATTTAATAGGCAATTATTGCATACATTTAAAAATAGATTTAAGTTTCCAATTACATATTCACAACAATCTGTCTTGAAATTTGTGCCTGCTGCATTACGTTATTAATTAATAACGTTGAAAATCTATTTATAAATGAAACACATGAAGGCGTGCTGTTTGGACCTTCCATTTACCTCAATTGGCTAAAAGAATTTTCAAGAGGATCGATTTGATTGGCAAATATTTTATATTTATTTTTTGCAACAGTGTGGAATATAGGTTAATAAAACCATTTAAAGTTGCTAAAAAAATTCGTACGACTGGTAATTACTTCATTTCTCTGATTAACAAATTTCATGCTTCTTACAACCTCATACCATAATTGCAAATGATTTAACACATTTTTTTTACATCAATTCCATTAATTTTGACTATCCCAAAATTTAAACTATCAAACACTTAATTTAAATAATTGCACAGCCCTTTGATTCCGATGTAATTCTATCATAATTTCCATAATAGCACCTATTGAATGCCTAAACTCTTGTATAGCTTTTGAGACCTTCATCTTGGGAATTTTGGTAATGATAATTTAATATTTGATAGGTATCTGTAGCATTTTCTACTCTGTTTAAATATTCCAAGTACAAATACTTTGTCGTCCCAATTATAAAATTCTCCCTTTTTCTTGCTATCAGCATTACAAATTTGTTTTTTTTTTAAATTTTGATCATTCATATTTAATTTTTACATTGTCGTAATTCTTTACATTGCTTTTTATATTTTTTTTTTATTTAATTTTTCTAAATAGCTAACTTTTTTTTGTAATTGCCTTCTGTCCTTCCCAATTAACACTCACTTTCTCTTCCACATCTTCTATATGGGAATCCAATTGGTTAACAATACTCATCGCCTCACAGTAGTATTGATCCGAATTAATAAGATTATTACCAACATTGCTGCAACTAGCAGCAACAACATTACTTTCTTCATTCTCCATTTCCATAACATTTTCCGTTAAAAATGGTATGTCGTGTTTCAAAAAGGTAACTCTGTCTCTGTAGGTTTCTTTAAAATGGAGGTTGCATACCCTTTTATTTTTTTTAATGTACTTGTAATCCTTGTTCAGTATTGAAGGGTTGCGTGTTGCAATTTTCCACTGTTCAAATTGGGGAAAACCGATGGGAGGAAATCTTCGTAGCATTATACCGTCACCCTGCTTTGTAGAACATCCTATGACGCAACAGATTTTGACCATTCTAATATAAACGTAAATTAATAGTATAATTAATATTATATCTACTAATATTACTTACTTGCTACTGTTCATCTACAATCTTCTTGAGGTAGAAAATTGGTGTAAATCTTTAACTTGGTATGTCGAAATAGGTCGAAATCTTTTTCGAAATCGAAGTTTTTTTTCAATTGTGAACAAAAAATTAAAAAAACACTACCACCAGCACTGGTAGTTTTTTTATCGCATAATAAAAATTTGAAAAATTGTCGAATGATACCGAATTTAGACGAAAATTCTTCTTCTCTCTTTCCAGAGTCATATGTCGTATACTAACCGTTTGTGATTAAAACGAAGAGTCTAGAACAGACGCATCAATTGAGATATCCTTGCTGAAAATTTTCCAATGACACATGTATTTTTGAAATATTTATAAACTTAAAAAGTCGATGTGTAATAGTAAAAAATAAATATGATTTCTGTTCCAATCTTGTTTTTCCGTAGTTTTCACACGCTCGATATAGACTCTAAAAGGTTATCGGTATGATGTAGACCAGTGATTCTCAAAGTGTGGGTCGCAGACCAAAATGTTTGAGAACCACGGATGTAGACAAAGCCAGAAGTTAAGAAACTAAAATATTGAAATATGTACTAATCAGAACTTAGATAATAGATTAATAATAAGTCATAAAACCATATAATTCATAATATTAGTGTGATTATTATTTTGGTCTATTGTTCTACATTCTTTTCCTCCTGCTTCTTCCCTCTTGGAAGAGCCTATGATACGTATTGTTCTACTTCATTTTTGTCAATCTGACAGGAGTGGTGGCAATTGCAAGCCAGACAACCGAAATCCCGTCTATCGAAATCCCGAGTGTATCAAAATCCCAACTATATCGAAATCTCAACTATGTCAAAATCCCGACTATATCGAAATCCCGACAAACTATAACTTAATAAGATTATTAATTGTTGTTATTTATTGTTAATAACATAAACTAATTTTATTATAGAATATTTCTTAATCTTAAGTTTTACAATGAATAAGTCAACGAAAAATAAAATACAATAATAATTAATATTATTTATTGTTATTTAGAATAAATAAAAACAATCAATAATCGGGCAATAGAGACATCGACCTAGGTCTTAAAAATATTTTTTTCAGTATCCGTCGTACCTTTTAAAATATAGTAGAATAATTTAAAAATGTTATTGTAGAAATTTTTATAATAAAAGACACTGTCGGGATTTCGATTGTCGGGATTATGGTAGTCGGGATTTCGATATATTTGGGATTTCGATACAGTCTGGATTATGGTAGTCGGGATTTCGATATATATTCGGAATTTCAATACACTCGGGATTTCGAACGTCGGGCTTTCAAAAGACGGTCTTTCGGTTGTCGGGCTTGCGATATAGATCCGAGTAGGAGCATGTGCACAATAAATGTATGTTTATTATTATCCATGTCATTTCATGTTATTGTGTTTTGCATAACAGGACTATTGATTCATTTTACGTCTTTAATAGTTTATTACTTTTTAACTGAATTAATATTTTCTTTAATAAACATAATAAATTAAACTTAAATACAATCAAAATTGCAATATACAGTTTCACCATTAATTGGGGAAGTTTAACGAAAATCGTATTATTTTCAAATCCTAATAACAACATTCAATGTTTTCAATAAAGTTAATTTAACTGTGTTATCTTATCAGTAGTATCCACGTTCGTAATCATAACCACAGTTATTTGCTAAAAAAAATAAATAATATTTGTCACTAGAATATACTTAATTAATTTATCTTTAAAATATTAATCTTTAATAACAGTTTAAAGATAATTATCAACTTTGTAAATGTACTGTATTATTTTATGAACTGTTACTAATTAATGTTAATAATTACAATACATAGTTAATTGTTTACAATATAAAATGAGAAAATTCTATTCATCAAATGTATCGTAGATGATTATTTTATGCTTGTGATGATAATATAGATATTTTGCTTATTAAACAAAAGTAAATGGTGTAATTATAGTGACTTTGTCATTAGTCACTATAATTCCACATCATATAATATTAAAATTCATTATTATATTCAGATTGAAGTCGTTACAAAATATATTTTGTTTATAGCGAAACAATGTTAGTTACGTATAAATAATGTTAACTTTATTAGATTCAAAAAAATAATTTAAGTTGTAGCCAATGTAACTTCACTGAACTAGAACGACGATAATCATTGCATAAAAATAATTGCATATACAATGCGCAATAGATGATGAAATATCATATAGACGAATATACATTGAAAGCAATTCGTAATATATATTATCATATTTTCTTCTTATGCATACACTTTCAAACGTGAAGTTTGAGTTAAATCGATTAGAAATAAAACACAAGAAATGCATATACTTTAAAGTATTTAATGAACTTAAAATCAAATTAAACAATTATTATTGTTGACAAATCGAGTCTATTACTAATATATACAACAAATATTCATTGTTTAGCTAATGGGACAATCTGCTTCTTCACATTTAGGCATATTATCTAAAATGATTGCAATTGCCCTAGCCATATATGTCATTGTTCCAAAACAACCACTTGGAGCGCTATCATAAAAATGTTGACAAATGTAAGCTGCACCTCCACATAACAAACCACCCATTCCAGTTGTCTCTTTATCTTCCTTATTCTTTGCACAGCAAAGAGTCGCATCTCCGTTACAATTGACCTACAAATAATTTATATTAAACTTAAACATATAGCGAACCATTCCGTCTAAGTAATACCTGATCACTTAAGAATAGTCCATTTGCATTGTGTACTAGCTGCTCGACTTGGATAATTCTACCCAAATTCGGCGTAACGTTATGTTCAGAAACTAGTGTTAGCACCATTAAAGCTTCCACAATTAACTGTCTGTATTCTGGATGTGGAATGGTGTTCAACACTGTTTCAACGGCTAAAGCAAATTTCAATTCTCCAGGTGTCATTTCTTCGGTCAAAGATCTCGGGAGAACTTTATCGGCGATATGAATACCTTGACACTAAATAAAATTGTTGTTTTTTAAGTTATAAAATAAAGTCATATTTTTTTACCTTCTCCAGTAAACCCCAAACTCGCGGATAAAAATCTATCGGTACCCTATTCAACGCTCCATCTAACCTACGCCTTCTCAGCCACTGACCTTGCTTATCGGTTTCTACAGTTTCTTCATTACTGTTTTCAGGTCCCAAACCAATATGGATTTTCTTGCTTATTTTACTAGATTTACTACTAACAATTGAAAAATTCCCTCGTCCAACTGGAAATTAACATTTTAAATAAATGTATTTCTATTTCATTTACCTGACTTACCGCTGCTGATAACAAACTCTTTACCGCTAATTATGTGGTGCAGTAAATTCTTCATTTCGAAAGGACTTAGATTCAGAAGATGTTCTGTAGCGTCTTCCCCATCGCATTTTAGGGTGCGTGAAAGTTCTGTGGCCATAACTTGAATAATTAATCCTACTCTTAGTCGTAACATTTCACAAAATAACTGAGGTTCCGTTCTAATAAACATTGCCAAATATAGTAAAAGCTCTTGGGTTAGCATAGCAGTACTATCGTCTTCACCATACGATTCATGAATGCATAAACGCAACTCAGTTTCCGGTAATGGAGCCGTTATTGTGTGCTCGTTATTAGGTGGCATCCCAATGGTGATTTGCTTCTGACGTACCAGCAAATCAGTAACTGCCTTAGCAAGATCTTCGACGCGTTTACCCAACATACCTTAAAGAAAATCGAATCAACGAAATGAATATGGTTGAAATTTATATATTTAATTACCAGCAGTATGCCTTACCAATCCCCATAACTTTTGTTGACAAGCTTTTTCATATAATCCTTTTAGTAAGTCTCTCACACAGACAACTTTCCCAAATTCCAACATTCCGGTATTATAATCTAAGCCTTTGGAATCTACCAAATATTGTAAAATGTCACCTTGCTCATCCAAAGATTCCGATTCACGTAACATTGCAAATAATTCCTCGACTTCTGTATCCGCATATTGGGTTTCCGATTGAGTTCTGTGTCTTGTTCCAATACCAGCAATTACAATAGAAGGTATATCCTTTGGTTGGTCATGACATGAATTTACTTCTGGCGAAGGAGATCTAGTGTGAATGCCTGATTGACTGCCACAAGCCAAGGTAGATCTTTGATCAATACCAAGTTTTTCAACTAAACATATCATGTAATAACTATTTTAATTTCGTATAATAATATAATACATACCATCACCAATATTAATTGATCTCGTTCGTTTGATTAAACCTTTTACAGACATTCGTCTTCTCATATTTCTTCCCCTTCTGACTGAATGATTTACCATTAAGAGTGACGCTTTGTTTGAAAAACATTTCATCAGATGTTCTTCCAAATATTGCTGCACTTCCGGATTCAACTCTATAATTGTATAAGGATTATATAAACTATAGTTTTATAAATACAATTCTTACTATCCGGCATTCCCTCTTCGTGGCAACCCAGAAAACTTAAGTTTGTTAAACAACTAGTGCTAAGAAAATCGCTAAAATGTCCCAATGTTACTCGTGTGCCGTTTATATAACCGGACTTTAATTTCTTCATAGTCGTTATCATAGCCAACGGAATTTTTCCTTGATCTGAAAGTAATTAATAAATTAATATAAAGTTTTTCATGTATATAATATTTTGAGTTAGAACTATAAAGAAATAAAAATGTTAGTAAATATAGATATTCTATATAGATACAAAGGAAGATAGGCATACAACAAATTAATAGGCATTATTTTAGTAGGAAGAATTTTTAAATGATAATAATCACCTAAATGTAAACTTCTTACAGGAATTGTGACCAGAGGCCGTCCTAACATATTTTGCCAACTTGATTTTAAGAAATTGAGTTCACTCTTGAAAATATCTATCATCAGTTCGTAATCTGAAGCGATGTAATTGCGCGACATGTCGCTAAACTAAATCGAAATTAATAAAATAAATCAAAATTAACTGAATCAAGTGAATTATTTTAGTAACCTGTGGAGTAAAGGCAAATATCCGGTCTCCCATTGAATATAATTTGCTGGTACTTAATATTCCCACGTCACGAGATTTTCTTCCACTCAAACCTAACTTTTTGTTTCTTCCTAAAAAGGTAATTTGATTTTTGATGCTTCGTCATTTATAGAATACATACCTAAGTATGTGTAAAGATGGGATAACAGCCTTGCTGGTTGTACTTCAATTGGTGCAACTTCTGCTATTGTTTGTACGTATATATCGTGCTCTAACAATTTCTTTCTTATTTCATTATCTTCTGCTAGAATGACAACCTGTACAACCACATCAGGTTTTTTCTCAGCACACAATCTCCTATTTAATGGATCTAATTCACCAGCCGCGAGGTAACCCTCTTGTAGAAGTTTACCGACAATGTAAAGGGATTGTGCCCAAAGGAACGGTGATTGACCTAAAGCAACTCGCGTTTGGCTTCCTGGATCTTTGTATTCCTCATCCACTAATTGTGGCGGAACTGCATACAATTCAGGAACTAATTTAATACCGTCTTCAGTTTTAATCATAATCTAAAAATCACAAACCAATCATTACAGTAGTGAATAAAAATCGCGATATATTACCTCCTCTAACATATCTGTATATACTGAGGCAAGTTCTTTCTTTCCTTGGAAACAGTAGTCTAATATTAAATAACAGAAAAATAACGGCCATTCGCATTCAATACTGTCGAAAACTCTAAGCTCCCATGGCTCGTAATATAATCTGTTAGGATCCTGTAAATAATAATTTGAATATTGCAATCTAGTTGATACAACATATTGTAAATACTTCTTTAGGTGTCCTATATCCATCTCTTAAGAATCTTTTGCATCCATAATGGCCTTGTAATTTCTTAAGTATATTTCCTCTAGTAAGATTGATTAAAACAGGATCATCCACAGCAAATGCAGGAAATCCAATAACTGATAAAATTCCACTATCAGTTTCTTTTGAGCTGGATTCTCTTGGTAACATAGACTTAACAGGAAAATAATAAATAAAGAACAAACAATACTGCATTGTGAATAATTACTTGTAGGACTGCTTGACATTTTTGGGCTTCATCTGCAAGGACATGAATAATACTGTATGGTCCACCACGAGCTCCAAACAAGTCCAATTCATTCATAGCTTCAAGTGCAGCTTTTGCCATGCCAATGCTGCTGGCATTTAGTTCTGGCAAGCCATGATTGGTTTTATCACCTCTCTCCCATATCCCATAATCTGGAGTGCAATAAGCACTTTCAATGTAAAACACTAAATTCTGTACAAATGAAACCTCATCCAAGTTAAAAATTATTTGAAGTCCAGATGCAGTCATCTGAGCTAAGATAAGTAAATAAAGACTAATAGCATCAATCTGCAAATGTCCCCAATCCATATCACTAACTACAGTTTGACCAGTTACAGAAGAGTACTTGGCGTGCAGTGAGTCTGAAGAATTTTGAGTCATTTTAAACTTTTCCACTTTATCCTTTTGCCTCATCATGCACATCAAAAGGCCCCTCATTAATTTAACACATGACTGTTCTAACTCATACGTTTTAGCCCTGTCTTCATCCTGATCTGCCATCTTCTTGTAAGACATTGATAGGCCCCAAACTGCTAATATGCAATACACATTGTTTCTGATCCAAGCATGGTCATTCTCTTCACTTAAGGGAAACAGTCCCGTTACTGGATTTTGATGTTTCATTATAACTCGATAAACTATCCTCTGATAGTGGTCCAAACGAACCCCAGAATTGCTTCTGCTTCTCATCTTAATATTAGTTACAATGACACTTGAATGACAAAATTACTTCTTGGATTATTTTTTCACTTCAGTTAGGTTACCAATTGTAAAATGTTTACATTTGTATTCTGTTCAACCATTATATTATGTAATAATGCTTTCGAATCAATTTACAATTATATTGCGTTATATCTAATCACATTAATTTATAATTGTATTTGATTGTATAGTATAAAAATAACAAATAGTATATATATAAACAGAAAATAATTAAAAATATTGTTTTCAAAAAATCAGTGCTGATGGCGCTGTTGTCATTATTATCATTTTACATGTAAATTGCTATAATTTTAAAGCTAATATTTGTTTACGTTTTATCACCAACACAAAGCCAAATCATATGGTATATGTGTTTTGAAAGTAATTGTAAAGAATAAAATTTCATAAAATATTCGTGTTCATTGCTGTGCACAAGTTCAGTGATATTACTAATGTTTTGACTGGCTTTGACGTGTGTCACTTTGTGTGTTTAGGTTACAATTTCTAACATGTAAATAGGAAGAGTATTTTGGTTTAAATTCAAGTAATTTCAGTGCATTCATTTAAATATGGGTAACGCTGGTAGTAGTGGTGTTCCAAGGGATCGTCACAAGTCTGGAGAAACCGTTCCTTCGTCACCATCGAAAGAAGAAAATCAAGCATTTAATTTTGATAAAAAGCCAGAACATAAAGTGCTATCACTGCAAGGTTCTCAGGAGGATGAGGAACCATATTTCACAAAACCAGTTGCTAGGGAGGTACAATTTGAGCCACCAACTAGACAAAGGGCAAATACTGTATCAGAAGGTTTGTTTCTGATATTATTTATTTCAATAGTTACTAAATTAATTAATGTTGTTTAGGTACCACAGTTAGTGATAAGACTCCAACTGTCTTTAGATGGGAAGGGGGTGGCAAAGATGTATACATCAGTGGTACTTTCAGTGAATGGAAAACAATTCCAATGGTAAAAAGTCATGGTGATTTTGTAACCATCATTGATTTACCAGAAGGCGAACATCAATATAAGTTCTATGTTGATGGGGAGTGGAGAAATGATCCTGGCACTAAAGTTGTTGTGAATGACATTGGTACTAAAAACAATGAAATTTCAGTCCGTAAATCAGATTTTGAGGTATTTGAAGCCTTGGACAAGGATAGTGAAAATGCTCCAGGTGAAATGCAAAAAGAATATTCACAAGAAATCCCTGCAAACAAACCATGGGAAAAGGTTGCAGGTCCTCCCTTTTTACCACCCCATTTATTGCAGGTTATTTTAAACAAGGACACACCATTATCTGTAAGTTGTATTTATATATTAAGGAAATGTGAAGTTTCAATCTGAATGTTTTTTTTTAGTGTGAACCTACATTATTACCCGAGCCAAACCATGTGATGCTGAACCATCTTTATGCATTATCCATTAAAGAAGGGGTGATGGTTTTAAGTGCGACACATAGGTACAGAAAGAAGTATGTAACAACACTATTATACAAGCCAATTTAAACGAGAAATAAACAAATAAAATAAGATTAATATATTTATGTATACATAACTTGGCTTAATATTTTTAATGTATATTTATTATGACATATTTAGTATGGTTTTTAACATTTTAAATTGTATTATTTTTTCGTTTTTACTTAGTTTTAGTTTATAAACGGCAATTTTGAACTTATTATTGTTGGAGTATAATAATAAGTATAATATGATGAAGATGTTACCAATATTTTGTAGTATTTTATTTTTAACAACCAATTATTGTACAATGTTACAGACGTTTAATTTAATGTGGAATAAACTATTAATGGAAGTTTCATTTATTTTTTAATAGATTCATGTGTGTATTTTAAACAAGAATAAAAACAATGAAATTTTATTTATTTGTTTATTACTTTTTTAAATTTTATTGACAAAAAATAGTTTGTAGTTTTCTTTAAAACAAAATATATTTACAAAATACATTATTTAATATATAAGGAGGAAGAGGAACCTATAATACTAAAATATTTATTCACAAAATAATACATAGTAAAAGTAATATGGCAAGAGCAAACAAAATAAAAACGTATTTATATATAATCCTTGATACAAGGTTATTAAAAAATTGCAAAATAAGTCTTTTTGAAATCACTACTAAATATTAAAAATTGCATTTACACGTATTCTTCAGAGGGTTTCGTTGCGTTTGTTAGCCTAAGTGAATTTGGAACCCGGCCGTTAACAGTGTCTGGTAATTCCGCTATGTCTTTGAATACTCCGGCTAGGCTCTCGAAGTTTGGGCCCCAGTTGAGCAAGTAATCCCATCCGAGTGCGGTGTTCGATGATGAACCCGTCGGAGGTCGATAAAGAACCCCACCGAGTTCGTCGTCGCTGGCAACTAGAGTGCTCATAGATCCTCTGTAGGATGAATCGAATCCATCATACGATGGCGGTGGCATGTTGTTCTTGTTGGACATGCTGCTGTTGCTTCTTCTATTCTCCTGCTCGTTCTGCTTGTATTTGTCGCCAGCTAAACTGGCATTGTCGTATTCGATTTCTGAGCACGTAAAACTATCGTTGCCACTCTCGTCGGTTGTGGATGAACTATGATGAGTTTCAGGTACTGGAGAGTGATGCATGTGTGATAAATGATTTGGCACTGTACCTCGTGGGGCTTCACTTGAACTAGAAACAGCATCCAGTGTAGATACTAGACTCGAGGTGCGCGGTCTAGCATTCAGTCTTTCTATCTCTTCGGCGGTTAAGCCCATCCCTGGGGATGCTGAAGTGACTGGCGGTGCTGTAACCTTCCGACTCGCAGAACTTTGTCCACTCAGTTGGGACATTACGGGACTATTTAAACTTCTTTCGCTGTTGCTATGCAGAACATCCTTTCCGACACCTCCTGAACTCGAGGTCGTGGCCAGAAGAGCACTCTGCAGAGGCTTCCCGCTTATGTCGTGCAGCGTTAAAATTCTCGGCTGCTGTGCGCTCATTTCGCTGCTGGGGCTTAGACGAGCCAAGGGAGTACTTTGATGAGGACGTGAAACTGATCCTGTCACCGGGGGTGCCCTTGGTGGAAATCCTGTTGGATGATGGGGTGAATGTCGATGCTGGGCTTGGGCTTGAGCTGTTGCATGCTTGTGATGATATCCGCTAACTGGAGGAGGTGTGGCTTTATATTTTCGCATTCCAGCTGCTTCCCTGTATCCTTTGTAATGATAAATAATATCGATGTCTGATGGTGCAATGCTACTGGCATTTTCTAAATCATAATGTTCGGGAACTTCGGAATTAAGGTCGTTCGGTCCGTGGTCGTGTGGATGATTGTTCGAGGGAGGCATGGGCGGATGGTGATCTTCTCTAATTGGCGTAGATTTACTTAACACCTCTCTCTCGATAATATCTGGCCTTTGCGATCTTTGCAACTCGTTCTGCATAATTTCCCTTTCTTTAAATTTCTTAGAAATCAGTTCTGGCCCAACAATTGGATGGCCGCCAATGCCTCTGATCACATCTCCGTTCTCCGAGTGATAACCCATAGATGTTTCATTAGCGTGCAGCGAGCGTGAAAGCACATTATCTGTGACACTGTTTAGCAATCCGTTCGCATTTAACATCGTCGTATTACCATTTTGTTTGCTGTGCATTCCTGAGGGACTGCCGGGTACACCAGATTTCTCTTTGTTCTGCTTTCTCAATCTGAACACCACAAAAGATACTAGGATAGCAACCAAAAGTACAACGAAGAAAACTATCACTAATGTAATTCCAATACTCAATGGATCTGGTGCTGCGACCGCACCTAATCCTATAGTTCCACTGCAACCGGCGATGACTTTGCCTTTCAAGATTGTTTCGTTAAAGATGCTTCCGGAACCATTTAACGGTTGAATTTCATTATTGACGGTGAAATTAACGATGCACCCTTCGAAATATTGTAGTTTCTCTTTATAATACATATTGGCCGCAACACCACCAACCGACAGATAATTCAAATACGGATCTAAAAAGTCATGGACACTAGCAGCATCCAATTCGTCCCCTACCATTCTATTGTCTAGGTAAATTTTCAACCCTCTGGCATGGGAATATAAGGTGACATTATGCCACTTTCCATCGGTAATTTCGTGATGCATTTCAGTTGTATTAATCACCGTGCTCAAATTGCTAATATAAACTAATTGTCCATTATTCAGCTCCAGACTGGTATAATGCTTATTACTGGCCGCATAAAATAATATTCCATTTGGGTTCATTGTGCGGAACAAAAAGCTAATCTGTTTACTGGGCGATGAATTGATCTGCTGTGAAATCGATCTAGTTTTTCTTTGATGGTACCAGGTCGATCCACCGTAAAGAGATTCTAATAATTGCATCCTCGTGTGCTTTTTAGAGATTACGAACTCCATATAACCACCGTTGCTGAATTTTAGAGCCTCCAGAGCTTTATTGCAATTAGGAGCTATAATGTTTGAGCCACATTTACAGCTAGTTGTATGCCATCGATCCAAGCATTCTCCAAAACCGCCGCATTTGTCGACGAAGGATGCCTTGCACGAACCCTTCCTTCCACATGACGAATCAACGCCGTACGATTCAATTGGTCTACTCAAGTTCAACTGGCGTCCGTTGATTGTAACACTATGCACACAGCCGACCAAATCATCGGAATGTACTTGTCCTGGACGCTCTAGCACTGGATCTGCGCTTCTCAAACCACCAATCATAACTGGATTGTTGTTGAAATTTAATGTTCTGTAAATAAAGACCATACAATTATTAATTATGTTCGATGCGGATTAGAGAGATTCTAATTAACATACCCAGACGGTCCAATATCATCTGCGTAGCAAGTTGAATCATCTGGTTTGCAATCTTCGCATATATCCCCTTGATCGGAACACGCAGCTACACTCAGCGAAATAACACGGCCGTTCCTCGTGGCAATTATTTTGTGCCAATTTCCATTAGCCAAATTGCCGGATTTGCCACCTACACTTATCGAAGTTATTGCCGTTCTTGCGCCACCAAATGAGAATACCGCTCGTCCATTCACCAATTCAATGGCAACGAAATCGCTTCTACCTCCGGTATACAAACCATAATTATAAACTAACAAGGAGTCTGGTTTCGTTGTTGCGAATATGAACGTCAAATCATTGGTTGCCGAGTCCAAGGTGGGGAACGACATGAACGACAGTTCTTTGAATCCGAACGTCGAGTTTTCGCAATGTCTTCCGTATCTGCCTTCCGTGCAGCTGCATTTGTAACCCGGTTTCAATCCAACGCACAATCCACCGTGCATGCACGGATTCGGTCTGCACGAGTCCACTAAGATTTCGCACTGGTTGCCTCGGTATCCGGGACGACACAAACAGAAGAATGAAGAACCACCGTTGGTTTCTCTGCAAGTTCCTCCATTATGACAGGGACTCTCGGAACACGCGTCGCCTCTTTCTAGCTCGCAGAATTTTCCATCCTTATTGGCTGGACAAATGCATTGGAAGTTGAATCCCTGCCTTCTACATTGTCCACCCGATTTGCATGGATTCGGTAGACACGGATCTTGTTTATGATTGCAATTTGGTCCGGTAAAACCGTCTGTGCATTGGCAGCTGAAGTCATGCTTAACTAAGGGTGAAGTAAACACGATATTCGGAGAATTCGTAATCTGAGTAGACTTATTAACAGAAATGTTTTCAGTGCAAACACCGCCATTTTCACAAGTATTTTTATTACACGGAGAGTAATTAATTTTCGTCTCCTTCTGGAACAGACTGTTTACAGACGCTTGTTTTCTGATGATTTTATCAGTCACATAGTGTTTTGGTTGGAAGTTATTTGTGGATTTCACTGCGATGGTCAATTCTAATGCATTGCTTGATTCATAAAGACCATAAAGAATTATATTGTCTGTTTGTGGGAATATATTCTTCAGCAAATCTAAAAATCCTCGGTAATTGTTGGCCAGAAAATATTGAGCAGACATATTAGCTATGCGGATGGTTATCGAGTTGTCAACTGTTGCATTATCGAAGTTTATGAATTCTACAGTTACAGTTGAAGTTACATCTTGATGTTTGCCGTCGTTACCAATAATGGATAAAGAATAACCTTGGTATGGAGTAATTCTCGAAGTAAATAAGTTGCATTTGGAAGGAATGGATAGTATATTTCCTGTAGCTTGCATATCTAGAATCTTACATCTATAATCTCCAGTTGTATCAGGATCGTTTGGTTGTACTTCAGCAATTTTTCCAATAGGAAAAGCACCGTTGAATGCATAAACTAATACGTGAGCTGAACGCGATGTAGATGGGCTGTCGTTTTGATCCAATATTGTTACTCTGACGATATGCTGCGATTTCATTTTGGGCATACCATTATCTTCAACCTCCACTAATAAATCTAATTCTGGTGTGGTTTCCCTGTCGATCACTTTAGTTGTAACCATTATACCAGTGTGTTTATCAAGTTTCACGTAATCGGCGTGTTTTCCACCTATAATACGGTAAGCGAATGGAGCACCATTTGGTGGTAAATCTGGATCAGTGGCTGACAAAGTCATAATTTTAGTACCAAGTGGTTCATTTTCAGAGACTTGTCCATGCACTTGAGGAGAATCGAATATTGGCCCATTGTCATTGATATCTGTGACATGTATTTCAACAGTTGCACTGCCAGTTTGCGGAGGTATGCCTGTATCAATTCCTCCAACGATTAGATTGTATTTTGCAATAGTTTCCCTATCTAGCAGACGCATCGTTTCGATTTCTCCAGTTTGCGGATCAATTTTGAAAGCGTGTTCTAGGTTTCCACCCAATATTGAATAACTAAATTGGTTATTTTGCGGTCTGACGTCTTTATCAACAGCCTTAACTGTTGTAACTTTTGTTCCAATTGTCGCCCCTTCAGAAATATTTGTTCGGTAAAGTTTCTGCAGAAATTCTGGTGGATCATTGCCGTCTTGAATTGCAATAATAACTTGTGCTTCGTCCGTATCGTTACCTCTAATTCCTCCGGCATTCTTTGCCAGCACAGTTAGTACGACACGACTTTGAGTTTCTCTATCTAAATTCCTGGATACGCTAATGACTCCAGTCACTGGGTTTATGCTAAATCGACGATGGTTCGAAGATCCTACGAACAAATAATACACATTGCCATCTTCACCAGAATCCTGATCTGTGGCTTGTATTGTTCCGATGCTCGTTCCAATTTCGGTGGACTCGGACACGTCGAAATGGAAAACGGGCTGTATGAAATGCGGATAGAATTCATTGACACCAGTGATATGAACTATTAATTCGGTTTCACCATACATATTCGAATCTGGATTGGCGGCGATAATTTTCAGATGATATTCCTCTTTCTCTTCATAATCGAAACTTTCTTTCGTTAATACAACGCCGGTATCCTTGTTGATGGTGAATAGATCTCTGCCATCCCCACCCGAAAATGAGAATTGTATTTTGGCGTTCTTGGGTGAATCTAGATCCGTTGCATTTACTTGGTAGACAAAACTGTTTGCAGGTAAATTTTCGGCAATGAAACCTTCGTAAATGGTCTGATTGAAAGTGGGAGAGTTATCGTTGATATCTGTCAGTGTAATGGTTAGCATAGCGGTAGCATTGAGGGAATGGAAGCCGCGATCGAATGCAGTGATATTGAGATGATACTCTTGGACGGTATCATAATCAAGCGGTTGTAAAATTGTGACTGCTCCGGTAACAGCATCGACCGCAAATTCTTTTCTTTCGTTGCCGGCAGATATTTCATATCTGACCATTCCGTTCGGACCTTTGTCTCCGTCCGCAGCGCTGACTGTTAATATCGTTGAGCCGATGGGTTCATTTTCTGGAACAATGACTTGATAGCTCAATGCAGTGAAGACAGGCGTGTACTTGTTTTCCCCAGTGACGATTAGTGTGACGGAAGTCTCATCGTGCTGCGCCGGTATCCCCTTATCCGTGGCTCGAATTCTCAATATGTATGTGCTGCCCACTCCTTTAACTTTCTTCTTCAGAGAAATCCAACCGGTGCTCTTATCCACATCATAATGATTAGTACCATTCCCTCCGACGATTGAATACACAATCTCGGCGTTAATTCCGTAATCTAAATCGTCTCTTGCTACGATTTGTATTAATCTCTGACCCTCGTCAGCATCTTCCGGAACTGGAGACAAGTAGTCGTGCTGTTCGAATTTCGGAGCATTATTATTTGCATCGACGACATTGATTGTAATCAAACATTCCGATGACATCGGCGGCTTCCCGTTATCTGTCGCTAATATTGTTAACGAATAAATATTCTCCGGTGACGATTCCAGTTGCGTGTACTTGTACTTAAGACTCTGTTTGCTGAAAATTTCACCGGAAGCTGGATCAACGGTGAACAGGTCTGACGGTTGTTGCAGCGAATAGCTGATAACGGAATTGGGACCTTGCTTGTCGCGATCCGCAGCCGAAACCTGTCCCACCAGCACCACGTTCTGCTGAAGTTCGGGGAAGTTGAAGCTGTAGTAAGAATGTTCGAATTCTGGTGCATTGTCGTTTTGATCTTGAATCGTTATGGTTAAGGTTGTTTCTATTCTCCAAGCTCCGTCGATGGCCACAACCTTCAGGAGGTATTCATCTTGATGCTCACGGTCCAAGTTACCAACCACCGTGACATTACCGCTAATTGGATCAATTTTGAACTTTTCACCCGGGTTCTCAGTGAAACTGTATGTAGCATTTGCATTATCTCCAATATCCCGATCTGAGCTCGTTACGCGAATCACGAACGATCCAATTTCTGCATTTTCTGTTACATTGACGCTGAACAGTCTTGTAAATCTCGGAGGGTTGTCGTTTTTGTCGAGAACAGTCACCACTACAGTGGCCGAACCCGATAATTCGGGACTACCGTGGTCAACAGCTTCTACTGTCAACTCGTAAGTGGCTATCTCTTCCCTGTCCAATTTAATGGTTGTGTAGATCTCTCCGTTCTCTTCATCAATCTCGAAGGAATCGAAATCATCAACAAGTCTGTAGAATACTTGGCCATTCTTGCCGGAATCTTTGTCGGTGGCCAAGACAGTGGTTACCAGCAGAGCTGGCGTTTCCTCTTCGAGAACTGTGGCATTATAAAGTGGACTGCTTAGCACCGGGGCATTATCGTTTGCGTCTGTGACGTTAATGATTAATTTAATTACACTCCTGAGCGGAGGGTTATCGGAATCTCTGGCCTCTACCCACACTTCGTATTTGTTGGTAGTTTCATAATCCAAGCCCTTCCCGTCGACTTGGACTTCGCCACTGATTTTGTCAATTTTCAGGGCGTCGCCCAAGTTTCCCCCTGCGATTGCATATTCGATGGCACCTGTGGATCCCTTCTTGGGCGAAGTTGCTCTAACTTTGGTAATAAGTTTGCCCTCTTCCGCGTTTTCCATGAGCGTGAACTGGGTGTCGATGGGCGAGCTGAAGGTGGGAAAGAGGTGGGCCGATTTCAAATGGATGATGACTTCTGTTTGCGCCGATCTACGGACCGCTCCTCCGTCTATCGCTTCTATTTGCAGAGCGAACACATCTCGTGCATTTTTATAGAGGTCCGTTACGGCTTTAATGACTCCACTTTCAGGATTTATGGTAAAAAGGTTAGCGTGTTCACCTGTTAGGTGATACGTAATTTTGCTGTTTGCGCCCACGTCGTTATCAATCGCCTTTGCGCCGAACACGAATTGCCCGGACTTGGTTTTATCGGAAATGTAAACTTCGTATTTCGCGGACAAAAATACAGGCGAGTTATCGTTCTCGTCCAGCACGGTGATTGTTAAATTAACAGCTGTTGCCCTCGGCTCGGTCGTCGAACAATCTTGGGCCATTAAAGTTAAATGATACACATCCAACTCCTCGCGGTCCAAGTACGTGTTGGTGGTTATGACGCCTGTATCTTGGATTATTTTGAATCTATCCACTTTCTCGCCGAGAAGGCTGTACCGCAACTTAGCATTCAGACCGACGTCTCGGTCGGTCGCCACGGGTGAAAGCACCCACGAACCGATTGCACTATTCTCCTTTATCGTAGCCCTATAAGACTGACGCTTGAATTCTGGACTGTTATCGTTCACATCCTGCACTATTATCTTCACTGTACCGGTCCCGGTCAACGGTGGAGATCCTGGAACAGATAAAATTCAAATATTATATTACTTGTCAAACACAATAACAAAAATCATCGAAGAACAAATTTACATCGTGATAAATCTAATAAGTTTCGTTAGAGCGAAATATTGCAATTCTCAGACCACAATAGTAACAAGAATTTGTAATAGTTTGGAGTACTGGTATTTAATAGGAGTATTTAATTATACATAGTATGAAAGGATTTTACTACAGAAAAATCAGATTTTATTAGTGGATATAGCAACATATTAAACGAATAAGAAGTTAATTTAAGTTACTTCATATTTGTTTCAGTTAAATGTAATATTGTTATTGCATGATGAATCATTTATCGATTCCGATGATGCTTTCCGATAAGCAATATTCAAGACTAGTAATGGGCAATAATGATTCGTTTCATAAGTATCCTGTATTTATGCAAATAATGCGGAGAGATCTGTGCGCGATATAATAATGCAATTTGTCACCGCTGCTCGCAGCGGGGCAATTGCATCTATTCTACCGGGAAGTAGAAAGGAAGAAAGAAATCGAGAAGGAGGCAGTGAGAGAGAAAGAGAGAATGGTAATTCAACATGGAGAAAGAGTGAAGGAGATGTAGAGCTAAATCAAGGACTTCAATCAGCTTTTAAATATCTTCAGGTAATATCTCCGAGGAAGGAACATTGCATTTTAAACGGAGACAAGACAGATCGTGCTTTGTATGTATTGTTATAGTTGCTCGGAGTTATTATAAAATTGAACCCGAGGAACGGCCGGGTCAAACGCTCACAAAACCCCACGGAGATTACAATCGGAGCTAAACTTTATCGGATAAACATTTTGTCGGCGCATGATGAATGAAATGCAATAAATAAAATCATCCGCCGATGGAGAAGGAGAAAAAGGAGATGAAAAATAAAGAAAATCAAATAATAATATGATGTTGATGATGAGGGGGAGACCCGCATGAGAAAAATGATCCGTTCGCCATTTCGTTATGCAATTTGATTCAATCTTGGTTTTCCTATGAGCCAAAACGACTGACTTGACTCAACGTATCATAAACACGGCGAGCTCACTGTATTTGTATTTGCAAGTGTTTTCTTTGAGGGCGTTTGACCTATCCTGACCCGGGATGGATTCCGGACGCCACGTCTAAACCTAGTTATGTGAAGAAAAGCACTTGCTGCCTCCGGGCCGCTAATAGAAGGCACACTGCGTGCTTACTGCCGACACATTCATAACCGAAGCCAAAGAAAAACGAACATAGAAAACGAACACACACATATACATACACATTTACGTAATCAAAGAAAACAACACCTATGCGGTTTAATGGCAATGCATTTGGTACGAGAGGCGCTTGTGTCGCGCAATGATAATGGTTATCAAGGTGTTTGATGGGCTACGAAAACAAGGCTCTCGGACTTGGTAGTCTACTTAGGTTTTATGTTATCGTGGTTTATTGTATACATTAAACCGACATAAAATATCAATGGTTAAACTCGTTCAGATAAATTTTAGTTCCGATGGCTCATTAGCAACTCATGCTGTGTGCGGCATTTTGTTCTTGATGCTGCTTCATCCACTACGCTGCAAACGCCGCGAGCCAATTTATATATACTAAATTGATGCACCACAAGCAACGATTGTAATTCAAACAATCAACGTTTTTATCCGGCCACGAATTAACTCCGCGCTTCATTTCCTTTCATTCTTTTATTTTATATATTATAATTTCCGATTGGATCATATCTACATCGAAGACTAATCATCGTTCTAGATGATCTTCTCGGAGCTGTTAGTTAGGTCGTCGTCCGGAAGAGATTAAGGTTTGTTAGTTACTCGGAATTCTCAAGATGAACCTGGGCGGATGGCCCAAGTTGCTGCGGCATAGACCCTTTGTCTCTCCGCTTGTTAGAATCAGCAATGTAGATGCTAATCGTGCACCGTGAGAAAAGTACGCCGTCGTGACAATTCACGAAGTCTGCAGGGTATAAGCTCAAGCACTTCACCTGCCCTCAACCACTCATAACGTATATTTCCCTCCTCCTGTCCTGGTTTTCTCAATAATCTATTCCGGTAACGGTAAAATGAAATAATAATAATAGTAGACCGGAGAGAATGAATAAAAAAAGAGAGGAAGAAAAACGAGAAGTAGTAACAATCCACACAAAAATAACGTGCCTTATCGCATCGCATACCTGAAACGTCGTTTCCTCTCTCCATCTATTTATTCTTATTAGATATTTTTGCCTCTCTGCGAGCGATTCCAACCATTCACTATTACAAATCAAGATCATGTAATACAATAAACATACGTTTAGCGCGGCAATGATTTCGCTGCAGGAATGAGCCAATGGGCTTAATTAATTATAGATTATAGACTTGTCGCAATTAGTGTTTCTCCCTTTCTAGATTCTCATTAACATCTTTAACATATATTAATTGCGACTGCTTTTCCAGCGTACTAATGCTACTTAAATATTAAGCCCACTCTATTCGAATCGCTTTTATTGATATTGAAACCGCTTTCAATTATTCCAACATCACTCTAGAAGCGAACATTAGAAATATCCATTATGAATCAAAAAATATTCGCTTTTACTTGCATCCAATACGTGATTTATATGTAAATGTATAAATGAGATTAAAAAAATAGTTGTTTAATGCTTATTCACGTATTACTCGAAACCTGAGTACGATAAATAATAAATCACGTACAGTATTTTTAATAAAGGAATTAAAAATCAACAATTTTAGGGATCGGATTTGAATGATTGAATTATTGCAGGTAGTGAAGGTGTGAATCAAATATTATTATCAGACTGTTGGTTGCTTCGTCGTCAGCTTTTTTTGTTTGTTACTAACATAAGGTAAATTTATAGTGGACAGCTTATCCCAACGATATCTTCACTTTATTTGCCCGTCGTTTATTTATCTATTTTATAACGTACAGTCGCGTCCAGTTGTAAAATGCAGATTGACAGTGATATAAATAGACGGCGCTCCGATACTATCTGGGTTCGTTTGTATAACTGTCGATTTGCAAATGTATTGAATAGCCTTGCAATTTTCAATATTCCCCTTTTGTCTACTCTTCTTGAATAACCATAAATCGACGGCGAACCTTAAACTATACGAAGGCAACCGTTTTCGTTGTTTCTTTCTTGCCGTGTTTCAGTATACTTTCAGTGATTTGTCCAAGAGAGCCGTTTCATGTTCACAATATATTTTTACTTATTTATTTCGTGGGAGTGCACCAACGGCGTTATAATCTTTACAAGATAATGGAAGATAGAGTAGAATGTAATTTATCTAAAATAATGTTCAAGATGGCGTTGCGCGATTATGGGCAGCCTTAAATAATGTCTTGTTGCAAAGTTGTTGATTATAATTTTTTCAATGGTTTCAATTCTTATCCGTATTGCGTCTGCATGTAATAATAATAAATCAGACTAACCTGTGTCCATGGCGACCAAGGAAAGTGTGTACTCGGCTTGTTGCTCCCTGTCGAGGGCCCTGAGCAAAGAGATCTCGCCAGTTGAAGCATTGATCCTAAATATATCTGTATCTCCTTCTTTGATGAAATATCTGACCAAGGAGTTAAAGGGTGGAGTATCGGCATCGTAGGCCTGAACGGTAATCACGTAGCCTCCATTTGGTGGGATGACGTTTTCCATGACGTAAGCCAAATACGGGGAGTCGAGGAATGTCGGTGGATTATCGTTGATGTCGGATACGGCGATTGATACTTCCGCTATGTCCGAGTTCACTTTGTCACCGTTTATATCACCAGCACAGTCTTCGGCTCGCACTTTCAGTAGGTACCGCGATTTGCGCTCGTAGTTGAGATTCTTGGCGACGCGGATGGTGCCCGTGTCTTCGGCAATGCTAAAATCGCGATTCGTATCACCATCCACAATTGAGTAACGCACCTTTCCATTCAGCCCTTCATCCACGTCAGTTGCGGACACCTGCGTACGATAATTAAAATTAATTAGTTTTGCTTATCGCTTTATATTTTCTTATTCGTTTTACCTGAAGAACGCTGGCTCCGATCGAAGCATTCTCAGCTATCGAGGCGCTGTACTGCTTAGGATCAAAAACTGGACTGTTATCGTTGTCGTCGAAGACCTTGATGTAAACTTGCGAGGACGTGGATCTCGGCGGATCGCCCAGATCTTTGGCGGTGATGTAAACGATGTAGCTGCTCTTCAGCTCCCTGTCGATCTTCCCAGCGACTTTCAGGACACCGTCTACCGGACCCAGGGAGAAGACATCCCGGATCTCCATCTCGTTGTTTATATAATAGTTGACGTCGCCGTTGGAGCCTTCGTCTTTGTCCACAGCCTTAACAACCATGACGACGGTATTGATCGGCACATTCTCGGTGACGTTGGTCACGTTGGTGGTGATGAACTCGGGGGACATATCGTTGACGTCTTTCAGAGTGATGGTCGCCTTTAGTGAAAAGAGATAAAATAGATTCATTGTTTAATTTTACGGTCATTTGCGAATGATAGTTAAAGAAATAAAAGACAGAGAAAAAAGATGAGAGGGAACAAGAAAAAAAGAACGGGAAAAAAATAATAATCATTATTATAGTCGGTCGTAAAACTGGCCTGCTGCTAATGTCCTGTCCCTTCAGCATCCCAGACAATATATTTTATCAAAAACTCACTTGTACTGTTGAGGACAGTCTCTTTTCTGGCGGTGCCGCCATGTCCGTAGCTGTGATCACCAAATTATAAACGCTCCTCGTCTCTCTGTCGAGCATCCTGTTGGTGATGATTGTACCGTTCCTGGTGATCCTGAAGTCCTCATTCTCATCGCCCGAAGTGATGCCGTACTCGACTCTCCCATTATTCCCTGCACACCACCATAAATATATAAAACACATATTTTATACCAGTTTTTGTTTCTTATGCATCCGTTCCTCTAACGAAACGACTACTAATTTCATCGCTGCGATAAAGCCATTTATCTCAATGAAATGTTGCCCATAAATTTCAAAATTAAAATGTAAGTAAGTATATTTTCCCATCTTCAATGCAGCAGCGTAAGTCATTGTGAATATTATTATTATTTTACTTTTTGAATCATTCAGTATAGTTTTATTGCGCGTTTCATTTCGGCGCATTAAAAGTTCTACGTTTATAGCCGGCCCCTGGTTTCCCATCAAATACCATTTAATGTCCACCTTATCGGACGGGGCTTGGGCAATGCGCGCATCATTACATAACATCAAAGAAATGTTCAAATTTTACGATTTTCCTTATGGGAAGCGTTATTCTTATTATTACTATCTTCATCGGTTTCATCGAATGGATGAAATACAAATGCAATGTGATAGTAATTGTAATAATAGTAACAGTGACACGATGTCATGATGTGCATTGAGCAACAGGGTTTTGCACAATATTTGTGTACAGGTCCCCCGCTCTATTCTTACGTCGCGGTAAAAACTGCGCTCGGAGAGGGCGACTCTCGACTCATATTGTCATTGTGCGCTCTCCTGCACGACCCGTGGGGTCATCAGTATTGTGTTTAATGTCATATTATTAGAGAATCGCTGCTTAATATTACAGTTTCAAAGCTTGAAAATGATACTTCCCTATAATCTAATAACACCGATAGCGAAAAGGCCACACTATAAATAGAATGTGGAATATATAGTGTGCACAACGGCACCGCGCCATCAACCTACCTACCTATCAGCTGAAGAAAATGCGAAGCCATTACCATTTCATAATGTAAGCCGGGGCCATACAATAACTTCGCGTTTTCATTCAATAATGACAAGAATAAATATAACATTTCGATTTTCTACGTTCGCTCTTTGTAACGAGAACTTGAAAACTAATTATGTGGGATAATTACAGATTTTGAACTTTGCCGCGACCTTTCTATTCTAAATGAGTTTTACTATAACTTTTTAATGTTCTGATAGAATGCATTCTTTCAGTTATATTTTTTATTATAACTCATACATATTATGTGATGCTTGCCGAGTGAGCGTACGGCTAAAAATATGTTATCCTGTTAAATTATTCAGTGTATGCTATTTAATGTTTTTTACTGACAACAAATATCATCTTCGATAATTCTGGCAGGATAATGAAGTTGTAAAGATAAGAGCGAATGAAGCAATAGTTTCGGTACGTCAAAACAGCAAACATTATCGAGGGATATATTTTGACGCGGTGCATTTGGTTCTTTCCCTTTTTTGTGGTATGTTCAGTGAAGATAAGGCTCGTTCGAGGAGACGGCGACGAAGAGGAATTGCGAATCCACAAACCTGAATCAAGATCGGTAGCGCTGACAGTAATGACCGGCGTCGATATGGAGACATTCTCGAATATCTCGTTGCTGTATGACATTGGATCGAAAACGGGAGCGTTGTCGTTTAAATCCAGCACGTTGCAGTAAACTGTCAGAGTGCTAGATAATGCCGGATGTCCTGCGTCCTGGGCCTGGACCACGAGGATGTAGTGCTGCATCTGGAACAAACAACAACAACAAAGAATCAGCAAACAAGAACGACGCACTGTAGAGACTCGAAGACCGATAGGAAATCTACGATCTATTCCTGTCCATGCCATTCCACACACACACTCTCTACCACCATACATTCTGCATAATATGTGTGTATGTATATGAAACGTGTTCTATTTACAAGGAGCGCAATTTGTTGCAATTACGGCCTTTAGGTTGTGAAAATAAAAAAGATAGAGTCTCGACCGTCGAGCGGATTATTAATAATCATAATAATAATCGCATAATGACGTATCAATTAAAACACTTTATTGCTGTTAATTATAATAAATTATGGACGTAAATCCTCGGGACGTTAATTCGTTATGGTTATTGTTTGAGGGCGCGTAGGAGCATATGTCTCCTCTCACCTTCTTCATTACAATTTACAGATGCAGAAATTACGTGTATGTGATTTTTTCCGCATTCGCTCGGTATATTTCCCTAATAAAACTAACAAACGGTCGTTAAACTTTATTCTCCGCATAATGCATAATGCATCCCAAAAACTGCAACCGTCTCTCTGCCTTCTTTTCGCTTTCTCTCCCGCAAAGATCGTTACGCAATGGGAATTTGCTAAACGGAAAAAAACATATACACCATTTCAGGACGCACTTAACCCAGTTTTAGTTTAGAACAAAGCGCAGTTTATTGAAATAAATGTACATTTCTTTTGCAAAATATGTCGTTATATTGCAACTACCTGCTTTGATTACACAATGAAATCAATTAACATAATGTGAAGTGATTTTTAATACTTTATATTACGAAAGCGATTTACAGGAGGAGATTATAATTATTTAAGTATCAATTAAATTTGTATCCAATACAAATAATATTTATTTATTTTATCTTCGTTCAAATTAGGTTTTATTTTGTATTAATTGTGATTCTTTCAACTTTTGCGTAAATGTCATTAAATTCAGTAAACTTAATTCCAAGTAGTTTTCTCTTCGTTTGTCATATTCCATCCAAGATTATTTATTTTGTTGGATTCTATTGTATTTTTATCATTACAACAAGTGTCCTTAATACTTACTTAATTTAGTATTAATATAAAGTCCTTGTTATTTGTAAATAAGATTAATAAAAATACAATTTTTATATGTGCTTTTAATTCATCATGTTATTGATTAAGTGAGTATTAAGATAGCAGTTTCCAATCTAAACCAAGTCACATTTTGCTCTTCAATAAAGAAACAGGTATAGTCGAGAGATGAAAGAATAAGTAAGAATGGCATAGGTGCAATTCACAAGTGGCCTTTGAAATGAACGGGAGCCCGTGGTGTGGTTTTTCTGAAAGTGTTATAATCGAGTAAATTTTATTTGCAGAAAACGTCGAGGAGAGAAATAATGTTCGCTTCGGTCGGCGGATGAAAACAAACAAAAAAAAGTATCTCTCCGCAATATTGACAACCATTTATAGAACCATCACTATATATTATACAATTAAATACATTTATAGAATATAGATTAAATTATTAGCAAGTTTTTCATCCTGGTTCGCATGAATTCCCTGCGTCAATGCGGACACGGCCAGGCGTTTACTTATTCTAACCTTTACAGAAAATACATGTCCTTTCTGCACAAACACACGCACGCACACTCCAATCATCCATTTTTTTTTTCGTATCCACGGCGCAGTTATTTATACTTCTCTTTAAGTAAAGCAAACTGGTTTCCTTCCTTCAAACGATTTCGATTTTATAAAATAAATATAAAAATAATTGCGAACGTTCTAAGAACAAATGACACATTTAACCGAATGCTTACATACGCGATTCAATTAAATATTTATAACCGGTCGACAGTAGCTCGCCTTTATTTATTGTTTAATTTTAACTAACAAGATGTTTTTAAATAATTTATTAAAGCATTTTGTAGCAAATTAAAATGGATACACAATATATATACACTTAATTTATCTCATCTATTTTTACTGTTGATATAAACGCCTGAATAATTAAACTCCGAAATACATTACCTATTTTACTTCCATTTGCATGTTAATTGCAATCAATAGTGCACTTTATTACGATTTCTATAATTAAGTCACAAAAAGTATGCCGACAAGAGATAATTGAAAAAAATATCACATATTATATATACGGCTTTTTGTGCAGAAATCCTGAATTCTTTTTTCTTATGTTAATTGAAAAAATAAATAAAATAATAAACGTTTGCCACATTTTTTTGCTCGCATCACCAATTACTTATAATGCCCCAAGGTAAATTACATAAGATTACAGTGTGCAGCTTGACATTTGATTAATTTACGACTATATAAAATTGTAGGTATACTACTTGTCTTGCGGGATTTAGTGATGTACGGATTACACACAAAACCGCACTTTCCGATAAAACTGCAAAAACCTGTCAATAATCACTCTCGATGCATTAAATTTGTGAAATATTGCACTCGATACATAATTTTAAAAAAAAACTTAATAAATATATTTTGATTACTTTCGTAATTAAATAACGAGGAATAAAAAATGCGTCATTATAACATGGTTGTGAATTTATCTTTTTTTTTCGTGGTTGAAAAATATGAGAAACGAAAGTTTTGAAATGTCATCGGATTAAAGTAATTAGCAGAGCGTCGGAAATGTGACGTATGCCAAATATCCGAAGGTGGAGGTAGAGCGCAGAGGGGCCTTAAAATAAATAGTTATATAAACACGGTATCTAAAAGCCCTCTCTCGTGTTCCTTGAAATTCCCATGTAAAAAGTAGTCCTGTCTGCTAATGCATTTAGCGGAACTGTCTTTGTTGGTTGTTGGCAGGCAGTATCTAGTTTTTATCGTTGGATATCTTGAAAACTAGCGGTTGTTTGAACCAACTCACAAAACCGATTTTATATATATATATACACATACACACAGAGTCACTCACTCAGTCTTTCACATTATATACTCTTTATGTATTGGGCATAAAGAGTGGTGAAAATAAATAATATATAATAAATTTGTATTTATTATTTTCGCCGCGTTAATGGCGTGGCGTTTCCTCTCTCTTGGGTCGTCGGCCATCTCACGGCGCAAACGAGGATATGTAACTCATCCCTTTTAATTATTATATATGACTCCTTGTGGTGCAGGCAATTAATTACAGCTCCTCAAATAATAAAGAGGCTAAAATGAGCTCGCCAGTGAGAGAGATTATTAAATACTCACTTTTACGTAATTAAGTGCATTCTATTAAGTGCTCTCTCCACCTTCCTTCCAGATTTGCAAGTCCACTTTTTTTTCCTATACTTATTTTTTTGATATATTAGAATACTTTGAATATTATTTGCAATATCCCATAATTCATATGAATTAATTATTACTAGACTTATTTAAATTAGATAAACCTTAGTTTTATTTAATTATTTTTCAGTTTGCATTTTCTTTAACGAATTTAAAAAAATAACATGTTTATTTATATTTTGTACTTCAATAATTTGGTAATTTGATTATCATCTTTTAAGAATAAACTGATATTTAGATAAAATAATAAAAGCAACAAAAACATTAATTTGTTCTTTAAAACTAATCTTTCTGCATACAAAATAAAACTAGGAAGTATTATTTTTAATGTTTTGTTTTACTTAATATTGTATGAATTAAACATATATGATTAAACATTTTTTTTTAATCCACACGTTACAGTTATCATGCCGATCTACCTACAGTAATAATAATTTGCAATTGACTCAGTAAGTCGGCTCATCTTATTCAATTAAGTCAGATGATTCCAATCTGTAATATAAATCTTGCTGTACAGACTGGTATAGAATTTAAATACGATTTGTAACTGGTCTCTTCCTAATTTTGAATGAAATTTCACTTATAATACTTAATAGTATACATTTTCAGATGTATTATATTAATTTATATGTATAAGAATTAAAATATTTATTGTTTGATTATCAGATATCTTAACTCTTTATTTTAAGTAATAGTGATAGTGACATTAGTTGTGTAAATTGTTGTTTGAGGAACTAAATAAACTTATTATATGGTCTGCATAGTGTAGATAAATGTTCATATTGCGTGAATAAATTGTGATTTTAGGGATATACCAGTTTACAACGTGAACAGAGGAATTCTTCAGTTAAGAGTCTCGCAAATGGCTATAATTGAAAATCGTTCGTTAAATGTGTAATTGAGTATTAAAAAAGCACCGTTAACGTCTATGCTGCGTCCGTGTGTGTCTTATTTCGGTAATGCTTGGTGTACCACCTATATTTACACCGTCGTGCGGAAGGAACGTGGTTTGGGAAACGCTGTTTTAAATGATTGCAGGTAGTAAATGTATATCAGTGTGCTGGAAGACTCCGTCTCCCTTCATTTTTTTTTTTTCGTATTTAAAAAAATAAATAAAAATATATGTGCATATGTACGTATATATGTGTATGTGTGTTATTAATTTGTAATTATATGGCAATTATGAACTTACCTCTTCGTAATCGAGGCGTTCCGTGGCGAGCGTAAAAACGCCGGTTTGCTGGTTTAGTGAGAACACATCGTTGGCCCAATCGCTAATAACGGTGTAGGTTAATTGGGCATTTACTCCTAGATCGGGATCGTTTGCACGAATTTGACCAATTTGCGACCCACGCGCCGCATTTTCCGGAATGTCGAACGAGTACGCGTTCTCCAAGAACACAGGTGGATTATCATTCGTGTCGTTCACCTGCAAAACAGAAAAGACGAGGTAAGGAAATGCATACAACAGTACAAGAACAAACCCAATAAAACGAGCATTGCTCACATACACATAAAAAAAAGTATCTGCGAAGAGGAGAGTTAAATTAAAATATTGTGCGATCGTCCGGGATTGCGCTGAGCAATGCGGAAAAACGGGGACAGGACAGGCCAAGCCAGGCCAGACCATTTGAAAAGGTGCCGACGTGGTATGCGCAATTCCTCTAGCAGTTTATCATTAGTGACATTCAGATGGAAATCTGACAGATTTCATACTAATCGCGCCGGAGCCAGGTTCAGGGGCATTGCACTAATACTTTTTTTCCTCTCTTAGGAACGATCGAAGAAAAACGCATACAGACAACGACGACAATGATGCTGCGACCAGTTAGAACGGATTAATTGAATACCTAATCAAACAGCGTTAATCGATTGATAAAGTCGAGGACTGCATCATTGCAGAAATTATATTTACAGCGAGCTGAACGAACGGCTCTTTCCTCTTCTTATTCTTCCTTCTTCGCAGACAAAGTACAGTTTCCAATTTTAATGCCGATGAATTTTCGCATTCATAGACAATTAATTCCACTTCTGCAAGTTTTGTAAACGTTGCAGGCGCTCGTTGTCATCTTATCAATAATTAAGATCTTTTATGCATCAACTTGTTAGAAATACTTCCTTGTAAACACGTCTGTGCAATATGATTTTCAATGTTTCCACATTTAGAATTTTTAAATAACAAAATAACTTGATAAAGTTATTAGATCTTATTTTTTTAAAGTTTGATTAAATGAAAATAGTTGTCAATTTTTGAATTTATAAAATCTGAATTTAATCAATAAATTTAAATTAAATTTGAAATATATGTTGAAAAATCAATTAGCAAAATACAATTCAAAAATTTCACATTACCAATAGATATTGAAACAACTGTATTTTTGAAATGTGAAATAATGTATAGAAATGATATGGCAATTCTGTATGGTTGGGAAGACAGGAATCCTTAAACTGTGAAACGTAATGAGCTATTGACGTGTTGAGCTATAACTTTCCTACTAGTGAATTATTTATTATTCATTTTATGTGTGGACATTATGCTGTGTTCCGAATATCAATATATTTTGCTTAAATATGTATGTAATTACTGTTACTGCTTATTATTTATACTTATGATTGTAAATACAATTGACAATTATGTTTAATAGTAGTTATGGCGAGTATCTTTCGTAGTTTATCTCAAATCTGTTTTCTTTAATTTTTGGAATATCTATATAAAATTGTTAAAGACATAAAATATATAAATAAAAATGAAATCACTAAGTGAAAATAAATAAATATAATTAAAGTACTTTGTAAATGTGCAGTGCTTAAATTATTGTGATGTTTTCAGATATGGATATAGGAATAAATGATACATACTTGTATAGTGATAACAGTGTCGGTGTATTGGATGCCATCGCTTGCTCTGACTGTCAATTTGTAGGTGTCGACTGTTTCCCTGTCGAGGGTATCAGCAAGCGTCAGAAGACCGGAGTCGGCATCCAGCGTGAATTGGGTGACATTCTCAGATACGAGCGAGTAGCTGAGAGTGCCAATGGTGTCGGGATCCTTAGCCCTGATGGTGGCAACGGGGAGTCCTTGACCCAGGTCTTCGGACACGTAATAGACGAGTGGAGTATCAGCGAACGACGGAGGGCTATCATTCTTATCCAGCACGGTGATTCGGACCTGCAAATAAAGGAAACTATTAATCATTTTGAAACGGCAAATGTGCTTTTCTTGTATGGCGCGATCCGGGATGACCACAACCGCTCAGCCTCAGCCCCTTTGTCCCACCACCAATTTGTCACCGAAATTATCGCCAATTATTACAATTACATAATTGTGGGACTGTCTTCGATAAATCATTGGAAGCGTAAATGTGTTTTCCGTGTAGCTGCTTATCATCTATTCATTCGTCGGGCTGAGAATATTTTATCTGTTTGAGCAAGGGGCGAAGACGATGAGTGCTTACATTGCCAGGAACAGGCACATATATGCATATCCTTATCGCCAGGCGTGGGCGACAATTCATTATAATAAAAAGGCGAACGGATGAAAATACACAAACAAAAAGAAATACAAGAGTACGAGTGTGGTTGTTTGTTTTTGGTTTGTCTGTGAGAGGGAGAGATTTCATGGAAGTCCGACTGGTCGAGCCGTTTCTCTAGTGTTGTAGCTCACTTAATTATAGTTGAAAATTCTTCGGGGCTGAATTAGTCGCGGAATTATTTCGCAATTACAAATTACAGGAGGGAAAAATGCGGCCTGTAATTCAGCGAATGTCCGATTTCGGGGGTTTTTCATTTGGTGGCGGAAACTTTCTTGGCTTTTGTGTTCGGCTTGCGGTCATAGTATTAGTACGATCCTGTTTGTACGCGCATTCCCCGGTGTATGTTTATGAGTCGATGTTGTTGGGTCGAGCAGTTTTTCAGTACGATTTTGAAATATTTGCAGTGCTGCTTGACGTCGTTTAGCGGCTGAAATGAGCTGGCTTGGAATGTACGCCGATGAATGTTGTCGGTGTCTTTTGCCGCTCTGTTTTTGGATTAATTCGACTCGAATACTAATGAGAGCCGAGTATTAACTAAATGTGTTCTTGTTTTCGTCGCTTTATGACGTTTATCCCCACCGCCCTCATAATTCAACGACCATCTTGGACCCATCCAAAAACAACCATCCTCCTTCTTAATCATTTTACGTTCAATACCCTTCCCATCATCTTCTTTTTTTGCTTACAATACTTTCAAACCTAACCAATTTATCTATATTGATAATTCAGAACTTTTCAAAACACAATTTATTACATACACCAACTTTAAATTGAACATTTTTAAGATTGTAATTCAGATATATTAAATATAACTTAAAATATAAAAAAGTGTATCATGAACAACGTATTGTTCAAAATGTATAGTTTGAGATGATTTTTAGAAATTTTATATAAATTATGTTCTAAGTCGATTTGTGCATATATGAGATTTAGTATCGTTTTTATTAATTTACTTTTAATTAGAAAACCCCATTTTCGGAATTGTTGTTTTAATCAATTTACTGATCTAAGTACAACAAGAAATCTGTTTTTTTACCTAAGAAATATGGTAGTGCTAGAAGATTTAATTCGTTGGAAATGGTAATATAATTTAGATTAGATGTAATTGATGGTCTTTTGAAAAGTCAGATCCATATATTTCGAAAACATCCAGTTTCATTTTGTTTTATTGTTGTTTTGTTTCGTTTTATTTTTCGTGTCTGTCCTCTATTCTTCTAATGGTACATCGGTGCGGCGCTGTCACAATAGTGTTAAGATCTCTGTTGTTTCAAGGCTGGTCCGTAAAGGCAGATGCTCGTGGCCCGATAAAAACGTGATGCATTCAATTTCTTTTACCTAAATTAGCACTTATCTAACGTCGAGTCGTTATACAATGACAGTAACAAATATGTATCCGAGTTATCGAGGCGGCCAGCCATCCGCGAAGACAATAACTAACGAACTAACTGTTAATATACATCTGATAAAATATGCATCGCGGACATTCATCCTCCTCGAAGTACATTACATTAATATTTAAGCAACGGAGAGATAAATGCTTGGGCAGGGCAGGAACCTTCGAGTCTCGAGTCCAAGTTCGAGTCGTATGCAGTTAGACTCATCCGAGTCCATCTTCTCAGTACGGGTGCGTTTCATTTTCTGTAATTATCGGAACAAAGTCACGGCGGCCGGTAATTGGTGAGTAAATAATCAGCTCACTAATCTGCAGATCATAAGTCGAACTTTAAAGCAGGCCACCAATTAAAAGACTATTAATAATTACGAGGCCCAAAAGAGCCGCCGGCCGCAGCTCCATTTATCGCTCTTTGTTTCCTCTCCCGCCAGATGCGATCCCTTAAAAAATAATAATAATTTTCACTGAGATTCTACACTCTAGATTCTTGAGTCTAGAATCTAGACTTTCGTATCTTACATGCAACGAGCGAACAATAAATATTGTGAGTCTAGTCTAGCATTCTGGAAAGTCATTAGCAGTATGAAAAGCAAGTATATAAATATTGCGCGTTAAAACGTGCGATAATATTAAAGCATTTTTGTTAATGGCGCAATAAATGTTCACTTAATTGAAGTAGTCGTAAATAATGCCTGCAATACTCATTTTATTTTCGTATCGTTCTACCCAATTTTTCTTTACCTTTCTTTACCACAGAGAGAGCCTAAGCCAGCATCTAGCATCGCATGTCGACTCTCGAAGCCACATAAATTCCAAACGACAACATTTTGTAGGAAGGATTAGGTTGGGTTCAACAATCGCTTTAATTGAACGGCAAGCGCGTTTTTAATTACGCAAATTGATCGCATAGATTTTCACAGCATTCCTTACATTATAAATATCTATGTATTCTTTTTATACTCTTTGATTCTGCATGGCCACAAATTGAATCCCGTCACGTCAACCAGAGAGACGGATAAGAGTAATTGTGGTAATTGAAGTAATTCAATTACATTTAATAAAACGAGGAAGGCAATTAATGAGGAATAAGAGGTGAATGAAGAGACTGATGCAAGGATAAGAGATTAGATACGCCGTCGTTGACCAAATGCAATTAGTCCACCTGATTGCCTTATTATGCGAATAAAGAATACTTTACTCATTTGTAATGTGTAACTCAATACGCCTTCGAACTGGATCTCCGGTAATTGGAGAAACAATGCAAACACTCGCTTATACGAAAATTACATCTAAATTACGTTTCGCTCACGTGTCTAACCTTTTATAGTAAGACGAGAAAAGGGTGAACTATATTTGTCGTGATTAATATTAACTGCGCACGTAATCACTCCGGTTGATTCATAATACCTGATATCGAACTAAGTTCTGCGCGCACAAAAAAAATGAATAAAATTTATGCATTTATTGTTTGAAAGAACCTTTTCAGTTTGCACGTCATGAAAGGAAACTAGTTTCGTTAGTCTGGAGCACTTCAGTTATTCCGGGAAACCGTCTGAATCAAGTTTGCAGACCACCTTGAATCACCCAACATGAGCGTGTAATACTCGTCAGATTGTTAAATAAGCTCGACAACCATGCATGCACAATTGCTAATATCGGACACGCATTAAACATATCATATATTGATTAGTTTTCCACGCCATATACCTATCACATAAACCAATTCAATAAAGTCAATTTAAGAAAGGTTAATCTAAAAATTAAAAAATTGATAGAAACGCAAATACGCGGACACTAATTGCAACGAGAAACGTAATTTGTTTACGCCACTATATTTTTTTTAAACATAAATCTTAATTAATGATTTCACATTATCGTTGATTGTATGAAATAAATCGCCAGAAAGCGTAAATGATTTATGCATTTATTATGCGGTATTGTAGAGTACATGTAGACAATTTAGCATATAATTCTAGTATTCGTAGCTAATACTGTTAATAATTCACGCGCTTAACTCAGAAACCAAACACAACTTTCACACATTGTTGGGCAATTAAATGAAATTACATGAATATGTTAATTATTTCTAAATGGCCTGCATCTCGCAAGTTCATCTCGCGTTTCGATGTAACTTAAAACTTTAATGAATTCACGAATTTATCTCAATTGTCACATTGATGAATAATATTGCATGCCTAAACATGCAATTGAAATTCAGTTGGTTATATGTCTACATTTTTCATTTGCAACGATTCTTAACTTATAATAATAAGAAACATCCTCAACATGTTATATTATTCAAAAATATCTTTTTTACATTGAATATAAAAAAAATATATAAAATACCTTTATTTATATTTTATAAAACAGTCACAAATAAGTAAAGTTAGAAATGCATCAGTTTTAGAGAGTTTTATAAATCATATTGGTAGGCAACAAAGTATCGTAATTGCTTTGAGATTGTAAATTACCGGTAGTTTTAGGAAGAACTGATCTATATAGTAGAAGGTAATAGCCGGGCGAAGATTTGATGAGCAATCGTAATAACATACGTGTGATCTGCATACATTACTGTCAGCGAAAACTGTTAAGACCAGATGTAAACGCGGCGTTACCAGTCTTGAAGTTAAGTTGTTGGAAAATTTGGATGCAATTTAGTTTAACATATATAAAAGGAGCGTTATTCCATTTGAAATATACGAAGGCGAGGGCAGCATTGAAAGAGCACGCAGAGCATAGCATAGCAGAGAAGCGGAGGAGCAGAAGAGGTGGACCTTTTTTTCTGTTCTGGGTTGGCCCGGAGGGTGTCTTCGAGGAGCGCAGCTTTTTATGTCTCGGATTTTAGGAAGGTTTCGTATGGTTGTGTGTGTACGGTCGGTGATTATCTGCGAAGTGATGTATGCGGCCATCATAACATGAAATGTGCCTTCAGGACATCCTCAACTATAATCTTTCTATCAAAACTGATCTGTATACACGAATCAACCGTGATCTATCGATTTCACCGTAAAAGGCATTCCACAAAAACTTTCGGATTGTTTTATAGCGCGAAGTAGTTGTTTTATTACCGATCATCTGCATAATTGTTTCTCATTTCGTTCGTGTTTGGCCTTTTTGGTTGTTCCTCTCTGCTCTGCTCTCTTCATCCGATGATGCCGCAGCACAACCAATCTCCGTTTTTTTTTTAATATAAATTCGTTTGATGGGACGACGGCTTGATTTGTTGCACGCCATCACGAAAATAACCCAATATAATAAATAGGACTGAGAAAAACAATATTATCATAATTTATTTTAGCCCACACCAGAAATAATAACAAGGATAACGTTATCGAATAATAATAATTGCGTTATAAATTCGAGCGGGCCGTGGGCCTCTTAACAAGTCCAACTACCTCAAATATCTACAGTACAACTACTGCCTGTACTGACATAATACATGGCGTAACACACAATGGGGTTATTATAAACTTTTTTTTTTACAAAAACTAAAAAAAAATCCGTTTTGCATATCGCCGGCTCATCTAAATTTATGGTAATTTTTATCTCCGGCAAAGGGAAAACGACAATTTCGGTTAATTGCGGCTTCCACCGTCTAATGTATAATTAAGTAATACACTATGCTAACTGAATTCCTTCCCAAAAAGTATACTTTACGACCATATCAAATTATCATTTAATTATAGTCAAGGAAAACGCTCGGATGTAAAATTCGGTTTGTTGTTTCAAGAGTTAACTAGAGAGGACGACCTAGATGCGTCTTGCGACGCGAAGCGCTGCAGTCGCTGCAAAGAAGAAAACCCGTGAAAAACTGGTGGATTTTTCCCGAAGCCATAAGATTTGCCGTTAGGTATACGGAACTGCGGAGATGGCGATGGCCGCGTGAAGTGGACAGAAAGGTTCGCGCAAAAAGAGCGAAAATCTATAAAATAATAAATAATTTAGTACACGAAGTCGCAATCATACAAAGCAAAAGTGATCTCCGGCCGTGTGACACTTCAATAAAACAACTTCCCTGAGCCGGTCTTCTTCTCTCAGCCGCATCTCGCATGACTCCGTCTCTCAATCACGTCAATGGCGGCATCACACTGTTCGATCTAACCATTTATTTCGATCGTATATTTTTTATAAGGCGTATTTATCATGCATCGTTCACCTTAGGGGCTCGATAATACCAGAGATGCATTATTCTCTGATACACAGACGATCTCCTTCCTCTCCATCTCCTCTCGCTCCTCTTCTCGATCTTCATCCGCTTACCAAAGGCCTCTACTATTCTTTTTTCCACTTGTTATTATTTTGTAACCCTCAGCGTTTCGTCATGTCGCCGCAACATATATTACAATTATCTTCAAATATATAAATATACATACAACAATTTCCAGATCCCCATTCGGACTAACATTATTGCAATCAATTTTGATAACTACATACAACGTAATTACACACGCTTGGCATTATACAAACATTAATTATATAAAGATCTAGTAAATAAATATCAATACCATTCTGTACTAGAACGCAGATATAAACGTGTATATTTATAGTATAACATTTAAATAAAAAAAACTACTACTAAAATATTATACTATATTTATTGCAATAATAAAAATAAAATAAAATTCAACTGCTGCAAAATTAAAACTATTTAGATAGTTTATTACTAAGAAACACTCAAAGTGTATGTACAATATATGATCTTAACTTTAGCGGTCGTAATTTGCATCATAGTTGGTGAATCGAGCAGCGACTTGATTCATCTTATTGGTTCCAGTCGATATTACTCTGTTGAACCCATGGCTTATATAATGAGACCAAGAATGCATCGATGAGATATGGACAAGAAAAGGGAATTGCCCATTAACATTACGCAATCGTGCGGCGTTGTGCGATTTATATAATCCGTCCTAATAAACGGGTATAAATTCTGGACATAATCGTAAAGTATCATAGCCCATTTGGATAATTTTATAATAAACTCAAGACAATCATTGTACATTCAATATATGTTGATGATAATTTTCAAGCATTTCAGTTTTGCTGTTAATTATTACCAATATATTCAATGTTACGGTAGGTTACAGCATTAAGGACTATGTTAACCGTATTTTTTTTTAAATCTTGTCAAAAATGTTGAAGCACCATATGCATTTCTTGTGTAAATTATGAAAGGTAATTACTTAAATTATTGCGAAATGTTAAAAGCAGTAGGCATTATGCGTCGTTGCAGTGTGTGGAAGCATGAAAGTGGATAGACTAGGTTCGCAAAACTGAGTATGACAGTCTTGGCAGGTAGTGAAAGAGGTGCAGCAGCTACTGGTTGCAAAAGAGCTGAGCTAAGTCTGCGCTGAAGGTGCTAATATAAATAAGAGTTTATTGGCAGTTTATTTATTATGGAAATTGTATTTACAGTATTACTGATGACCCGAGACACATCCTTTGATGGTATTTTAAATTGACTATTTACTTTATAAACAAACATAATGTAAAAGGTAAATATTTTTATTAGTAGTTAAAAAAAAAGTGCAAATGTGCAAAATTAAGACTAATGTATTGCATCTATTCTTCTCTAAATAAATGTTTCCATTCTGCTTTTACGTAATGATAATATCAAGGCATCTATAGAAATAGAAGCGAGATGACTACGTCAATCATGGTTGTGTTTTCCTTCTCGTCTGGCCGACACATAATTACTGTTTTCCATTCTAATAAAGATTTAATCATTATAAATCATAAAACGTCTTTGCATTAAACGGTATGTCACTGAATGCGAGTCGGAGGGAGAAGGAGCAACGATTATGATTGAAAAATGGACAGCGTCTTGGAATAACTCAATTATGCATAAGCGATAATGAATTTGTCATTAGCCTCGACTCACTTCCTCTCATTCTCAACCGTTTCGCAAAAGCAAACATTCATTTAATTCCGCAATTTTACCGAAGCTGTAAACTTGAACGTTATTATTTCCTTTAAAATAAAACAAATCGCGTTCCGCAGACGCGACAAGAACATTCTTCTTACGTAATTACAGGAAATTTTCTTCTGCACTGTTAGTTTTCAAAAACTTATATATCTCAGCATATTTATTCTAATAACATTAATTGAAGTTGTTTTGATTTAATCTAATATATATTATTTTATAATTAAGAACTCAACAATATTTCCAAAATTCCAAAGATGAATTAATTAATTCACAATAATCTACTAAGTTCAACAAAAGTAATAACAGTATCAAATTAATTTACTATATTTGTTAATACGTATATAATAAGTACAGCAATGTTTAGAATTATGTTATTTTATATAATAACTAGATAATGTATACCAAGCTAAGGTACCAAAAATATTATATAAATTCTTTGGTTTACCATAAAATATTTTAAAAGTATTTAATGTTTTTTTTTTCATTAAGTTTGATGATGGTTGATATTGCCTATCTGTATACATGCTGAGTAGATACGTCATTGTTGAAAGTTATATGAAAGAATAGTATGATTATTGTAATGTATGTTAATTATTATTATTTTTTATTATAGCAATTAACGATTAAATTAATGTTAGAATGTATCCGTTTTCAATATTAATGAACTTATTTTTTTTAAATAAATATAGTCTATGAGCTAATAAAGTTTACGGCTACAAATTATGTACCAGACACTTTAATAACTCATCTGATCATAAATTAAACGGACTGTAAATAAATAATATTCGCGTTCTTTTATTGTATATTTCTGACGATAGACAGAAGCTAATCAACTCACGGTAATGCAATGCTGTTCGTCGATTCCGTTTGTGAATTAAAGTCAATTGGAGTTGAAGTTGCAATCTGTAGAAACCTTTCGGATGCAATGCCGTTGAATTTTTGATAAAATGCAAAGTATTCGAGCTGCAATGTTCCAATGGCGAGGAAGAATCCGGAATAGCAGATCTAAATTAGTGCCACATGCAAGTTCATAAAGTACACTCTAAAATGTAGCCTTCCTCTTCTCCTTCTTCTCCTACTTCTTCTTCAGCTCAGTCAGCTCTTCTTCTTCTCTCACCGTGCGTTTGTGTTTATGCATTGTGATAAGGAGATTCCAATAAATATTTGATAACGTCGATACACGAAACGCTACTTAAAATTACTCAGCCGCTGATTAACGCTTTTAATACTCGCTATAAGTTATTATAGATTTGACCATTTTAACGAGCCCTAAGAGAGGAGAAAGAAAGGTATCCGTCAATTTAAATGTTTAATGAGGCTGCGAAAAAGTCTAAAGGAATGCGAATGCACGGTTCCTTCTTATCCTCCTTTTCGGTTTGTTGCTGTTGTTGTTTGAGCTCCTTCTTCTACTGATATTCGTCTCTTTTTCTCTCTCTCCCTTCTTCTTCGACTCACTTGTGTCTTCATCTCTTTCTTTCACTTATAATTTCGGTGGGCAGCGTAATTGAAGTGTTGATGCGGTTATGTCCGCTGCGGTACAATTTACATGAATATCAATCAGAGACGTTGGTAAATCGCGTTATTTATGTGAATAGTATGACCACGTTTAGGGGCCTTACATACAACAAACTGCGGATTGCAATATTTACGATGTAAACGCTAGTAAATTATTATACAAGTAGATAATTATATAGTTCGTCGAGGGTTTTACGTTTTTAGTATGAATGTAGGCGACTGTATAACATCATCTATAATTTGATCATCAATTATTCAGATTACGTCGGGTACGTGATATTGGAAAGTCTTGTGGAATCTAATAAATAATGAAAACATTTTTGACACTCGCAGCCTCTTCATACTATAACCATGATGCACAACAGTTTTAAGTGGATCGGCTTTTCCACTCTACGCCACTTTTTCTCTCTTTCGTCGTCTTCAAACCGAAGCTTCGTTTATTTCAATAATATATCGATCCATCAAAGCGCGGATACCATTTTCATTGAGCCGATTTTATCTTATTAAAATATTAATTGGTTGGATTTATCGATAACCTTTCGATCGCGCGCCGTTTTGTCTTTCCACACATAGGCTATATTTTGATTTCATGTTCCTCCAACGAGGTCACCTAATTAATATATATGACTAAACTTTGTTTATTAACTTCGTAGATATAGTTTGAACCAAATCTAAGATAACCTAATATTACGTTAACTTTGTCATTAGGTTTATCAACAAAATTGCGTATCTAAATATCCAGTTCTAAGCTAATTCAGCCATAGGAAAAGAAGAAGCCATGTTTCTATACTAACTAGTTACTTATTTTATAAAGTAGCTAAAATAAATAATCATAAATTTGGTCTACGCAAAGAAACAGCTGAATGAACCAATAAAAATTACAAGCAAAGTTTAATATGATTACATTATGTAGTAGTATTGCATGGGGGGAATACGTCGAGGTGAAGAGGGACGTTGATCGGAAAACAGGTCCCATATAATACACAATGTAAAATAGCTGATGTCTATAAAATGCCACGAACCTCTCTCTCACTCCAATGGCCGCACACACAGTCCGTGCCTACCATTTTGGATCCATTCCTTCCTCTCCTCGTCGTCCTCCTTCGCTCATACATTTATTTTCATTATATTACGCCCGGCGTTAAACGTTCTTTATGATAAGAGATGCTACTAAGTTACAGCCATGCTATGTGCTATGTGCAATCGTATAAAAAAAGGAGAACGTTATTTTTTTGAATGTAAAAATC
The DNA here is from genome assembly GCF_001412225.1 of Nicrophorus vespilloides. Taxonomy (NCBI): domain Eukaryota; kingdom Metazoa; phylum Arthropoda; class Insecta; order Coleoptera; family Silphidae; genus Nicrophorus; species Nicrophorus vespilloides. The sequence continues at coordinate 380,532 of NW_017100093.1, read as the reverse complement.
CATGCGTATGCACGGTTTTCGGTTACAATCGTTAAGATTTTTATTTTCGCGTCAATAAAAGTGCGCCGCCGGCCGAAGGATTCGCTATAAATCAAGCGGTTTTATTCTTTGTCCAGGCAAAACCTCGTTCCGCTAATTTTGCACCGCATATGGATTAATGCACCTGGAGACCGATCAGTTACATGCCAAAATTCTCCGATCGCAGCACTCAAATCACCAGAAACATATACAATAACTCCTCTCTTTTTTTTTGTTACTTTTTATTTTCTTTCGGTTATACAGTGCTTTTCCTAAAAGAGCTCGATGTTTCGCTGTTTTTTGCTTCAGCCGAAATAAAATAAAGTTGATTGGTACGCATGTAAACGTTATATAACTCGAATGGTTTATTTTCAAGCTTCATAAAAGTAATTAGTATTTTTCAAAAACGTTCTTTTCACCATTTTAAGTAAGGAATTTTCATATAAGGCTGCATCAATTTATTTATATCATGTGGTCAGAAAAATAACAAATGATATAGATAAAAAGTGAAAGATTATCCAATAAAATACAAAATTAAACTTTGTTTTTATTTTATTACTAAGATATTTGAAAAACACGAAAAAGTTCTTTTGTATCAAATATATGATTACAATCAATTTAAATTAAATATGTAAAACCATTAAGATCGTAAATTGAATTCAAGCTCAGCGTTTTTACCTATATACCACTATATATTATGTACAATAATGTAAGATTTTCTGGGGGTCACACCTTATTAACCAATTTCTTCCAGTGTACAAATATGGCACTATACAGAATACTCGTATTTATGGTTATCGAAGTGAAATAAATAAAAGAGAACCCAGACGGTTGAAGTGTAATTACGATACATAAATATCAATTATACGTATTTCAACACTCGACATTAATTTATGTCGCTTACATCGGGCGAAACTTTATTAGTGTCTTCCAAATTTAGACACGACGCTAGGGAATGGCATTGTAAATATATTATTGACAAGTCCTGGTAATCGGTATTGCACCGGTCTCCTTCAGTACATAGACCGCATTTGAATAACCGAGTTTACCGTTTGATATGCATGTATTTTATATGCTCGACCAGAGAGGGTCTATTAATCACTGAACTGGATCGAGGGGAGCTTAAAGGAAACTTGTCACCTTTTGCAATGTGAATTATATTTAACGTTACTTGGTTGTATATTTACGGACAGACGAACGGAATAACAGCATTAAAATGCATCATCATTAATTAGTTTTTTTTTTAATTTATGCTTATTTCTTTTTATAGTATAAACCGCAAGGTAATGTTTATTTATATCATGCGTAATAGTTTAATTTGTATTAACCCACATACATTAGAAGCCTACGTTTTATTAATTATTTTAAATAAATCTCATTTGCGCATTAATATTCATAAACATGGTATAGTGAACTCGGATTATTAATAGATTTATATTTTATATCGTACAGACAACATTTATTCTAAGCTCACGATCTTTCACCAATTGCATAGAAGCCTCTTTATACATTATTATGAGTTTTGAATCTACAATTTTCTCTAATAAATAGTAAAACCATTTCACAAACGACATTTGATGAAATATTAGAAACAGATAAATTTACAATAACTCTACTTGAACTAAAGTAAACTGAAAATTAATGTTAATCATAAATGATACTGGTGTCTGAAAATTTAACTGATAATAATAGTGTCTATTATTATTTTTTTTGTGATGCTATTTTAAAAGGTGTTTCAACGAAAGAATGATCTTAAGGTATAATTATCAATACTAAAAATAGTTGTATTTGTGGATTCATACATCTTTCGTAGCCTACACCCTTCCTACCATCAAATCAAAAAGGATAATTGGAGCGCACCGTAATTAATAATGCGGTAATTATAGAATGCGTCTATATATAAATACAAAAGTATATATATATTTTTTGTGCTTATGGCTTTTGTTGTGCATGGATCCTCGGCGCCCCATATATTACGTATACACATTGAATGTTTTTCGGTTACTGCTCTGCTAATAACTATGATTGTGCGAGGTAAATTGCTGGTTTCCTAAGCATCTTGGGATCGTCTTTTGATAAAAGAAAATAAAAAAGAAGAGGAACAAAATGTGAGAGGGGAAAATCCATTTTTCTGGTAAACAATTCGATCCTTCTTCACGATATGCAAATACGGAGACGCGCAGCGAATTGCGTTTCGTCGTAATTCGTTTCTTTCATTCCGCGAGGATCGGACGGTGTGGCGAATGGTCATTTCTCTTAATTTTGGTTGCCATAATGGAAACGGTTTAATGAAAAGAGGCCCGGCTGTCACTCAGGATGGAGGATCGAGGCGAAAATCATAATCTGACTGCATCTCGGAGGGATTCTTTAATGGGAATTATGTCTATCCAAAGGTAGGTATTCGAAAAAGGATTAGATTCACTCGGAACCTGTTCCCCTGGAGAGCGCTCTCCTTCTGTCCTTTCTTATTTCGTTACTTCGAAAAATCATCTACGACGACCACTGGCACTTTCTTTCTTTCTTTCCAGGTGGCTGCTCATTCGGCAAAAAGCATAATGTACACAATTAATTTTAATAATGCACAACGTTTTTCCGCATTCACGCTTTGCACACTTATGCACATACATACACCTGTAATCCTGCGGATTCACTTAGCATGTAATATGTTTTGACAGGTCGAGCAATTACATCGAAAATTCGTTTCGGCACAAAACTGTTGGATGTTTGCGGTTTATTTTTGTGAGGAGGCGTAGTGGACGAGGACAGTTTTAATTGCGTGGAAATAAATATAGCGAATGCAAAGTATAAACTTTAATGTTTATTCCGATTTTATTCGGTTTTTATTCAAATGATTTTCGCGTCGGAAAAATTATTGCCTGGAAATAATAAAAACGCGACGCGACCAAAACTTAAGACACATCGGGGATATTTTAATATTAATTTTATTTGTATAAGAGTGAAGAGTTAAAAAAAAAGCAACGAAAACAAACAGACAGACAGGGAAGGAGGGAGGTAACGCGAGGACCAGGACCGGGCGACCGTTGGGTTCGGATTTTTATGAATCTTGTTAGGAGGTTATAAACTCATATAAACTATAAATAAATTGCCGAAATTGCACGGCCAAATGTAAGACATCCTTTAAAATCAAGATAATAAATATGTAAAATAATACAAAATATATATATGTTCGAAATGACCGAAAGGCCGCGATGATCTCTCTCTCTCTCTCTAACCCTCTCCAACATATTGCTTTATTTTTCATGATTATTTTTAATGTTCGCCAAACACAACACTCGAGGATTCGGATGGACAGGGGCGGAGGCGGCGCGTCGTTCCATGAAGAAAAAGGGGGTCCATCCATATCCGCGCGTAGGAATCCGAGCCGAGATTTATTAAACTAATTTCGCCTCTCTTAATCGCTCCTCTTTTCCCGTAATTAAAACCGCGTTTAAATTCGTTAACAAATATTACGCCATACTAATTAACCACGATTTTAATTACACGCCGTAAAGATTACAATTCTTGCATTAATTAGAGTCCGGGCACGGTGATAAAAAAGATGAAAGCGAAAAGCCCAAAATTATAAATTCATACTGTCAAATTATGTGGCCTCCCCAGGACCCCAACGCTCCCAATCTCGTTTTACACGGCTTTATTTCACTCGCATCCAACTTGCCAACTGCAGAACCGAAACCACTCCTGACGCAAATGGATAACATTTTTCTGACGTGCCGTAATTTAAGCTCACAAGTATACATTATCTAGATCAATACTAATAACAATCAAACGGAAACTTTATTATTTTTAGTCTTATAAATTTTCTTTTCCGAAAATATCTAGATTATTGTCACCCAACCAATAATTTTCTATTGTTTAACATTACTAAAAAAAAATCTTGATTAAAGAATATCTTTCATAATATTATCATTACATTATAATTATAAAATAATAGTTCAACTGCATTTTTGCACTAACTGTACTTGGAATAGTTGTGAAGCAAAACATGGTCATTAGCCAGTTAATAAAATCGTTTACTATCATTTTCGAGAATTCAAGGAACTATTGCAATAGGAAATTAAATAAAGTCAGGAACAATCAACGGGTGGATAGAAGCGAAACCCAAATATTTTTGTATTTATATATTAAACTCGGGTGACTTTTTTCCTTCTTACTTCTTTAAGAACTTGCATTAAAGCTGTGGCAATACGTAATGAAAGGTTTATAATGGTCATAACTAGTTTAGCGTCTTTTTATCTGACATTACTATATTGAACAAAATATATATAATAGAATACTTATAATAAATTATTTTAAACAAATATCAACCATTTGGTAATACATTTACCTTCATTTCGTTAATAGGACTGTATATGGTTTAATTTAGTTTATTTTTTTAATAAGTTAGATGCATGGTAATTTGATGCAACGTAATTTAGTAAATCTGTATCTACGTGTTTCGGATATGAAACAAGTTACATCTGTTTTGTCGCGAAGAGCATTTAAACTGTAATAATCTGGGATGAAGCATTAATGCAAACGAGTGAAAAAAAAAGTAGTCCAGATTAGATGACGAACCAGACAAGCGAGTTGATAAGCATTAATAAGCAGTTTTACGTTGAGAAAAAGAAGGAGCAGCGAGGCGAAGGATCTTAAAGCGCTAAGCTCATTTCGAATCAATTTTCAGGACGTTTCCGAGTCGCAGACCACCTTGGAAATGTTTAGTCAAAAACAGAAAAACCTATTAGTAATTTGATACATTTTCCGTTCACTGCTCACTCTCTGTCATTTAGTTATTTATTTAATATGCGCCTTTGAAGCGAGAAAGCTCTTTAGCGAAGACGTTTAAAATCCTGAATTTAAGTGAATAATCTCGTTCAACTTACTAATAATGCTTCAACTCTCAAACGCGCGATTTTCATTACAGATTTAAATACTGAATATAATCAATGACGCAATTGGGAAAGCAGTTGGTGGAAACTGGAAGTAAAATGAAGACATCGGTAAAGACCACAAATTGTGGGCTCAAAAGTGCGCGACCGCAGAACTGTTAAATTATGATTGCTATAGTTAATGTGCGGTGGGAAATAGAGGAAGTGAAGAAATACGGTGTGGTATGGATATGTTTCATTAGGAGAATGTTTTTTTTTTAGGTGGAGACAAAGTTTGCAATACTCTGTAGCTTTGCAGTAGTAACATGCGTCCTTCATTGGTAAACGACGAGCAATTCGTCTCGGGACATTAATCAACAGATTCAAGACTTAAAGCGTATTTCTGTCAACGCCGGTAAGGGAGAAAAAAAAACAAATTACTCCACATCTCAGTTCGCAGCTGGAGGAGACGAGGAGCAAAGCACGTCCGCCATTTTGAATCTGTTTCGGCAACAATGGAAGCGTAATTTTAGTTTTTTTGTTCGCCGCTCGTCAGCGCTCGATCCGCCGCCGCCGTTGCCGCCACCCCCCTTTGGGTCCCCCCTTTCGACGGTGGATCGCCCTCTCATGAGGAATTCGTTTTTCTTGGTCGGACGGCAGCGACGAAGACTCGCCTTTTAATTTATTCTATGTTTAATTCTTCATCGACGAGAAGAGAAGAGGCGACCGTTTTATTGTGACGCATAATAAAACAATGGCGAGACGTCTGGTGGGGCGGGGGGAGGATGGCCACCCTGTATACGCACAGCTACGGCCGCCCGGCCCCGCACGTGATTAGCATATACAGAGTCGTCGTCCCATCTCTGTAGTATACAGAGAGTGCTACCTACCAACCTACGTACGTACAAACCTATCTATCTATACACCTCGGTATCGATCTCTGCTGAAGTCGAAGCTGTTAAAGCTGTAGAAGAGCTGCTACAACAACAGCAGCAACAATAATAAGTAGTCAAGGCAATGCCTTTTCGGTGTAATTTTTCAGTAGCATAGGTGGTAACCCATTGTGCTTTGAAGCATGGCGGAGAACGCCCGGAGGCGTTCCTTATATTACCTCGCAGGCAATTCAATTTAACACAATGTGGATTCAAGAACAATTCTATTTCCACATAAAATTCTGCGCTAATACATTCCATGTACTTATTATACTATATTGTCAAGCTTACACGTATTCACTTTCAGAAACAACTTCGTTAATAATCGTTCTTTCTTCTTGTACTCTTACATTCCATATTAACTCTCAAATTTCACTCAAATTTATATATTCCTAATTTTTAAATCACTATTTAAATTTCCTATTAATCGATATACAATTTCTACGAAGCACAGAAATTGTATATCAAGTAATATTAGTTTTTTTTTAAATTTTCAATTGAATGAAATCAGAGAATATAACAAAAAAATAAATTTGAAAAGAGAATTTTATGTAATTGTTTTGCTTTATAATATAAAATATCTTGTAAATGATAGTAGTAGAACTAACACTTTAATTTTATTATTATATAAAAAAACATTTACATTACAGTTATGAAGATTTTCATTCTACAAGAATGGCATTATATTTATCTTATACGTTAATTCATGATACTCATTGCTTGCGTTTCTAAACAGCCAATCTGAAATAAGCGAAATAAAATGATGATAACTTGGAATAAATTTTGAAAATATGTAATAATGAATATATTTATGGTATAAATAACTATATTTATTATTACTGTATGTTCTAAATACAGTGATGAGCTGTTCATGAAATTATGATTTCTAGTTAAGAGGCTTTTGCTGCTCGCGAAGTAATGAAAATCAGGACGTCAAGCTGTGGTCAACAAAGTTGCAGCAGGTCTTTTGTAGATCAGCAGCAGCAGTAGCCAAGCACCTAAGGATCTTTATATCTGTTTGATTGCTTCACTTACACTTGAATGTGTAAATTTGTTGGTGCATACGAGAACGTATGCAGCCGGCATGTGTACGTATGTATGTTCGTATGTGTGTATGTATGTGTATGTGTGTACGAGAGAGGAGTATATTATGTATACATCATACATTCCATGTTCACGGCGTGAAAGAAGTTGTACTCGCTTATTAGGCAACATAATACTTAATATTCCGGTATATTATTTAAAACATTTTTATGGAAAGTATCTAAAGCGACCGCAACATCTAGATTTTGTAAGATATCACTTGTCGCTCGGACAGAACATGATATCGTACACACACTCTTCGCCCTATCTCGACCAAATATCTATAACCCATATGAATACACTTATGAAGATGAAGACGAAAAATATCTAAGCTGCCCGGACCCATGTCACACGAAGACATTAATAATGTCTTTGTCTAGAAGGAACCAACGAATCACTCCACCATCAAAAAATCTCCTCATAATTCCCAGTGGGATGAAGCCGTGCATGCATTTACCACACGAAATTATAGAGAAGAGGTCAATAAAATTTAATTATATTGAATCAAAATTTATTGGACGCCGTGGATTTCGCACACGATTGGAGAAATCACTTCATTAACTCACTATATTACCATAAACAAAATCGACAATCTTCTTGCTCGTTTCACTTCAACTCGTTCAACTTCTACCTCTGCTTTTCTCTCTCTTTTCCCCTAACACACACACACATATACATAATCATTCCACTCATTCTATATTTTTTTTGTAATAATGTCGTTTAGATTTCAGATATGCAAAACGGAAATGCCGGATCGGATTCCATTGGGGATTATTGAGAGAGCGAGGCGTGTTTACGATTTTCGTAACGGATTAGGGCTGCTCTTAATTGATTCATTTTGCGGGGTAAATATTATGTCGTCGGTGTCGAGACCCCCATATGTATGGGCTGGTTGGGAATTGGAGAAGGCCTCCTCTGATTGAAATTAGAAATTCGAATTAGTATGTAAGCGGACATAAATTGCGGGTTCTTCGTTTAGTCGTCGTCGCCTTCGTGTCTCTCGGCCGGCCGTCTCCTCTCGCCATTGAAAACTATTCTATAAAATACATGCAATTACGTCGGGAATAAATAAATGATAATGTAATGGAGTGTACAATTAACTAAACAGTAGCGTGAAATAACCTACCGTAACAACTTAATAATCTTACTTCGCATTCGTGTAGAAAAATCACACACGCTCTGACTCACACTTACACAAACACACACACACACATATGCATATACACCACTCGAATCCACTACCAACGGAGACCTAATGTTTCTACCGCTTTTTATTCCCTCCTTTTTGGTTACGTCTTGTTAAGATGCACGACGTTTCTACAACCATGTTAAATATTACTTATTTAATACGCTCTAACTACTTTACGGAAAGAAACTGAGGATTAAGAGTTTGCACTTTTTTTTTATTATCACTCAGACAGTATACATCTACGCAATTGCTTGTTTCCGTTAAACTTACTGGATTTTCTAATTACAATTACCCTTGTTATAAGTATTTTATGATTATATAATTATCTCTAACCTTTGTTTTTCTTACATGTAATATTATACTTTACTTCAATTTTTAATTGTACATGCTATATTCCATACAGAATATTTAATATAATCAAAAACATACTAATTTTGTACATTCATACAGTCTAATTATGTTGCAATAAAGAATGTGATTGTTTTGACTTAAAATATTGATATTATTTACATAATTATTAACATAATTATAATCATGTAAATTTAATTGCATTTTAGCTACTAATATTCAGAGAATAATAACTTTACGAATTCCAGTGTCTCAGAAGCTCTGCTGGATAATCTATAAGTCGATGAAAAATAATCGAATATGCATTTTTCTTTAAATAAAATTAATAAATCTTGTATAAGAGAACGTGACCAGTTTTGATTATATCTTAGACTTTGTCTCAGGATGAAAAATGTTCCAAAGACCTTCACAAACAAATTGCTTAATTAGATGTTTACGTGTGACGTGAATAATGGTAAACCTATTAATATGAATAAACGCACTTTAATATACTCGTCACTTCAACGAACAATAATTTCAGAATTTACAACTTCTTGCTCCATTGTTTCCCCGAAAGCAATTGTTATTTTCTCCCGCGCGTCTTGAATATCTCCTATCTTTTTTTTAATAACCACTTAAGTATTCACTAATTACAGGTGTGTTGCCGTTTCCTTCCATGCCTCGGATCATCGTTAGCATCAATTAAGTCCCAACAGAAGCACCCGATTCAATAAAGATAAAGAAAATAATAACAACTACTGTTCGCAGTAAAAAGCCGTATAAATCATATTTATTGCTTATTGAGCTTACCTCGATAAAAATGGATTCACTCTCCTCTCGCAAACGACGTTTCTTAATAATACGCTATTTCGCAGTTATTAAACGTGACATTCAAATGGAAATAAGTGCCATTTTAAAAAATATGTTAATATTTCATAAAAATGCACTAATGGTAATAAAGAATGCGATTATGCAAGTACCGTTAAAATATTAAATTAAAGATTTTAACAGGTGCGTGTTGCAGTTATTCGCATAAACAAGTGAGCGAATGAATGCTTCTTTGTATGTTAAATTGCCAATGAATTGATTGTATAAAATTAGTCTGCGGTTTTCAGTATAAATCGAAGCTTGGAATCGTATTAAGTGTTGGCGACACGGGGCAATAATTTAATCGGGCGTAATTCAGGTATGCACGCTAAAGGCCAAAGCGCTGAAAGGCACCGAGCTTTTCCTGAAATGGTTAACAAATGCTTTACATCACCCCATTATACAATATACTGCTGCCTTACAAATACAGGCATTAGCGAGGCTATGAATAAGATAAGGAGAGCACTGGAGGAGAGTCTCCGATGTTCACACGTCTTCCGGCCATTATAAATAAATAAACGGCCACCATTTGATTGGGCTTTTAGGTAACTGCGATAGCGTGTTATTAGCTATAAATGAACGCTGCGAGATATGCGAAATAAAAACATATTTGTCATGGTTGCAGTTACGATTACTGAAAATTAATCTATCGCTGTAGTATGAAATGTTGCAGCGGATGCGACGAAAGTAAAATCAATGAGTCTCAAGCTGCAGCACGTCATTTACTTTCTTCTGTGCGAGTTCACGATCTCATTCACTTCATACGTTATTATATAAATTGTAAGAAACTGCGCCGTTATCATTCAGCGATATTGGTTCATACATTTCATACCGGTATTCCAGACATGGATGAGAAATGGTTCATTTTATCTTCCATTGCTATTATTTATGATTTGAAACTGATCTCCCCATTTGGAACTCAATATCACTCATTATTAATTGATATAACTATAAATGCAATATGAGCAATTATCAATAATTATTAGAAAATGATTATATACGAATAGAAGTCACATGGAAAATATTGATTTATATATTTGTTTGTATACACTAAACAATTTCCATTGTTTCAAAAATTATAGAGTCAATTACTGTAACTATTCATTTGAATTCAAATAAAATGTATTGAGGATTGAATAAAATAATACGAATATATTATTATTTGAAGAAATACTTACAGTCAATACATTTTTGCAAATGTTTCACGTAGTTTTTTTACTATTATAATATCTATAAAATACAATTTTCTAAATTAATTCATAGCAATAAAAGAAAAATACTATCTTCAATCACAAATTTCTAAGTAATGAATAGAATGGAATCTCGATGGTCGTTCATTAAGGATTCAAATGAAATGCACTGCAGATTGAAGTGGAAATGGGCGTAATTTAGAAAAAAAAAGCCTATTGTTCGAAGTGCAATTTGATCTCTGGCGAAAGGCAACGGTCGTTTGCAGAAGGTAATGGCCATTTGCTTTGGCCGTTAGCAAAACGCGCCTAATCTGCTTTGAGTTTTTGAGCAAATAAAGCGATATGTAATTGATATAAATAATGAAATAATAAATAAAATCAAATCCGTTGATTGCATACAAATCCGTTTATAATGATCTCGGCGGGGAAATAAAAATAACAGTTGTCCCAGTAACCGGCGTTGTCACATATTTGTGTTGTTATTGTCGCTGGTAAACAAGGTGTTCAATTTATGTAGGCTATCGGCGATTCAAATCTGAGATTTGCCATTGAAGTGTTTAAACTTTCTATATATTTACAATTAATTTTATGTACGAGCAGAGACGCTCAAGTAATTGTATTCAAATGTAATCTACATCTACCTTGTATGTTTATGCACGGCCATTTATTTATGGGCCGCTTCAAAACTATCTTCTCACAAACGCGACCAGCGAGGATGGTGAAAGAGTGTGCACCTATGTTCGAGAAAGAGAAAGATGGAAAGAAGATGCGTCCGTTTGTGTATGAGAGAAAGAAGGATGCGATCAGGAGAGATGGGTAAGAGGAGGCCCTATACAACTATTCTCTAATATGTTTTCGAGGATGAATTGGTGGAGAATAAGGAACAATGAGGGATACGCGTATACAGTAATTGACAACCGTTTTACTGCTGCTAACGTTCAAGTAGTTCTACTCATAAATAGCTAATTAACACATGTCTAGATAATTTGCGCTAAACAAACGTTTGGTTTTTAATTAGCCAATTCCAATCTAATTATAAACAAAAGAGCTGCAGAACAGCATCTCGGACACGGATGAAAAATAAAAAGGAGAAGGAAAAGAAGAAACTAGGTAGACGACACCGAAGAGGTCTTCTAGTCTACAGGATAATTAGTTCTCCCTGGACGGGAGCTAAGTAATCGGAACAATTCAATTGTCGCCTGCCTCTCTCCAGTTAGAAAGAAACAAAGCATAACAACACACGCAAACCGGCAAATTAAAATGTGCTCCTCCCTCTTCTTCAGCTGACAGCTGTTACCAACTGGATTATCCCGGCGGATCGATTAATTTCTACAATGGGAACCAGACACCTGCCAAAAAAATAAAATACCTTGAACATCCGTCCAATTTATTAGTTTAAATCGTCATTTGATTCAGTGTTAATTATGTTTCTGTTTATTTTCTCCTCCGTTCTCTTTAAAAAGAGTAGCTCTCTGCTCGCCCGAAAATACCAATAATTAAAGTGTAATTCCTGCTTGTTAGCGGCAGGACAGAAATAATGAGCTCCAATTTGTATAATGCATTCGTTTTCTTCCTCTTTTATACATGAACAACAAAAAATGATTGTGTGTCCATGTATATATGTATATATAGATAAATAAATATACATAAGAGAGAACGGCTATCACGTAGTTTAACTGTGTTAATGTTAGTTATATAGTTATAGATACACCGGATAATCGGGTTCAGTGGGAACAATTTTAATGAACACCAACATAAACAAATGAATTAGACTAAATTGAATCCTTTTCGATAAGATAACGTTAAGATGACATAATAATGGTGGCTACTACAACGGGGCACTGCCTTATAAATGGGAGATTAGTCCGAATGCTTACAGCCTTTTAAGCCGCTTTTCTAACATAGCTTTCCTACAATTTAATTATTGTAAAAGGTAAGTTATATCACAATTAAACTAACAACCTCACCAAGAACACAAACAATTCGTCAAACATTATTTTGCATTTATGTGTGTTTTTCTCTGTTCCATATATTATTATATATTATAAACAACTAAATTCATAACTAATTAAGATAAAATTAAGTTTAAATATGTAAACAAACATAACTACAATTAAAAACTTGAATTATAATTATTAATCATAAAGTAAATACTTTAATGAATTAAACTTAAAACAAAATAATCGTGATTTTTTTCTTTCTACGTCAATTATAAATTTTGAGAACTAGATTTTAAATAATTACAATTAACAACTTAATTAATATAATGAGATTGAAATATGAATATAACTATATAATTAAACATCTTGAATTGTATTAAGAAGTAATTTCTAAGTGGACTAAATCGATGACAGTGAGTTAATTGGTACAATCAGATGAATGTAATTTGAGTTATGTATCAGAGCAGCGATCATTCATTCTTAGTCATTGATAATTTGCTTGATTTCTATAACCAACAAATTTAAAGGTCAACAGCCTTATACGCGTTTTGTAATAACGAGCATTTCTCAAATTCTTAAGAGTATATAAAAATGTGTCATAAAAGAATTTTAAACGCGACGCGCAAATAATTAGCATAGTCTTATAGAATATCAAATTTCAAGTATTTTAAATATTTTGTTTATCTTAATTTTTGTGATATTTAGTAAAAAAACAGTTTCCCGAAATATTAACAATGCGATACCTTCCAAGTTTTTTTCAAATACTTGTTTAAAATTTCGTGGTGTTTGCAGCTGCTGCAGTCCAGTATTTTTTATATAAAAATTTGGATACATGTTGTAAGAAAGTCTTGAGATTCAGGGCCATGGCCGAAGTATAGTATCCAGAACTTCGCGATTACGTTAATACAATACATTTAAAAAGCAAGTGAAAAAAAATCATCTTTTGCCCCGAAAGAAATTACACGTTCCCGCATCCCAATTTCGTCCGTAATAAACACATTCGAGATACATTGAAAGGTTGGAACGCCGAAATAAAGAAAATAAGTGGATATATCAGAAAAGCCAAGAGGGAAACGAAAACCAAAGCACGCCCCGAAATTGCGAAAATCGTTTCGTCAAATTTTTCCAGTCGAACATTCCAATTAAGATTCAGAAGATTCGCGCAAGTACCAACCGACCAATGACACACAACGTTACATGCAGCATTAACTAAGTGAAATATCTAATAATAATAAATATGACATTTAAACTTAACGCAACACCGAAACCATATTTATACGTCGTGATTTCAATCTCTCGGCGGCAATTTAAAAGTTAATTTACGGTTGAGAACAATTAGCCATGCGAAATGGATAAACAAAAATGCGAGAAGAGTTTGCTTGCTGTACGAGCACAAAGCGAGGAGGCTTAATTAGCTAAGGCCACTTGCCATTTACCAAATGATAATGTTTTAATGCAGTGTCATTACGTTGGAAGACTGCGAGATACCATTGGACTTCGCAATTAAAATAAACTTATTGCTTGCCGGCGGTTTGTTTATATAATTTTGGATTATCATTGATACTAATTCGCAGTTGTTCGTTTCCTTCTTTACTTTTAGCTGCGATTAGCGGTTGATGTTTAAAATATGAAATTTTCTGTAATAAAATCAGGACTATATATATATATATATCAATTATTTTACATATCTGCAATCACGATCTAATGAATAAAGTGTACTGCCAGTTTTATGGTACACGGTAATTGTATGGCATTTGCAAGGTGTAAGGATGCACACACGACGTACTCCTATTACTTCGTGCAAGTTTTTTTTTGGCTGTTAGTTTTTTTTTTCTTCGCTGTGTTCCCTGTTGATTTCTAGTGAAAGTAAAACTCGTTCGCTTTTAGTTGGCGAAGAAGAGGCATGAGGCAGTCGGAATAGAAAGAAGAAGAAGTGGAAGCGGCCGAAGAAGAGGAAGAATTATGTCACTGAAATGTGGATCTGATTTAAAATTCCAGCCGATGCATAAATTTTCAAGTACATATCATAACGGGATGATGTGGCCCGACTGCACTGTGTCTGTGTACTTTATATTTATGTTTATTGGGCTATAGACTCACGATCCTGCACTTTCTACTTCGTGCAAAGTATCTAGAACATGGGCAATGATATCTCTAAATCATTCGCCCGCTTCATCCGGGTGTTAAGATTTATACAATATATGGAACCTCCACCGAGAGAGCAGCAGATCCACGGTGCAGTTTTATTAATTGCGACGCTTCCTCGTTGTTCCCATTCCCCGTGTTTCCACCATTATATGGAGGCACGTGGGTGAAAAGATCTCTACGTTATTTAACCTTTTTTTTACATAACGTTTGCATTGTGCATTCTAAACATCTAGCTGCTAAAACCGAATAACGAAATGAAAGTGCCATTAATTATGTAGAATAAGATTAATTTGCACTATTCATTTTAGCACTAAGTGCTGAATGTCTTTGGAAAGGTCGGTTTTGTTAAAACATTCTAAAGAATATTTGAACAGATAAGAAAATGTTTCGTATGAATTATCTCGAAAACATTACATATTATACATATATTCATACTAATATTTCCATTTTTCATTAAAAATGTTCAGTATTTATATACTTTATTTAAGTTTTTCAATAAAAATAATGTATCAGTTGTGTGGCAAAGTAATGTTTTGAATTGTTTGGCTTAGAAATTAATTAATTTAATGATAAATATGTAAAACTAATTGTTTTTGGAATTATTACATTGAAAGGTGCAAAAATCCAATTAAAATGTCTGAGAAATAATTATATTGTCATTAAAGTTTTCAGTTAAAGCTATGGTAGAGGTTATCAAATCATCTTACAGGAAATATAAAGGTAGGCTTGATTGGTATACAAATTTATTTGATCTGCAGACTAACAATGCAAAAGGTTAAAACGATTCAAATACCTCGACTTACAATTGCGTTTTAATTAAACATTAAGATATTACGATATTGCAATATGTATTACATCTTATAACTGTAAACGAAAGCTGTCAATTAATACCAATCGATAACTAAATTATTGTATATTCATAAATAATAGTTCACATAAGAAAGTTACTATAATGAGACGTGGAAATGTAAATTTACTCTTTGCATCTAGTATAATCACAATATATCCTTCAATATTTTTTATAAAGATGTAGTAAATATGTCTTCAAAGAAATATTTTAATATAAGCTAACTTGTTCTATTTATGGAAATTTAAAATATAAACTAGATCTATTTGTATAAAATGTATTTTTAAACTGTCTTAATATCTCGATGATTGATCAATGCGTTGTCATTACCGTAAATTCAAATCTTTTGAAACGTATACGGAGCGAATTGAAATGAATGTTTATATGTACGGAAAGTGTGGCAATATTTAATATGATTTGCATAGAAGTGGAGCCGCCGTTTGTCTATGAATAAATTACATAAGATGAACGGAGGATTCGCATATTCCGAACAGGTAATTAATTAATTTCGGTTGGCGGCAGGTAACGTGAACCGTGCGACGGAGTGAAATATACGTTTTATTCGCGAAAAGGGAACGACAAATAAGTTATTGTTTATCGGGGCGAAGTGAAACCGAGTGTAAAATGGCACCATTTTAATAGCAGTGTGTTAAACACATGTTTGTAACACGATACGAACCCCCGGCATCGTTGCGAGTGCGAGTTTATGTTATATAAAACATACCGTCCCAAAATCCGGTTCGACCATTGTTGATTCTCATCAAGTTTTTGACAAGATTCCTTTTAAATATCTATTCAACTGCTCGTCCAATAGAGCCAGAAAAAGAGGAGAAGTATTTTTTTTAAATTTAATTTTTGTTGATCCTTCATTTGCTTCTTCTCTCTTCTTTTGGTTTTCGTTTAATTACGATTGGAGGAGGTCGGGAATTTCGCGTTTGTCCTCCTCTCTCGTCCTTCTCCGACTTTCGAGAGTAATAAATAAATTATAATAATTACGCGCTTGGATTTTATAAATTCCCAATAAAATCTGCATACGAATTGTCACATTAATGGGCACTAAGTGCAACCCGAACGAGCCTGATTTGAATAGGATTATCGTTAGATCCAGACGCTGACCGTGCATTAGTGAAATATTGTGCCGAAATGGTGGTTGTAAAATGGTAAAGAGATCTCTCTTTCTCTCCTTGTCTCTCTCTTTCTATATATATATTTCTGTCTCTTCGTCTGTCTGTAGGATGGAATTCCAGAAACGCGGCCATAATTATGGACCCGAACCAGATGAACGAAGGAACGGCCGAGTCACGAGAGGGGCGACGGACAGATATTAATAATGACACATTTATTAAACCCTCGTTAACTTAACCAAACATTTATGGAGAGCAATAAAAATATGTTTTAAACAAACAGAATTCGAGGATGCTGCCGTACAAATACAACACGATTGTTCGTACTCCTTTCCTTTCCTGCCACCTCCTCCTCGTCCTCCACTCTCCTCTCCGCCATCGCCACTGCTCTTTCTCTTTTTCCCTTCATCATCCTCGTGTTACTCTTCCTCTTACACTTCTTCTTGTTGTTGTTCTTCGCTTCTTCTTCTACCTGTTTGTGACCTAGAGATATCCGTGCGGCAACGGTGTAGAAGGTGAGGACATTTACAGAGAGCAGCTAGTCTGAGGAATGTGTATGTAAAGGAACTCTTCGGCTGCACGCACCGCATACGCAATGCCGAACTACTCCAAGACGGAAAGAGGGAATGCCTCCGATAACATTCTTTCGCCATATACTACCACACACAAATTACAATATAATTAGATTTTATTTTAATTAAAATCCAATTATACGATAAAGTCACCTTTTTCCACGTTCTCTCCGTCATCTACTCGGCCTCGTCACTTCTTCGTCCACTAATTACGAAGCCACTGATAGGCTGAAGCCAATTACGAAATACATTCCCTCAGTTTTCTTTCGCCGAGTCACAGCTTTTCAGTTATCACTTCCTTTCCGAAGGAATCGCAATATTCCAATAAGGATATACATCTACTCTCTTCACATCATACCTCATATGTAATTTTAATTAATATCTTTATGTTTCTAACCAATCCTTACACCAATTTTAATAAAAATAATATAAAATTTATATAAAAAAAAGATATTTCAATAAATCAGAACAAAAAAATCTAATAAAATTTGTAACAATTCTGTTACAATTTTTTTTCAAGTTATCATTTTAATTGAATATCTCGGTGTAATCAATTACAAAATGATCTATTGATTATAGAATTTCTCATTAATGTATACATAAAAAATGTGCTATTTTATTATTCTTAATACCATAATCATAATAAAAGTTAAACTTTACTAAAAACTAATAAGGAATTAATAATAACAATAAGTTTGATTTGTTTCAATAAGAACACATTATGTTCTATTTAGCGGAGTGATTAGTGGATTTAAAAAAAAGTGTAATTTCCCATGATAGTAGTATTTGTGCATTGAGAAATATTGTAAGTATTTCTTTTTTCTAGCACATTTAAATAGCGTGGAAGTATTTCCAGTATTCGGTTTGTGAGATTTGATCAGAGATATTTAAGAAATTTGAAAATGGGAAGTAAGAATTTCAGACAATTTGTTGCGGTGGATTCGAACCAGAAAATGGTAATTCTAATTGGACGAATGTGTAAATAAATTATCAGGTGAAGAGTAGCAGCGTCGCTACTGCTACTACTACAACTTCCACCACTATTGCAGTGACCTACTCTGGTTACATACGCTGTAAATCCGAGTTATACGCTTAATTAAATCTACCTGGTTTGTTGGGATTTCATCTTTCGTTTTGTCTTCTCGAGCACAACTTGAAATTCCACTTCCACTATCATTGCATAGAACAGTGAGCAGCCGAGAGCTCAGTTTTATCACCGCGGCGCGCTTGCAATTACCCTGAAAGGCTTAACAAGCTTTCGGAGGATCATTTGAAAACTAGGGATGTTTGCTGCTAGGAATGATGTTAAATGCGTTATACGTGATAGACAGTGGCGGATCAACCATTTGAAGGAGTCCAGACGTAAAATACTTATGAGGTCTACTTATTCTAAATACTACTGTTTTCTTTAAAATAAATAAAATAAAACTGAATCTTTGCAAATGGCATTTCAGAAACTATTGCTTTTTGCGTCAGTGTTTTTATCAGCCACTGGTGATGGATCTTTCAGATCGGTGCTGATTGATATTTATCGTATGCAAAGTCGTGATTCAAATAATTAGAAGGTTGCTGTATGTGAGTATGAAAACAGTGAAAAGATGCCGGAAAAGAAGCGGAGGAGCAGTTCGAACGGCTCGGGCGGAATCCCATTTAGTTGGTTAAATAATTTATGGTTATTCTATTTCAATTTCTCGTGCCGGGCTGTTTGTTTTCCAGCACTTGACACGGTGAAAGCATAAATATTTTATTTCCCCGCAAAAAGTTTGCCAGATGCCGTTATTCATTATGCACGAAACGAACCGAGCACCGATCCATAAAGATGCTGCCTGAGACTACCTACCTCCTCTGCCTGCCTGCCTCATGCCTACCTACCTTCCTACCAACCTACCACCATCTCGCGGATCTCGCTATCTCTTCACCTCACCTGTGCATAGATGCTCAGCAATATCCGTTGCATCCCGGTACAAATAGGTGGGTGATTCAGAGCGGGGCGAACGCAACAAAACGACTAAAACTAAGAAAGGACCCGCGATAACAGCGACGGAGAGAGAAAAATAATAAAAAGAAAGAAACGGGGAAGGAGAAGAAGAAATAAATGCATTCTTAATAAGCCATATTTCATAGGAGCCAAGTATTAATCTTCGTTACTTTGCTTGTGGAACTGTAATGAACACCGCCGCCTACCCGTGTAAAGCTGGTGATTGCGCGCGGGTGTGGCCGACTCACAATATAACGATCGAGGGAATGTCACTTATTGTGAACGGCTGTTGTTATTAATGTCCGCTCTCTCATTCTCTTGCACTCCAACAATTTTGCGCACAACCGAAAACCGTTTCATATCGGTTAGAAGAGGTTTCGCTTTTTTTTTAAATCAAAACTTCACTCTCTCATCTTGAGCGCATCTCATTTTCTCTCACATTAAGAAACAAAAACAGTTTCACGATGAAGAGGAGAAGTTTCGTTTCTTTTTTTTCACACCAAAGCATCTCCAACCACTATCCGGTATTGGCGCTGGTAACTTCCGGTGATGCAAGTATTTGCATACATGTCTGATGCATGCGAGCCTCCGACCGGCTACTATTTTCCCGTGCAAACACTCCGGCACCGCTAAAAGTAATATACGACACCACCTTTATTCACACGTATATTAAACAACACCCCACACCCAACACACACCCCAGAACCAATCCTCAAAATAATAAAATGAGATTCATCAATAAACTTCAAAACGAAACTAATTCAACTCATTCAAGTATAGCCGTTATTTAACATTAAATAAAAATGTGTTTCAACGTAACCATAAAGATACCTTTACGACTAGAAATAACAATTGCAATTTCAAGAGAGGAATTCGATAGTTTTAACGATTAAGTAATTGAAAATTATTTATGACTTTTCCGGTTATAAATGAGACTATGGAATAAGATCGTAACTTGATTACGGTTCCTATATTAAAAAAATAAAAAAGAACATAAAGTGAATCTAAAGTATTTTTGAAAAACAAAACATCGAATTCTTTTAATTTGTATTTTTGTCCTAAAATATGTGCTTCTTCATTAATGAATAATATATTCTAATATTTTGTTAATGGTACTTTGGATAAATGAACTGGATATATGATAACCCTACCTATATTAATTTTAAAAATGTATATACAGTTAAGTTAACGTAAAGTAGAATTCTATAAATCAAGAAAGAACATGTAATCTGTAAACCAAACAAGGACATTGTTGGACCTCGTAAAGTACTTGCTTAGTCATAAAAAAATCTATATACCGGTCTCACGGAAAATCTAAATATTATAATATTATGATAATGCGAGGAACAAAAACCAATAAATAATATAAGAGATTTCCAACT
Organism: Nicrophorus vespilloides; assembly: GCF_001412225.1. Taxonomy (NCBI): domain Eukaryota; kingdom Metazoa; phylum Arthropoda; class Insecta; order Coleoptera; family Silphidae; genus Nicrophorus; species Nicrophorus vespilloides. The sequence goes on along the minus strand of NW_017100093.1, from coordinate 360,067 downwards.
ACAAATTTATTGAATGCGCACTTGCTATGTAGAGCATGTCCGATAAATTTGTATCGCAGAATTAGAATTGTAAATGCCCGAAAAGCGAAGAACTCGATTTGAATAAACGTTTATTGAAATTCAAATGCTCGAATCTGAGCAGCTGTTAATGATGAAAACGCCGTAGGACATAACAAAAAATCGACAATGCGTTATGCAATGTACAAATCGTTGAGAATCAATGTGAATATAATTAATTCCGTTTCGAATTCTCACGGCTTGTTAAATTAATGCTGCGGTTTTAGTTACTAAACCGAAATACCGCATTCGCTTGTCTTGCTTATTCCAATAAAGATTTGTTTATTTTGTTCTTCCTCTGGTCTTTCTCTCATTTGGTGTCAATCGATTCCGAATTTATGGAATAAAGTTTTCATAAATCAGGTGATAGTTGGAAATCTTAAACCGGCGCGGAAATTCCGCATCTATCGTCGGTCATAAAACATAATCCTTCGGCCGTATCCTTTTAACGCCGGATTAAATTTATATGAAAATAAACGAGACGGCGTTCGCATTGCCTTATTTAGATCGATGGCAGTCGCCGAGAATACACACACACACACACACACACACACATACTGAAACTTTTAGGAAGTGCCCTGGGTAACTTAAATAATGTCAACTTTGCTGGAAAATAGTTAGCGGACATGTAGAACACGCCACGGCGTATACACGTAGACGAACCTTAATGATAATGCTCATACAAAAAACCAGAAAACTAACGAATACTGAATAAGAATAAGAGTCTATGAGGCAATTGCAGAACGGATGGAAAAAGAAACGTCTCACGCATACATCGAGAATCGTTTTCCTTCCTTCTACTTCTTCGTCTCGATTTTATTTTTATTTTTGTTTTAATTTATTTTTATTTCTTTGCTGTTGCGCCAACAGTTTCTCCGTCAGTTGTCTCCTGTGTTTCCAAGAGCTGAATTTAGATAAATGCTTAATGTTATATAAAGCTTTCACTGCTAAAGGGTTTCTAATGGATAGTTTTTCTTTACGCAATAAATTGTATTGGTTACGAGAACTCAAAATAAACAAATCTGTTTAATACTTGTTAGCACATTTTACTAACGAACTGACCTTGTATAAATAACAAATAAAATATAACAACTTAAATTGCTCTTTGAATCCACAAAACTCTTCCTACTCTGCTACTATTATACTCTTGTCTACTATCTTTAAAGATTGACAAATTTCCAATTAGATAATAATTATTAAAAACACATATCACTATAATAATTAAAACATTCTGAACATTTGATAAAAATGTAATTAATATATGTAAAGATACTGAGTTTGCCATACAGTCAAGGTTAGAAAAATAAGGTTTTTAAAGTCTTTAAATTGTAAATATACTGATATATACTGAATGAGTAGTTTATTTGCATTGTAGTGTGAGAAGTAGATTGGTTTATGGTAAGTTTGAGAGAACAACAATTACAACCGTTGTAGCGAGTTAAAATTCGTTATGCAATAAAGAGTTGTGGGGTAGTAAAGAGGATCGGAGCATAATCATTAATTAAAAGCACCCCACGCGGTTCTCTGTATTTATTCCGGCATCCCAGCAGTATCCTATTCCAATTGAGATCGTGTGGAAATAATTGGAATCGCAATTCCATAGCATTAAAAACGTACTTGTGGTGTGGTGTGCATGTAATAATAATAAAGGCTGAAAATGGAGCGGAATCGAATAATAAACACGTGTGTGGGGTGTTTGCGTGACGTTCAGAACAAATCAAGAGGATGAGAAAGATGGAGAATGAGAGGATATGCAGACGGACTGGAGGATCCTGGATTTGCGATATGGTATAGTTGCAGGAGGAGGAGGAAGATATGAAGATGGAGAGGAAGGACTGGAAAACAATTTGTTATCCAATTATTTTTTGCGCGCATGATGCATGGTCGAGCATAAAGTTTCGATAAATATAGCAAATGGCGGACGTCCCATGGAGGCTTAAAATGCCAATGTGCCGTGGAGCCGACTACTTAGCCCTTAGATTGCGTGCCATTACTTTAATAAGATGTTAAGTTATCACTTATATGTGTAATATACATGCTTATATATTTATTAGACTCGGGGGCTTCGCATTCGGTTCGAGATGGAACTATAACTTTCGCGAAAACCCCACGACGCCACTCGTGCATATTATTTATTTATTTTAATACACAACCACCGACCATTTCACGATATTTTTATTCCGCCCGGTTTCATCCTTATCCTTCCTCCTACTTCTCGTCCTCACCCTGCACGCGTTATTTATCCCCCTTCGAGCATCATTTCTATCTTCGTGTCCTTGTTATTATTGTTGATTTACAGCGATTTATGTGTTTGCTTAACAGCCGTGCGGTTTGCGTCGCAGCATTTACTTTACGGCGTTTGTTTAACAAAATTCTTACATACATTTCATTATTACCTTACCAAAAGCCAAACACAATCCTCATCGATATTTACTTATGCTAATGACACTAACGTTTCAGACGTGGTCCTTTTTTGTTTTACATCTCTCACCACACACGAATCTCCTCCATTGGTTTTTTGCAGAATACTCCAACTGAAGAGGCCAAGGCCTGGCTTGTTGAGTTAATTTTATTTTATTTTTGCAAAAATCTTATTCTCACAAAGAAAACGCAGAAACGATATTATATCGCTTATATTATATTCAATAAATATGTAAATACTCTTACCGGCTAATTGATTCGAGTCGGAATGGCTATTAATCCAAAGTGTCTCTCTTACCTGAAACAAGAAAACGACCATGAGCATGAAATCCGAGAGATCGGTTAACAAAATGCGTCTCAATTTATTCAATTGCATCCCATTTTCGTCCCCATATCTCGCCGCTCACTCCAGATTATTGGATCGGACGAGCGTGCAGGATGAAATTAATAATAATCCCCCAGATAACACAATAGCCTCAGCGCCGATCCGTATCCACATGTTTATTTATTTACTCAATTCTAGATACACACGAGTATGTAAATAAGAAGGAGCCACAGATATATATGCAATATTTATTGAAATTTAATTGGATTAAATCTACTTTACGACTATCGTTTATCCACGACAACATTTACGGAACCGATGGAAAAGCCGAATGTTTAATTAAAATCGAAAACACTGGAATCAGCAACAATAACAACAACAACAACAACAACAAAAGGCCATCCTCCACCTCCAGCAATGGCTACTATTAGTATTATGTGTCTTTCAGTATTTCTCTCTACGTACATATATACGCGTATGTGTGTAATTGTTAATTTGCTATGGCTTTCTGTCTGTTTTGTTGACGGTTCACAGGATTGGAATGTCGGCAATCATGAAATATGTTTAATAGCCGCTGCCCAAGCTAGCAAATAACTAAAAGAAACAAGCAATAAAGCCTCTCGCTGGGTATGTACATTTCATATGGGTACGAACCCCAACTTGGTTCTTTCTTTCCTTTAATATTATTAAATACCGAATGGTTTTCTTGTTTCAGCAATAAATTTTGGCCGCGCTAATTACATTCCAGCATCGCATGAGGCATTTCGTCGATCGCTTGGACATCGATTCATAAAGCACCTCGACGCGAAAAATAATTGAAAAAAATAATCATCATCATCATCGTCGTCGTCATCTTATTAATAACGTGTATCCGTTCGTTGTACGTTGCGCGAGGTCAGAGTTCCATTCTGCAGCCGTGTTAAGCGATTTCATTAAAATTGGAAAATTCCTAATCAACTTTTATTGGCTTTCGGAGCGCTTGCATTACGTGTAAATCATATTGGTTTTATGGATTTCTGGATAAATTTCAAAATAGTAATTGCTTCGAAATTGCTCACTCGTTTTATTTAAATGAGCAGAGTCAATATTTGACCGTAAAACTATAATGACATTCTAAGTTTCTTAACATTACTAAATTCATGTAAGCCTCTTACATATATATGGAAAAGTGAGATATTTTGTATGTATGAATGCAATATCTGCACAATTTTTCCGCCTGCACATTATTTTTTTAATATAAGAAAATCTCAATTTAATGTATAATCAGACAAATGATAATTAACTATAAAATCATCACCGTTAATCTTAGCACCCTTTGGTTTCGTACATAAAATTTTCCCATGATAATATATTTATATATTTTCAGACTTCACAAGGGAATAAGACAAAGTGCAATGGTAATTTTAAATGAAGAGTAAGTTGAAAAAAATGAATACATTAGCTTTATAACAACAATGTAAATGTAAATTTTCCAGTTGATAAGTGTATGTAAGAGAGTCTCTCCCTTGCCATTATGTATATTAGAAGTGTGTGTGTGTTTGTATGTGCATGCATTCAGTGGGAAGTGATTTATTTTCAATATCTAATTCCGCAGTATGGTATGTATGGGGTTCTATGCAACGCACGCACTGGAAATACGAAAAACGTGCGATGTTCGCGCATTTTAGAGGTCGTCCATTGGCAGGACATGAAGGACATGGATGAGGACGTTGCGTGAGGCAAATGCAAATGGTCGAATTAATCCGGGGCGTGAAGAATGGGCTAAACCATATAAATGTGAACTACATAAAAGAGACAAATTGCCAAAGATGAAAAAAAACAATAAAAGTGAAGGAGAGAAATCATACACACGGACTCTGTTCGCATGCAGCATGCCCATAACTTCCGATGATTGAATACGCTAAGTGTGCACCTTTTTCTCTGTTTCGGGTTTCGCTCCATCGAAATACAATCATTAATTTCGGTTTCATTTGAATTTTATTAATGCATATTATTACACGGGAAGTTACGCAACGATTTATATTGGCCTATAATTGATTTAATCGTCGGATGATAATTAAAAGAAAACAGTTTACCATATTAGAAACGTTTTGTCGAGGAATATACGATTCTTTATTTGGACCATATATTTATTGGTATAGATTTATTATTGCAGCGACTCTTCTCTATATATTATATAGATATATTTATTATATCTACACAGTTTTGCGTAAACATTGAATTTAAATTGCTTCAAAGATAAAAAAAAATAAATAATTCCGAAAACAAAAGCACAGACGGAAACGCGGAATATCGAAACTTTATCCAATAATATGATACTTTTTAGAAAATGTTAGATTGGTGAGTATCCCTTTTTCTAAATGATAATATATAACTTTATACTTTTTCTGCGTTAAACACGTATTAATTAATGAACTCGAATAGAATTTAATCTGGATACTATTTTATTTCGTTTTTCTTTTCTTATTTTAGTGCATGTGTGTGAAAATGTAAACTCATGTGTGCTGCATATTTCTTTTTTTGTGTGTGGATATCGTAAAATCAGAACTTTAACGTTGGAGAAGCCACAACCTGGTCAGGAGATGTTCAAGGATTGCAGTATATATGTACAGTAGGTATATATATATATGTATACCTACTATATAAATGGTATACAAGAGAGGCTGGAGCGGAGCGAGAGTCGTCCTTTTTATTGTGTTGCTTGTATTATATGATATCGCACGGTGTTCTCCGGATTCCTTAATTGGTCTTATGTATGACCAATATTCTTAGAACCGTCCCGATAATAAATAACAATCACTAACTCAAAATGCTTAAATCAAAAATAACCGAAAATAAAATACGCACCTCACCGTTCGATTTATCCTTTTTCCGGTAATTGCTTTCTGTGTTCCACGGCACCTCTCCATCGTGTTTTACTAATCAATATCCGCCAATCGATAAATACAACCTGCGGATTTTAATGCGAGGACCGGATTTATTAATATTGGAGTGACCGCTCGACCGAACGGGATTTATATATTGGAATGCGCAAATCATCTTCCTCCTCGCCGTAATCATCCTGACCATGTCCTTGTCAGTTTTTATTGGACTGTTCAAACCCTTCTATTCAAAAATGCTTGGTATTAAAACGAGAATTTTCTTGGAGTAAAAAATAAATTTGAAAAAAAATAGAAAACACTTAGAAACCAGCTTTGTACAAATTAGTCTTTTCTATCTTTTTTCACTATGGAAAATTTACGAGTAGCTATTGAGGACGATTTATATTTCTTCATGTAGCGCACTGAATACCAGATATCTCATTTTCCAATAAACATGTATTGAAGACATTGAAATACTAATGAACTACCATATTTATGAATGTAAATTGACCAATAATTTAGCATTCACTTTTTTTTATTATTACACATAAAATGTAAAACCGATTCGACCTCCTTTACCAATCAATATTGCAGCATAATAAATATATTTGAAATACGTAAATATCACGGAACTTATAACGTATTTATATTTAATGTAACCTCTTCGAATTGCTTGAATCAATGTATCAATATATTCATACACATAATCAATTTAATTGATTTAAATTGAAATATACATGCAAATTGGATTATTGCGATTTTTAACCGTATTACATAAATTAACTTTTAACAGATTAGAGTTGATAATCCATTAACATATAACCAAAATAAAAATAAAACTTGACTTATCATTTGATATCGATAATGTGAGAATGTTAAACCTGGTTGCGTTTATCATGAATTATAGATTTTACATAATTAATCAATTTTCCTACATCTCAACTTATTATGAACACGAGACAGAACATTTGTTATATTTGAATCGAAAAGTCGTATATGATTTTTTAAGTACCTCAATTTTTGAGTATTGTATATCTATTTTATGTCAATGTCAAATTAGGTAATCTTAACGCAATTAATGTATAAATAGTATTATATTCTATTCAAAATATAACTTTAATATTTAAATGTTAATGTAGATTATTTATTGCAATATGATTACCATCTGTACGATGGCAATAAAAACTGCAGGAGAGTGTCTTGGGAAATTTTCAAACGTTATTCTGTATTCTATATAAAGATGATTGATAAATGGAATTGTGCAAAGGCACGTATACGTTGGAATGTGCGTGCTCTAACGGAAAGTTGCAACAAAATAAAGAATAATCAACAAACGGCGAGAGAAAAAAAAAGGTATGGATGGAAAGAGAGGAGAAACCATGCGATACCAAATGGTATGATTTTCGCAATAGATGGTAGAACCATCTCCGATGGTGGTTTTCCTGCAAGACTAGGTTCGCAATAAAAAGGAAATAATGCATTAGTTTTAATGTTATTGTCAATTGGTAATGGGTCGTGGTCCCTCTATGCCAATTAATAGTAAAAAGTAGCGCCACAAATCTTTCACGCTTTTACTATAAACATATACGGGCAATTTCGTGTTCAAACAGAAACGCCATATAATGTGGCGCGTAATAGAAGTAATTTGTAATCTGGTCGCACCATTTAGCCAATGCTAAATGCTGGTTCGCCGCACTCCTGATTATTAAATAATGGATTTGGCCGTTTCTTTCTTCATGCACCACAGACGACTCTCCATTGTTTTACGTTTCCGTTCCTCTTTCTTCTTCAGCTCCGACTCATCAACATTTTAATCCACTTTTTGACCATCCAAAATGACCGACCATCATATACTGAAATACGTCCAATCCAAATATTTCTTATGCTACATCCACACTACGCGTGACATGAGACATAAATGTCTGTCAGGAGTACCAACCACTACACACTAAGTATATATTACAAATATAGCTATATATCTTTAGATATCCATGTACTTAAGAAGTAAAATTATCGAAAAAAGGTTAACTTTTAATACGTAGTGAATCTGTAAGTATAAGCCTTTTATGAGTCATAATACAATATAAATGAATAATGTTAATTACATTTATTGCTTAATATATGTACACATAAATATTTATACTGTGAAATAGTTGTGTAAGCATTTGCTCATGTGCAATTTACTTATTATTGTATACATTCGATACAGCTATTATTTTTGATTTTCCAGTTCCATTGATGTTAGATTGTGAATAATGGGATCATCGTCAGAAACGAAAGTGGAAACAAATCGAAAATTGCACATCGCATTACGTATTCATTAAGGATTCATTTCCGAGGATTACAGAAGAGTTGCGGCGGTGACAGCAAAAACAATTTGTTATTAACTATCGCATACAAAGCAAAGGCAATTTAAGTTCGTTATTTTTAATCTTCAGATAGTATCATCTTTAACGCAAACTGTTGCTGTTTTCTATAGATGCTTTTGTGGTTGGATAACTTAGGTGTGCATATATTGTTGTTAATTTATTTCATCTTTCGAGAGTGTCCTCTTTAAGTGAAACATTGCATCGATTCAATGGTACACTTGTGATGAATAACTTAAGTGAGCAGATATTTGAATCTCTTTAAGAGATGATAATTATTGTTCGATGGTTGCAAATATGGCATTTATGTGCGTTGAAATGAGTGGTGAGAGAAACTGCAATGGGTCTTTGCGAGTGTTTAAGACAACAGCTGTCGAGTGAAAGTTAGCTCCGAGTGTGTAGGAGGCACAGTCCGTGTGCTACAGTTCGTTACAAATAGGGCCATGCGAAAAGAAAATACTGCAAGATAACTGCAAGAACGGAACCATTTTATCAGATGGAATGCGGGTGTAGAAATTAGCACACCTCGAATGTGTCATTACTTATGATAATATTACTCAATCCGAGGTAAATCAGTAACTCATTTTTAGCATCTGCGCCGACGGAAGAACCGCATTCTTGAGGTAAACACTCTTTCCGAGTGCGCCACTCGAAACTCGAAGTTTAATCAACTAATGAACGGCATTCGCTTTCAAGCACTTTGATTCTGCTTTCAATTACTTCGAATCGTTTCGTTTATTCGACGAGATTAGAAAAGTAAATTGAAAAATCAAGGAAGTAATTTGCAGGACGACAACGGCGAAGCAAGAGAAGAAGCGGACTCGTCTCTGCTGCGTAAATGAATAATAAAGATAATTAAAGTTTCAGTTAATATAGCCTGGCTTTATGCGCGCCATATAACATATTTGAAGAGAGATTTATTTGCGCTAGGAAAAAGCCGCTTGAAAAATTTTTCTCTCGAAAAGTCGTTCGCATGTGAAAGAGTAGGTACGAAGTATTGTGGATTGATGATGGGGAAGAGGACGGTGGCATCTGGAGGGGCGAAGGAGAGCGGAAGAAGGAGAGGCCAGACATATTGAAATTTCCAATGCAATAAACGTAAAGTATATTTTGATTTATTATCTTGCGCTGTAAAATGCAGATCATTGTTTCAGACGAAACTTGATTGCCAAGTTTTATCATCGTCCCGTACTCACGGAATGACGAATCACAATTTACTGATTATAAAATCTTGTCCAATTCACCATTGCCCAATATCAAGATCGGTTGCAGGACGAAGATGGAAGGTGTTCCGAATGTGTAATAATGATAATGTTTATCTGACTATTTTTAATCGTTTATTAAACGGGGACCATTATCGTCCTCTCCTTTTCGCTCAGCTCCTCCATCCAACGTCCTTATTAAAACGAAGAAGATGGAAGCCGAACGAAAGTCCCTCGCCTTTCTATTACCGAATTACCGAGCAGCGACCGACACTCTTCGATATGTGAATAAAGTCTGCCATCGCGGCGAAATGCGATTGCGATCGAACGAAATTCTTTGTTGAAATGGTCATGTTGGATTTGAATGTCCCCGAGGCCTTTATGAAAATTAATACACTTACATAATCCAACGCCGATTTTATCTGCACTCCACGTCAACGCCTAATACAGAGAAAATCATTTTAAATGCGAAACAACTTTTTCAACTGGTTACCACTCTGTTTCTAGCAAATACCTTTCAATATTCTAATTTACGATGTCTATTTTCTTAATAAATCATCGAATTTACTTTCATTCAGTCCAATTGACAGAAAATTGCTAAACCAAAAGTTGAAAACATTTTAACTTTTTGATTTTCTTGATTTACCATCGTACACTTCATTTACGAAATCACCTAATATGTAGATGGAAAAACTATTTATTTTATTCCATTATATTCTTGAAAACAAATGTTGCAAATGCAAATAATAATACGTGCTTCTGGATAAGCTATAATTCGTTGGGGGAAGTTTATATCGCACATAAACTATTTAATATCTGATGCAATTCATTATAAATCATCTTTGATCATCATGCGGGTAATCAACATTACAATTATATGAAATAATCTATTGCATTGTAGCAGCACTTTCATCGTTCGTTCGCAGTATGCCTACCAACAATTTACCACTTACGAAAACGTAAAACAGTTTACGTGCATTCTAGGAAGTGACGTAAGATGCTAGATATGTAAATAAGGATATGTCTGGATGCCGCGGGACTACTCAGAAAACTGTCTGCAAAGTCTAAAATTCAATTACGAATCAAACGCAAGGTAAGCCCAACAATTTGAACGCTGTAATTAGTCAGGATTCCGTTTTACGCGATCATATTTCGCAATACCATTAAGATCCAAAAAGCCGATACGAGCTTAAGGTTAATTGCTCTTTTCTTCCAATGATTAATTTAATGATAATTGATATTGTCGGCGTGTAATTTGGTTCGCGGAAAAGTCGCATTGATAAGGCATTTAAGAGCTGTTTAATAATAATAAATTGGGCATTTAAAAGTTTTATGAAGTAATTAAGGTGGCGGCGGCGATGGGGAGAATGCGTGTACGTATGCGTTTTCATAATGAAAATATTCCTTTTGTTGCGTTTGAAATCTCGCTCTCGGTATTAAGAGCTCTCATCCTCCCATCCTCCTGACACGGTGATATAACGGGGCCCCGGGACTTGACTTGTCTGATTAAAAACGAAATTTAATATATTTTCTTTATTTTCTTTCTTTAAGTCTTTCTTGGTTTGTGCGCCGCTTGTGATTCGGGCAGCAGACCCCCATTAAAAGGTGTGCGACGCTCACAATTCACGAAATAAACCTTAAGAAGGGCTTAAGGCGAGTAAAACGCCAGTTGACTGACACCGACCTGATGCTATCTGAAAGACGGGGTCCCGTGTGACAAGATCCAGTCTATATCAAGTAATCCCTGCATGTTTAAGACAAATCACTTGAGCTAAGGCATCCGAATGCCATAAACTGGTGTCAACCCTGCGCGTCCTCAAATATCCCACAGATCCACGCAACAATAATATAATTAGAACTAATCCAAAAATATAATATAACATAATAATTTTACAAAACAGTTTTGATTTAACATCACATACAATACTCCCAATAACACGGTAATGTAAACATTCAAAGTTTGGAGAAAACCAGAATTGTAATGATTGCCGCGATGTATCATTTGTTTCCTTTATTGACGACAAATTAGATTTTGATAAATGAGTAGAAATCTTTGCCGATAAAACTATAGCGTGAAAATAACTCAGTAATTAACGTTTATATATTATTCAATGGTATTGTTATATAATTTTAAAATCGATTAATAAAATCTTCATAGTAATTTAGTAGTTTAAGAAATCTTAATTTATTGATTTTTATTTCCACGTAATACGTTTTCGCACAACACGATATTTTTTCGTGTTATACGAGGGACACCTGTATAACATAACATTCGGAGTAACCGAAAGATGAAATGAAGAAAGGAGTGGGAAAAAAAGTCGAAGCGAAAGAAAGGATCGCTTTATCAGATTGCTAAGGGGCCTGAAATTACGCGGGAGCCATATTAAAAACGCGAAATGAATAGATAATTAAGGTTTTCGTTTTGCTCGGGTTGTGTCGAAGTTGGGCATGGAGCGGCCGGTTTCGAATGGTGCAACCGCAAAAACGCATAAATAATTTATTTATTTATTGATAGAGCATTGTGTGCTAACGAACGCTGGATGCAGAGGTAGAAGAAGAAGAAGATGAAGAATAAGAAGAAGTCGAGAGATGAAGAAGGAAGGAAGGGAGAGAAAAAAAACGAGAGACGAACGCGGGGCGAGTAATTATTTATATGTATAAATCGTTTTCTTTTTTAATTAATTTATTTTTTCGAATTCGCGCTGCCGAATGGGAAGAGGGATTTTGGAGCCAGGTCCTGAGGACTCAGGGTCCGAGAACCGAACTCGACCTCTTCGATGGGTGGTCCAAGTAGGAATTTTTGAGAAAGCGCAAAAATAGTGCACACGCATGCGATCCGCGGTGCCTCCCTTCCTCCGTTCGATATTTCGCAGATCCGAATACCCATGTGGGAACGAAACCTAGGTTTACATTACGGACGTCGTTCCGTGCCTAACACGTAATTGTTAGTTTCTGTGGAAACGATTCACAACTTAGAAATGTACTGCAGGGCCCGCACGATGCTGCATCGCATAACTAAAACGCCTACAATGAATTATAACCAGCACCACTATTTTCTTTCTTTTCTCTGCATTTCTTCGGTTCACTTTAATTGAAGCCTACATTCACATAGACACACATATATACATTCAGAGAGTGAGAGAGAGCAATATAATTACACTTTTAATGAATTAAACTATGCCCAGCAGCCAACACACATACAATATATACACACACACACACCTCCAACGCGTTCACCTAATAATGAAATCTCGATTTTGGTGTAAATCCATTTCCTGTTATTTTTTGAAAGGGTGTTAACGCGTTCCTTTAATTATCAAAAACACATTTCACATGGCATATTTTGTTTTTATTATCTTTTGACATTTATCAAAGAATGTATGCCTCATAGATTCGTTTTTGTAATATTTTATTGCATTTCATAGCATATTACAAAAACACGTATTTCTATTACAAATATAAAACTAATAATTGGTTGTAGGTTGTTAAGCAAGGGATAAATAATTTATTTCCAATTTCTAATAGGTTACCAACCTACATTCCAACGCCATTGCCTACTTTTATGCATAACATATCACAATTGATTAGTATACAATTTCCATGTTTATATATTATATTAATTTTTTTTTAATGAATATTAATGTTTGCTTGTGCATGCATATATTTTAATTGTATTGTAGAAAATATATTTATAAATACTGAAATTTACATATATATTTATCAATATGAGAAAACAAACAACGGTATTTAATAATAATCATTTTCCATTTAGAAATATATATGTGATAGAATCTATTTAACACGATTAATGTAAAGTAAGTGTTTATTGATTTGAGTGGAAATAATTTTTGAAAATATATGCTGAAAATAATAAAAAATGGAGCACTTAATAGTAAATAATACTGAAAGCCATTAGCAAAACCTAAATAACACCGTGAATTACGTTAGAGCTGAGATACTTGAACTATTTGAAACAGAATACAGCACACGTGAACAATTGCAGTGGAGCGAGAGAACGAGTGAGGCGAAGCACTCCACACATGGATTAACCTTTTTCGTATCTAAATGCAGTTGCAATTAAATCTAGAAACTAATCTAAATGCACACTGAAATTTATCGAGACTCTTGCATCAAGTCCCATTAGGAGCTGCTAAACACATTTCAGATAAAATAACCCATTGATAATCAATGAGCGATTGGAGGAGAGCCCGATTACAGATGTGAAAACATTGACCTTTCGGTAGCATTTCCAATAACCGTAACTATTCCTTCCATATAGCATTTTAGTTATTCGGTTTTTAAGTAGATGTCGTGAGTGCAGGATGGAAATAAAACAAAAAAAAAAGAAAAGGAAATGAAAGAACAAAAATGCAGTGTGCATATGAGGTAATTTTCTTGATAACCCCATTAGGCAATTAGGTGTGAATCTTAGTTCTGCAAATATTGAATGTGTTAATACGGCTAATGCTACTATTTATGGACGGAGGTGCGACCGAGAGTTTTAAATTCCTCCGTTTTAATCTACTAGCATTTGTGAAATCCAATATGTATAGGCGCTATTACTGCTTGCTACTTCTCTCCAGTTGCATGAACCCACACCATCAATCCAATCACCCAACGACAATATCGTAGGTTTGTTTTGTAACTTTGAACAAGTTCGTTTTAGCTGATCATTCGGTGGCCAAAGAAGAAGACAAAAATGTAGTTACACAAGTAACGCACAGCCCAACCTATTCTTTTAAACCGACTCTTTCCTGACATTCTAATGTACGACTACTTAACAACCGCGAGCTTTGATAATTCTTTGAAACTAGGGTAGCGTACTTCGAAATACACTGCAAGCTATTGTTGTACATGGATATGTTAAAACAGGTTTTGCAGCGTCACATGAAACACAGCATAGTAACGCATTTTGAATAAAATATCTTCATGAAATAACTAAAATGTTACATAGACATAGCTATAATTAATTTTGATAATAATAATATTAATATAATATTTACAAGAATTAAATGAAAGATTAATTGAAAGTAAACATTAAATCAGCAAAAATCTCACATTAGCATTAAATAATGTTAATACCTTACAATTACTTAATTAAATGCTAATTATAACATGAACGTACATAACGGAATTTATCTAAACAATAAAGATTTGTTTTGTAATATGAAATCAACATACAAATATAATTCATGTGAAACAAGTAAGTCTACTTAATTATTAAAATATATCATTATATTAGTGTGAGAGTATAAAATCAACCATTTGTCATTCACCATGTTTTTGGACAAGCTAATTTTTCATGTAATTGCTTGGATGTAATGACCTGAAAATTTATCACCGCAGGTACACTTCCTGCAGAGGATTATTATTATCATCATTATCAGGAGATACACTTAAAGATCAAATTCAAGTTTGTAATTAAATGTAATTGCGCACGTCGCAATAGCGAGCATGGGCCTAGTATCATTTTTCAGCTGAGGATATAGTATGATATTTGTTGCATTATCTTCTCGTCTTCTTGATATCTCTATTACACGACTTTCCTATTAAACCTGAAGCTCGCCAGACGCCAGAGCGAGGAGGAAGGAAGTGCCGTCCCCTCGCGGCTTTTAATTCATAATTATAGTTATCTCGTAGCATATTCTTGTATTGCTTTATGTGGGAGTACAATAAACCATAATAGAAATGTTGGATCGCATATACATGAGCTTAAAGTGTTACAGGGCTGACATTTTTTCTCCTTTGAAATATTCATAAATCATTTATATACACACACATATGATCTGTTCTTTTTAGTTTTGAATTTGTAATGTTTTAATATACATTGGAATATATAATGATTGAGAGTTCTCATTGAATATAGTGACAAGAAGTCTTAAGAAAGTTGTTAAAACAAATTTAGAATCAATTTTATATTCGTCTATTGTTGAATATTTATACAAACTAATAAAGATACTTATAATATTAATATATTTATTCGGATGAGAAACTTCACGGTCAATAGCCTGTTGAAATGATTCATGTGGTATTTTTATCTCATTGAATTTTTTGTTTATAAATATTTATGGATGTTGTAATAAATATTGTTATTATTTATATTTATTCATATAGAATTATGAATTAATATTTTTCAAGACAACAATATAACAACTATAAAAACTATACATATTACTATATATATTTTTTAACAGCGCAGCAGCAAGGGGTGCTCAAATTAGATATTCGGCCCCAAGATTTGCTTGCTGTGCCCTTGTTTTTGAGAAGTATTCTTACCATGGAGAATGACTTTTTTTAATTATGTTAGTTCAAATAGAGTACCAGAATATGATCTATCTATAAGTGCAGTCATGTTGCTTTAGTTTCGTATGTTATGAAACAAAAAACTAATTAAGTGTGGTAGCTTAAAATTTAGTGTACAACCGAGATGTTCCATGAAAGAAGTAAGTGAGAAGCACGGTATTAATTACAATTTATTTATTTTTTGTAGCGCTGTTCAAGTTTGACAAGAAAACGTAGATAAGAGTGTTTTGTGTTTGTCGTCTTCATCCTTGGTGTAGGAAATTCAAAGAATTAAATAATATCAATTCGGTGTATCTGAAAGGATGTGCGCGCGTTTCGCTCTCTCTTTGCAGCATCATCACGTGTGCCTGCTTCGTCCTCGCCGTTCTCCGGTGTTAATTTCTTTCTTTCTGAAAAATTTTTAGTGCCCTTATGAATGTCCGTGCTGGATGATATCTTAATTAAACGAGCAGGATGAAATCGTACGATTCTCTCACTCTTTCACACACACATACACGACATACTCATACACACACCGGGTAAAATGGAATTCACCACCGGTTCACTGACTTTCTGACACACACGAGAGCTCGATTTCCCAGAAGGATATTTCAGTTCCACGGCCGACATAGTTTTTATTACACACTCGCACTGACACACACACAGAGCAGGAGCAAATAAAATAAACAAGAGACGCACAGAAGCCATAAAAATAATTTAGACAAAAGCGGACTGGACACATTATAATATATATATAATACTTATACATATATAGTGGATGGTATGTAAAGCGTTAAGCACCAGGTGAAATCTGTAAGATCTAGCAGTCAGGGGAAGAAGCACTTACTTCTCCACTCGGGTTTTTTTTTATTATTCCGAATCTATAAAAGTTACATCCAAAAGGCATTAAATCCCGTCCCCAGAGAAGAAACAGAGAGATTCCAATTCTTTATAGGCGCATTGTAATTATACCATTTACAGCGTCGAAAACCCGAAAACCCCGCGCAGACCGAGTGCGGCAATTAATTATTTTATTACGTAATTACTACCGTCCCAGATAACGTTTAGCGTATTGGGGTCCCCTCCGAAAAAAGAAACAATGATTAAAACTGAGTCGCTCCGAGATTTCCAAGTGAGAACACGCATGTGGCAACCTCGACTCTACTCGCCAGACGTTGCGCAACGCAACTGCTTTTCGCTCTGGCCACACTGAAAATTTAAATGAGGATTATCTTATAATAGGATTAAGTCGGACAATGTTGCACACACGAGGCAAAGCTCGTCCGTGAATTGAAACGTTTCCAGAAATCGTTCCTTCTGCCTTTACCTTTCCTTATTTCTTTCATTTCTTTTCTTCTTTTTTTTTTCGTTCTGCCTTTCAGTGGACGCATCACCGTTTTAGGATGATTTTTCAACATTCTGTTTACACGATTTTTATTATCCGGTATTCACTGCTGGCACACACCTCGTTCTGAATACATTATCTTCCGGATGGAACGGCTGCATTCTCGGTGGAGAAAAAAATTGATTGTCCGTTATAAATTACTGGCTTCCTTTTCGTCCCTTATCCCCTCTCTGATAGTTAAAGTATAACAGAAAATATGCAGTATTAGAGAGAGAGAGATAGATGAATAACGTAAGTATCATTATCGGTCACATCTAAAGTGACATAAATTTAAGCTTATTTTATTATGAAAATGGACAACTTTAATTACGATTTTATGTCTACAGTAGCCGCAATAAAACTATATGAAATAATATTAAGTGATCAACCTTACAGACATTAACTAACTTCTATTTAGAAATTTCCAACATAATTATTTTATAATCAAGTTATATAACCGATGAGAAGACGCCAACAATTTCAATAAAGGACTATTTTTTAATCCTTAATAAATTGTGTTATTATTATTGTATTACAAATAAGTGTAATTTTCAGCATGGAAATGAAATGTTATATAATAATGTATTGTTATGTAACTAAGCAAATTGTCAAACTAATTATTAGGTTTTGATTATTTAAAGATTATAGGTGTTTTCTATTATTTTAATATACAGATATAATTGTATTACATTTCTTATTTATGTTCAATTTATGATAGAATGATTAAAAAGAATGAAGAATGCACTTTAATGAAGTCCATTACACAGATGTCTCTACTTATGCAAGCAATAAATAATGTGATCGCATTTCGCTTAATAACGTTGCATTAAAGATTAGGGACGAAAATGAAGTTTTCGTTCCACCTTCATCGGCCGACGCAGCGAGTTTTATTAAGCAATCTTCGGGCTTACTTTGATTTCCATTTAAAAGGTAAAGAGACAAGCAGTTAACTGTAGAAATAGTTCGGGGACGTCGCAAAAAACATGATTGAAAACAATATAATCATGGGCTGTGGTTTAATGAGTTTAATGAAAAGGTTAATTCGATGATTAGAGATAGAAATGTGAGGTTCGTGCGTGTGAGTTTGTACGTGTATGTATGCGTGTATTTGTGTTTGTATGTGCGCTCTTCGCACCGACAGAAAAAGGAGGCAATGTGATGTAAAAGTCATTCACATTCCTGGCTGACGTCGGGAAATGATAAATGAAGTTCCTGACTTCACGGGTAATGTGAAAATTGCACCAATTTCGTTACATTATAAATAATATATAATTCGGCATGTTTGGTGGAAAGCATTGTTACAAGATAACATTATAATGACCGCACTACCGGCATGAATCTCATCTATCAAAAAAAGAAGAGCTAAAGAAAGGAAAATAATAATAAAAATAAAAAAAACAAGAGGAAAATATGAGATGAAGAGACATAACGTGAAGATGAAAAGAATATAAAAAATAAGGTTGTGTTCTGAATGAAGGGGGATTTCCGAAACGCGCCCGATTTTTCGGTTACGGATTCGACGGGAATCAATTAATTTTTTAATTGAGACCTGCTTCCACCGACACCTGTTCTCCCCGACGTTAATTATGATTTATTCGGGAGGGACGGGAAACAATAATTAACTTTGAGATACAGATGGATTTTGGATCGCACGTTGCAATTTCACACGTAATTAACGACAACGTATGAATCGTTGTTTGATGATGTACTGAAATTGCACTGCGAACGAACACTTTCGTATCCATCGCATCGCATTTGTCGCGTTTTGTACTTTTTCTCTTCGAGTTACTGGCGAAATGCTCCCAGATTTAAGGCGATTTTAACAGATTAAACATCTCGGGAAGGTCAATGGACAAGGAGAGGCCCAAACATCGTTTCAACAGGCTGTGTGTTTTTGCTAATCAGTAATGTTGTCTTGTTCAGTACTTGCAATTAAACAAACAAAACCATAAATAACCACCTACGAATATACTTTAACTAGTTACTACTAATTCATAGGATTTTAATTATTATTACCTTCGAGATTCATTATTTCAAGATTCATTAATATCTTCACGTTTGCTTTTAGAAAATTATCATTATTATGTTCATGGCTAGTCTTGTTCATATGTTTACATTTCCTAATTTTGTTTACAGGTAAATTGTTGTAATATAACTTTTGGAATAAATAATAGTATTACTAAAGTACATAAAATATTAAATTAGTATTTTTGATTAATATAATCAAAATGAATAATTTATTGATTATAAAATTATTATATATTTTGTGAGGGCGACTAATAACCGAACGGTTAAGTCGCCCTACCTACGATCGAACGGGCGCCGGTTCAAATCCTGGTCAAGCCAGGCCCTTTGTGAACCCTCTCGGTGTTACAGCAATGGCCCCATCGTTCATCACAGATGTGCAATCAAATGAATGAGGTTTAGCATATGGACCTTCAGCCAAGTCGATGGACAATGACAGTGTTAAGGATTTACAGTAAAAGGAAATAGTGGAATCGCAGAGCATCAATATACTACTGAAGTTAACCTACAAGACGACAGCCAACCAATAAATTAAAAAATCAAATCATCATAATGGTAACTATCCACCGGGAAAGATTATCCATTTAATGTCAACCGCGATTTTAAATTTAATCAATGTTTGCATTGATGAACAGATTGTGAATAAAATTATATGACATAAAATAAATATATTTTGTTATTTTTCATCAAGAAAAATTTAGATCGGAAATAGTGAATATATTCTCTTAACAATGATGTCGATTATGCATAGCTTAGTTATAATTTAATAATGAATACCAGTATCTTCAAATTGATTTCGAAAGTTGCATTTCTCTCAGAGCGGAGCTAATCAAAAAGAGAATCAGAAATCGAACGAGATATCGTTTATTATTTGCTAGTAGCAGAAAATAAAATTTATTATAGATTGAAAATCTTTTTGGTTCGGCTGGTTGTGATGCCTATGGTGATGGTGGTAGTAGCGTAATCAATTATCTTCACATTCATCGTGCGCGAGAACAAGCTCGGCCGGTGGTGGCCGTCGTTGCTGCGTTACATTGTGAAAAAGGTTTTCTTAAAAATATGAAATGCATTATTCATTCCGTTTGAATATAAACACGCAACTGATTCCTTCCATACGGCCGGACGAGTCCATGCATGTATGTGTATATAGATGCATGTGTGTTTGTGTGTATGTAATACATATCTTGAGTGGATGTAAGCTCGAGGATATATTCAAAGAACTACAATTAAAATACCTGCACATATTTTATGTGCATATATGAAAAGATCGGCATTAGATACATCGCGCAGATACATATTAAAAGTGCGCAGACAAAGGCCAATATTAGCGCTAAATATAAATTGAATTGGTGTGTCAGTAATAATGGGTGCTAGATTTCTCTTTATTGTTCCCAGGCCGGGCAAATAGTGGTGGCAACGTTCAATAATATATTTCACACTCGTAAAGCAACCTCCTCGGTGGGCAGTTAAATTAATTCCCTTCGGTTTAAGCCGCTTCCACCAAACCACCTTCAACTCCGACTTCGCTTCAACCTTCTCCACCTCCACCTCAGATGCCACCGCCGTCGCCCGTTTCACGTAGGGATGGATGTATTGAAACTGGCGTGCTGCTTTATTTCCACCGTTGAATCATATTCCAAAATTGTTTTTCCACGAGAGCAGATCGCATAGCTTATTGAGAGAGTTATGAGTTATTCACGTTTCGCTTCTTCTGCTTCTCATTCTCATTCTCTTTCTTCATCTTTCATTTCTTCTGCTTCTCTCCAGTTTTGTCCATCCTCGTCTCACTCCGCGAGCTCTGCATATTTGATGCATAGGCAAAGGCTTTGATCTCGAAACATCCTGTGTACAAGCACATGCATCAGGGATTTACAATCCGCGTTCCGAGGCACACACACAGCACACAACACACACATAACCAGAACCCATGCCCAAGTTCACTTGTATTATTTCGTACTTCAATGGCTTCTTTTTATTGTTTCCACGTATGTGTATATATTTATTTATTGGCCGGACGCACCGCAGAGAATGGGGCACTCGCTATGCATTACGTCACGATCCTTTAAATAATGCACAAAAGGAAATGCGCTCCTCCTCGCATGGCATTTTCCTTACCGAATTGAAAATTGCGCAGTACAACCGACTTTTACTGTTCCTATTGAAAATCCCGCAACCGTACCATACCGTACAGTATCTAAGACAAAAGCCGTAAAATCTGCAATGCACGAACTCCATAAAGCCCTTCAATGACACCTGCACGTAATATCAGGTAAGGCAACATAATAACTGATGCAATATCACTGATACAATAATTAAAGTTACAAAAAAAATCCCTTGCATGATTATTGCTTAAATCATTTATAGATAATACTTTACATTTATTATTATTTGTATTTGTGAATATAATATTTGTAATAATGTATTAAATGGTTATTGTTGTATATGGAAACTTTATGACTTACAGGAAAATCATTGGTTCAAATTAACCGTGTAAGTAGATAACTTACTACTTAGAATAGAAAAAAGGTCGTGCGTTGTTTGATTTTTGTTGTTGTCGGTTAATTGCACGGCTGCCTCAAACAACGGCTATATTGTATAACTAGTTGGAAACAGGAAAAAAAGTTGGCGGGTCATTGGGACTAAGGTTAAAGTGAAAGCTCGCGGCCAAAGTTCTCGCGATACTGCTATGACTTGAGGATGAGTAGGCAAGGAGATGTCTGCCGTTTAAGCAGAGGATAAAAGATCGTAAAGTAAATGACGAGCTGCACTAATTCATGCAAAAA
This sequence comes from Nicrophorus vespilloides, assembly GCF_001412225.1. Lineage (NCBI taxonomy): Eukaryota > Metazoa > Arthropoda > Insecta > Coleoptera > Silphidae > Nicrophorus > Nicrophorus vespilloides. The sequence goes on along the minus strand of NW_017100093.1, from coordinate 338,361 downwards.
ACAACAAATAAATCGAAGGACATTATCGATGGGGATGGGTGGGATCGTTCGGAAACGGGGAGCGAGGTGGAGCCCAGCTCTTCAAAACAGAACCACCGAATGGTTCCTTATCTGACGTACTATCTACTTTACATGGATGCAATTACTCTAACATGGCCCTTAGGGGAGTTTTCATGAGAGCGACACGCTTATGCAGCTCAAACGAGGCAGAAAGAAATGTGGACGCATATCATGGTCTATAAGGCAAAATGGGCGGAGAGGCGGCAATTCCTTCCCTTTCTTTTTTATTCCTCGTTCTTGTTGTTGCTGTTGTTGTTGTACTTGTTATAAGCCTCGTGTCTTTTTTTCTTTGTACACATTATTTTGCCCCGTAGTTCTGGTCTCCTTATCCTGGACCTACACGGATCGAGTCGTCCGAAGAGGACACAGCCACACACGGTACTCAAAAAATCAACCAATAAGAATCTGTCCAATATCAAAATATGCATCGATATGCACGGACCAGTGACTTATATGATTTATGAAGAGGAGACGCGACCGGCCCAGGACGAGGTCGCGATTTTTCCACTCGCCTCGGAATGTCAAGTCGTTAAATTTAACTTACATCCATTTTTATTTTTCGCGTTACAACCATACGTATACACACACATACATGCAGACAAGCAGCATAAACACAAAGCGTGCACCATCAATTGCCCTTTGTTGTTATTATTTAGAACGCTTGACGAAATGCCCGACAATGGAGCCAGGAAGAGGCATTGCATAAATATGGACCCCGCGTCGGGGAACGCCAACCAATGATTTCAATTTATGGGGATTACGGTCTGAGGGGGGACATTTAAAATCCCTTTTTTGCCATAGCGGAACATCTGTAATCCTTTTTGCGAACAGAGACGAAATGAGTCCGCATATTGCGTGAGCGACAGAGAGGCAGATCCGTGAACTTGCTTGAACCCGAAACGAAGGATGGACAAGGAGGAGACTGCGCCTTATCACAACTATTTGGGTGGCTCACCTCCGTTACAATACGCTTATAAATCAAAAGTATTATTAGCAGCCGGCATTAACACCATTTAACATAATTATCGTTGCTCGCACAACATGGAATAATGGCAAATTACAGATTAGTGTCCGTTATTAATTATTAGCATCTTTCACCATCCTGAATAAAACAAGCATCTGCTCTAGCTTAAATCACAGAAACTTTCAGTTCACACAATATTTTACCCGAAAATATTTTTGTTTAAACGATACATCTTTTAAATTAATATGTTATTTCATGAAACGAACTATTATTTCGTTGCTGCAGGACATTCTAATTCTATTTCTGAAGATAAGCTATCATTCGAAAAGTAATTTAATTAATCATGCGCGGAATCAGTGTGCCACATTCTGACACTTATCCGATTTTAATTAATGTCTCCATTGAATTTATGAGTTTCTAAAATCGCAGCTCTACTTTTCTAATTCTTTTATGGATATTTAAAACGACTTTAAAGAAGCTCTAAACAAATTTATTGAGCACAATAATATTATGACATACATATAAAGAAAACGATTAAAGAAGTAAACGAAAATAATTTCATAAATTCCAATAATTATAATATATGTGCTGTTAAAGTTTATATCGTTAGTTAATTTATAGAATATTCTTATTAATAAATTGTTTAAATCTTTTAAGCGGTGAGTTTCCGTAAAAGAACAGACTTAGGTTGCACAAGGTTACACCTACCTCAATTTAAGTCGCACGAAAGGTATTTCAATACAAAGCTTCCGGCAATTTGCGCCTAATAACATTCCGCAATTCCCTTAAAATACTGCACGAGCTCAGCATGCAAATTATTATGAAAATGTATATTTTTTACTTGTATCATAGTTACGATCGAGCGTACGCAATGTTGCGGAATCCAGAAAACACGATGCTATCGTGCTTTTCATTTTTGCTATAATAATACTGTTTTTTCCACCTAATTCCTTACTTGCTCGAGACATAAATGAAATCACTCAGAGGAAAATACGGTAATAATAACATCGGCTCCGGGCAGAAAATTGCATTAAGTATGACATAATCGCGATCACAACAATGCGATATAAGCGTTTTGCTTGTCCGAGCCTGAAAGAGAACTAATCTCGTTACGGGCTTTGATTGAACAAAGAACAATAAAAGAAGGATACAAATGAAGGCGAAATGCGTTCTCTATTGAACAGTATTAAAGGATAATTATTATTAAATGTGCAATGCAGGCAACCTTGATCCGAAGGCGCGCAGCAATTTAATACACGACGGTTACGCAATGAAGTCCTTGCATTATCAGGCGATATGGCACACGACTGCTGGTCGGGTCTCCTGCATTTGAATAATCATCAAGTTTATGGTGCAGATTATGTAATTAATCATCATCAAGCTGGAATTGCGAAACGGCTACGTGAAAGAACTTGTCACTTTAGCAATATTGCAATAAACTCAATGCGAAGAAGCAAAACGAATTGCTGCAAAACAACAACAAAAAGGCGGTAATCGCGACGATGCATTAAGGCTAATTTGCATGTCGTTATCTCGAAGCTTAATTCAGGCTTATTAATTAAAAGGCATTTATAAATATTAGTAATTAATTGAAATATTAAACCCATTAACGCTCGATTACACGAGAGACGTAAGTAGACGAAACTTCTTTTCGGTTTTTAAATTTATTTTTTGTTTTTTGTTCTCCATCGCTTTTGGAGTACCGAATCGGAACAAAACCAAAAAGAACATACACGAAGGGAACGTCGGTGGTTTCTGACCTGCCATCGAACTATTTAAACCATGCTAATTAAAATTATAAATGTTAGGACATGACGAAAATAACAAACCTATAAGACCCGAAAGAAAGATCCGGCCTGTTGATATTGGAATGCATACCTGCAACAAGAAAATGAAAATTAATTAGTATCAGGAATTTATTTCAAAAACAGAAATGCCAAAAGTCCGAGCGATGTTTATTACGCACATCAGTTTGTTCTCTTTCTTTTTTCGTCCTTATTACCGCAGGATTTTGCATCTATATATTTCAATTGGATGCGGATAATTAATACCATTGCAAAGTTGAGAGGGTGAACAGACGTTTAAAGATGGCTGAGGTGATAAGCAAGTTGCGTGGGGGGACGAACGCGAGGATTATTATTAAAATGATATCCTTCGACTTGTTTCACTCTCACCGAAGGCCTGTTCTTCGTCATGTCGCTTGGTCCTCCTGCAGCGGATATACGTTATGAGTGGCGAGGATCGAGCCACAGTATCCATATAAATAAACAAATAAAAAAAGGATAACTGAAGCAAAAAGCCAGGCAGGAGTGCGAGGAAAGGAAGAACAAGAACGAAAGGAGTTGCATCAAAAAAAAATGAGAGAAAGAAGAAGAAAGAAAGAGGATCGCGAGGCGAACGTATGATGTCTTAATAAAATTGTAAAAAGCCTCAAACAGTCGACATCACAGCTGATAGTGATCAGCTACATCGATATTTCTGCAGATCGTAAACTCATACCGTGTGTCCAATAAAAGAAATACAACTTGTAAAATATGCAAGCACCGTAAGGAGACTTAAGAAAACAACCTGGAAGACTTTATTTATTGGCTAATGCTATTTTAATTTTCATGAGGTTTTATTGTCGCGTCGCCGGATTCCGCAAATATGAAACGATTCCTTTATTTCTCATTTCCAAACCACATTTCTACTATAATTCTGTGCTCGCTACGCGTTAATTGGAATATCTCGATTCATTAACAATTACATTAATATTTAATAGAAAATACGTATGATTATAAACACAGCCATAATCATTTACTTAAACCAATTATATAATTATATATACATATAAATATTTCTAATTGTTAAATCAATCAAATTTTTGACTTTATCCAACAATTAAATGTTTTAATCTATAAAATTATTTTTTTTTACTATTTTTTTAAATATTTTACTTTTTAGTACAAAATTTTCTATCATTGCTTTTCTTAACTAATCATCATTCACCATTATTAAATAACCGCTTTTATTTCATGTTTTCAACAAAAAGATAGACTCTAAGAGTTTTCGCGTAAAACAGTTCCATTTTATATGCGCAATAATTAGTTTGTAATTATTTAATTCGATAATAGAACTAGTTAACTGTTAGCAGCTATACACTTTGTAGCGTTGTTTTTTAAGAGTACCGTGAAAGGTACTTAAAAGGTAATGAATGCAAAACTTCCGGCTATTTAAATTGCGTTTATTTTATCGGTTTCCAATTTATTTCGCTGTTTCTTTTTTCACCTTCTCATTACAAACAAACATGTGGATAATTGTTGATAATTGTGATAGTTGTACAACCGTTACCTTGTATAATTTCGTTAAAATTAACAAAGTACAAGTTAATATATGTTAATACTAAAGCGAAGCGTTGTTTATTTTAATCATCTTATTTTCACACAGATGAGGAAGAATAATAGTAAAATTAATTAAAAATAATTTTGTTTATGTTTCTTTCCTACAATTTATCATCAAATTTTCTATAATAAAAATACGTTGTTCAAGTATAATTCGCTATTGTTCCATTCCTTTTACAGATGCCGAAGCGTAACCAATAGACTCTAATATAATTTGGGCTCTTTACCAACACTTCCAGTGCTTCTTTTTTCACGTTTCCAGAAAGCACTCAAATAGAAAATCCAGTAATTAAAGCTCACACAACAAAGGGTTTCGTATGCCTCTTCGTATTTTCTTCTTTTTTTTATTATAAAAATAATTACAGTTAATGGAGTTTGCTTGTATTTTGCTTTGGCGAATTTTGCGCGCATTCAAATGCGGATCATAAAATGATTCGCAACGAAAATAAAACGTGATGATTGCGTGTAACATGGGAAATGTTTTTTTTTCGAAAATGAGTGATGAGTGGAACATTTTCTTCCCCGAGAGTGCGCTGTTGTTATTATTATTATTATTTACGATATTATCATATTAATGTAGTAATTTGTCAAATATGAATTATCACAATGTAATGACCACATCAATCACGTTTTTCGTTACGTTGTAATTAAATTGATAATCTCAAAAGTGGCTGTGGATTATCAAATGGGAAGGCGAGAGGAAGAGTAAGAACAAGTGGAAGGAAGATCAAGAGGCAGCGGCATCACATTGGGAGCAGATGTTTTGTACTTGGCGTATGTAGTGTGCATAGTAGTGGTTATTCAGTCTGACCCATTTATGCAGAAATAGTCTAAGCTCGATAGCGTTACTAGGAGTGAGAGGATATTTACAGCCTAGGTTGCTCCTCCTGATTGCTCCGCTTTGCATTTAGATTTATATTTAAATAAAAGATGTGTATTAAATATGCAATTCACAGCCGAGGCCCATAAACATTTACTTATACAATGTTTGAAGTGTGTATTGCATTTGGCGTGCAAATGAAAATATTGAATTTAAATAAATTAGAATAATTGATTATTATTCAATATGGAGCAAACACGGACACTCTCAACCACTATTTGTTCATGCATTACAATGAACATTTCATAAATTTGCTAACGTACACGACATTCAGCAAATGCAGCATTGGAAATATTCCAACAATCACGAATCAATAATAATTAGAATGAACAAAATTGTAAGACATATGAAAATTAATTTACAAAAATAAGATGAAATAAATTATTTTCCACAATTGAAAATTTCCTTTTGGTACGTGTTGAGAGAAGGAACTTTTATTATGTAGTTATTTAATTACTCACAAATTTAAGAGTAACGTTCAAAGATTAATTACAGGGACCAGGGCACAGAAATTAAAACTGAAGGGCACTTAAATCTAATGATTAATGGCCTTGATTAAGCAATTAATTAGATCGAAGGCGATTACGTGAAAGCTGAGAAAAGGTAACAAAAGAGTGGCGGAGCATGAAAAAAAAACATGAACTACACTTATATGTACCAAGGAGTTGGTGAGGTTGGAATAAAAGGAATCACGAAAGAATAGTGCCTAATTAAATTAATGGTGAAAACAAAAACGAGCTTTGCTCGTCAACACCGGCCGAGGGAAACTAATTCGATTCGCTACATTTGTTTAATTAACGAACTTTTAATGTGTGTCCTTCGAGTTCCCATGTTTCCTTCCTTTAATTTTATGTAATCATTTATAACATTCATTATATAAGGAGAAACGACAGACATCAGTAATTTATGTTTTACTTTTAAACTTAAATATAGTAGAAATATTACCGCCAATATTATAATATTGATATTTCTGAAGTTGAAATTTCTGAATTTTCTAAATTGGCAAGAAAAGAATATAAATTAGTGAGAATAGTAAGCAAGTGAAAGAAAGCAAATTATTGTGTAATATTAATATACATTTATAGGTTATTCAATATTCACATCATGGTAAACAATGCACACATTAATCATAAGTATATAAAAGAGCAAATAAAGCTAACATGAACATGTAAATGTATTCTAGAAAACCAATCCCTTTGAAATAATTTAGCTATTGCTAATAACAATTACGACAATTATTTTCTAATTACAACATAATTTTACTGAATTAATATTTTGATCAATATTTGCATCGAGTCATAGAGTATAATTTTAGTTAGATAATAGTCACGGCTGAACAATCATGAGGTCAAAGGCAACTTAGAGAAAGTTCGCAAAGTTTGATAAATCTACGAAAAATATATAATTTATACATTTTTATCTATGCGTAAAGTACATAATATTTATGAGCTATGACAATAATAGAGATTATGTAAGATTTTATAAGGATGTACTGAATTCCCATATAATTGTATTTCCCACTGCCTATATTTTCTTATGCATTATTTATATTATAAAAATAGATAGTTATTATTATTTAAAAAAAATGAAATAATTACATTAAAGCAGTAAAAGATTAATGAAGTTTATGGTGAAGTCTCAAATCTTAGGAATAATTATAATAACTATTTTGGGATAAATGAAATGAAGCTACAAAGGTAGGTAATAATCCGCGGTAATTTGTGGTGTTTGGTGTGTATGTGTGTGAGTGTGTGCGAGGAGATTTTAAAAAACGTCGAGTCCGTAATTTTCAACGGTCTGTATGGCGAATTAAGACTTAATTTAAAGAAGAAAGAGCAGTCGGTGGAAAGGAGAAGGTCGAGTAGACGAAAAAAAATAAAAAAGTGAATGCCGCGGTGGGGCGGCGGGGGTTGCTGGTGTGGTCCCGTCGAGGAGAATTGGAATAGTTTTTGGAGATGGAGATCCATCATTTCGTGCGCCCAGCGTTAGAAATATTTACGGAGCAGGTATCCCATGGTCAATAACAAGTCCTCAGGTCAGAAAAAGGGATATCCCATAGCGATTTGAGGCGAGCTCCATTAATTCACCGAGAATTCAGAATAGTCAGAACAGTCCCATTTACATCAAAATTCGGCCACGGCCGCCTCCCGCGGTTGATGCTCGGTGCTTCTTCTTCTTAATCTTTAGTCGGTGCTTCGTGCTTCGAAGTAAGAAGCATCCATCCATTCCGCATGAAAAAATGGAAGGCATCCACTTTGTGGATGTGTAAAAATGGAAAGCAATCATAGATGAGGAAGCACCGTTAGCTTAAATGCGTACATATATCATTAAATCGATATTACATTCAATTTCAGTTAATGCATCCTCTTTCATATCGACGTATAAATTACTTTGTGTCGCACGAACTGGTCGCAACTTAGAATGTAGCGTGTTTCGTATGAAGCGAAAAAGGAAATACGAACTAGATTTATACGCGTTGTACATTTTTCGATGGCGATGGAACTACGAACAAAACGAGGAAAAAAATTATGTATATATGAACGACGAAGAGGAGATGTTTGGGTGTTTTGAACAATCTTGTTGTCTTCGGCGTGCAGATAAAATGGTGGAAAAGTTGTTATCTGCGAAAACATGGGGCCGTCATGAGATATGCTTTCCTTTGCTTTACGCGTGTTCGTACACATGTTGTGAAGCTTTATTATCCGGGGGGATGAAGTGTCTGCATATCGTTATTGCGCGTGATTTGAATACGCTTATAGTGACGGAAAGGTCATATCTGCTGATGGAGAGGAAGTAGTAATGGGATCGAGAAAAAATGTCTACAAGTATTTTTGTGTAGCGGATTTGCATATGTGGCTACCTGAGAAAGCAGAGAGAATGAAGAGAGTGGCGGCGGTGGCGAGGAGTGTGCGGCCGAAGAGAAAGATGGTTTCGCAGCGACTGGTTTGGAAACAAAAGAGACGGAGGATAATAATTGTTTAGCTTGAATTAAAGTGCCGCTTCAAGTTTAATAAGGGGCGGGCAGACAGTAGCGATGTAGAAGAGGATGGCCGAACGACGCGGGTCTTCACCGAAGACAGAGATGGCCGAAATAATAACTACTTTGGTATTTGATTAGTTAGGTGCGTTGTACATTCGATGTTAAAGTTCGTGAAATTTATACATTTTAAATGTGTGTTCCCTCTCATCGGCCATGAATTCCAAACCTCTCGGGAGGCCATCCTCCTCTCCACCAATGCCGGCTACCACTCCATCTGTCAAACTGTCATGTTACTCCTCTTTCTTCCTCTTTTCAGTAAATAAAAAACGAAATAAAATAACGAAGAGAACAAAACGACAACAACAACAACGACCAAAAAAATGTAATCCTTCCTCGGGTCCGCTTACGTAATGCGACACATATTTTCTTAAACGTTTCCTACTATTTCATGCGCCACAGGCCTACCGAAATAAATTAAAACCCGAAGGAGTATATGTACAGGACGGAACCAAGCAGGGCTTCGAAGGAGGTATCATGAAGCGGGGAGCAGACGGCAAGGAACAGGATTTAATTAATAAATTAAATCTAGATTGAACTCGGGATCCACTCGAATAACTTCGAAAGAATTTCCCTTAATGCGCTCATATATTACATTAAAACGACGACTCGAATAGGAGGTGTGGAATATATAACCAACAGCTAAACATACACACTAAAATATATTAAAACGAATCATTAAAAAGAAACACGAATTATTATAGCTGATTTTAATCTAAGCCTAAAATAAATACACTTTATATATAGAACATTATAGATTAGAGAATATTGATCTCATGAAACAATAATGATCTTCTTATTTATTATATTTATCTTTATTATATAAATATTTTAATTTTTTTATATACATTATATAAAATACAAAGAAATCGATCGATGATTATTCTATTTCTGAAAAATCAAAAATAACAGTCGACATAAAAAATACCTGGCAAAGGTTTTTGAGGAAAAGCTTTATACATTTTGGAATTATGGAATGTTTAACTTGCATGAAAGATGAAGAAAGGTGTATAGATGGTGTGTGTATACATAATTCAACTTTCCAGAGATCCCAATAGTATAACATTTTTATTGGTGACAACTTGGGCTAAGATCTTTCTTCTCATTGTATATCAATAAAATAAATTAATTATATTATATATATCTATTAATAAATAAAAGGAAATGGAATTTGGAGTCCAATAAAATCTTTATTAAGAAAAAAGATTAACCTATTGTGAAAAGCTATCACACTCACCGCAATTATTAACAATAATAAACCTCCTTTTCTTCTTGTTAGTATAAATAATTATAAATCATCAGAAATGCAAGATTCTGCAATAGTTTGTACAACTATTTAGAGTTTAACTAAAAAAGGAAATATTGTATGCTCTTGCTAAACGTTGCTTCAGTGCGCACCTTTAAATATAATTGACTACAAAAAATGCAATATGTATATGTTTTATTAATCGATCAACAAGCGTTCTTGCTTCAGCCTCAGTCACGGACAAATCATAGTATAGAAAAAGCAGAAACACAAAATATGACTCTTTTAGGAATTGTTGACTTGTTAGAAAACTGCTTGAAGAATCTACTATACAATGCACGTACAGCCAGCCTGGATTAATGAAACAACAAAATTCACTTCAGCAAATAAACATGTTAGAATATAGAATGAACGAAGGTTTATTTGTAGGTCTCTTGAGCTGAATTTAGTTTAATATGAAAGTACAAAAATGTAGTACAAGGTAAAAATGCATTTATTGAAAATTAATTGACAAAGTTCTTTAATAGATTTTTTTAAAATCATAAATATGAAATTTTATGTTTTAAAAAAATATGCAGGTGGATTATTATAAATGCATGTAGTAGCCTACATATTTGTAATGTATTTTTAATCAATTATGTATATTTTTTTATATTTTAAATATAATTATCGAGAAGAATATTGTATGTTTTCTTTTGGATTCCAAAGGTTGAAATATGTTATGACAAAAATCTTGTAATCTTCGAAAGGAAGAGAGAGAGAAAAGGTAAAGAATGTTTATTTCTTAATATGGATGCAGGTAAGGTCCTGTCCTGTTGGATATGTATGCGAATGAAGGAGAGAATACAATAATAAGAAGAGGGGAAAGAAAATAAAAGATGTAAAAATAAATCGAGTGAGGCGTTTTATCTGCGCTCACTCGACACACATAAAAATATCATTTTCATTTCGGAAACAAAATACACAACAAACATAACGCGCCCCCCCTCGAACGCATGGCTTCACTGTTGGTAGAGATGGGATTGAGGATCTCGTCCAGCGTTGTGAAGGGAACATGGGGGGCGGTGAGGGGCACCAGCAGCAGCGGCGCGCTCGAAATTAATGATTTTTGGTTACAATAAACAATAAAGCGAGTTTCACTTTTCAAAACAAGAGGCTATTTATACCTGATAGTTACCGTCGGAGTAACCGACCCCCGACTGCGCTGCCCCCCTTTGTGACTTGCTTGGTAAACGTTAATCATGGCCTCTTGGGGTTATACCATACTCAGACCGAACTTTTAAAATCGATCATTTCTGCACAAAACAAAACCAAAGCGAACTACCATGAACCAACCGACCATCGGGCATCGGACGTGGAGGCAGGAGGCAAGGGGCAGGAAGGCGGCGGGACGAGAGAGGCGAAATATGAACCGCATTTATCAATTGCGAAACGAAATCAATTGCGTTCGCAATCGCTGCATTTGCATAATACGCCCCCGAGGCCTCATGCATTAAAAACAAAACCATAATTAACAATCAATATGATCATTATTTCCCACCATACTTTTTTTTTTCATTTTTATTCTCGAATCCTTAATTTTCATCTATCACAGAAACATATTTACAAATCTTAAACTCAGATTTCAATCAACTTGTGCGGAAAGGCAGTTGCAATACATATATTTTCTTTAATCTTATACTTTTTATATATGTAATTTTATAATTGCTGCAATTAGTATTATTATTCATTAAAGTTCATTTGTTCTTGCATTGAATTATTATTAGTTAAGTGAAGCACTTCTTGTTTACTACATTCACTTAACTAAAGAATCTATGAATGGAATTCCGTAACATAATATCAAGAAATCTCCATTTATAAATCAACCAATAAATAGATTAATATTAGTATTATACAATTAAATCCGATCACAGGTAAGTGTCATAGAAATTCTGTAAAGTTCTCAAATTACAATAACTATTAACAACCAACAAATACCACCAACCAATGAAATAAATAATCTTATTATGCAACGTGACAGGGGATTAGCCTGGAAAGATAGCTTGCAAACAAGCCGAGAGAGAATATCGACTTACACGATTAACACATAAGTATCATCAAATATTAAGAGTACCACCCACTCTCCTTCAATATTTACTACCATGAATTTTCAGATTTATTTTTTTTTCACATTTCTTTGCTTTTGTTCACTTTACCGTTTTCTCTAAACTAATCTTTAATTTAGGAGTTTAATTTATAAAAAGCAAAACAAATAGCTTATCAATTCTCAATAACGTCTACAAATTACACACATATTTTAGGATAAGTATTTCCTTGTTATGGGATATAATATTGAATCAAGAAATCGGATTAGAATAAAAGAAATCAAAGATTAGTTTAAGCTTCTTACTATTCCATTTTATCATCTTACACACATAAAATCAAGTCTAAGGCGATACCAATGTAGCAAGTATAAGGCAATCAATTGAAACGGGACTACGGAATTATTTGTTTACGATATTAATGTTAATAATAAAATAAGTATTTTTTTTGCAATAATTTCATTTCATATGTTCTTGTGTGTTTACTTGTTTTTCTAAGTAAATATTATTTATACTTAAATTAATATAATAAATGATTCGTATATGTGGTATTTATTATAGTATGTTTATAAGAAAAAGCGCGTATATATATAGAACATGTACATATATAAGTGTAAGTTAATTACTAAGACAAGTAATTTTTATTACCGAGATTCGTAAAGCTGAAAAATCTATTAAATTTTTATATTAAAAACAAGTTGTGGTTTAAAAAAAACACGTGCGAGCGCACGTTATAATTAATAACGCATTTATTAACCATTAGAAGGATGCATCCTTTGGTAAAGTTGCCGATAAATAAACATTTCTCATTGGCCTGCACCATTCCGTTCGAATTTGAAACGACTTCAAAATCGGTTTGATCGAAAAGGTCAAGAGTTTCTTTCCATCTACGATTGATTAAATCGATGCAGCGTGTTCATTTGTTTCACTAAATCAACACGATCGAAGATCATTCTTCTTACGAGCAACATATCCAACCTACCTCTCTCTCTCTGCCTATGCAGCATACGTCGTGAGACGGATTTATTGAGATTGTATCTACCGCCTTGCAACGGATTTGGGCCTTTCCCCATGATTCCCCGCCGCTCATTACATAACGCATAAGTGATCTTTCACATTTCATTCTTTTTTGTTGTTGTTATTGTTGGTTGCACCGAAAATTGAAAAGGAACCAATAAGTAAGGTGGAATAGAAAAATAAACGAAGAGTTCCACGATCAGGTGGCTTTCATTAAAATATTCTAATTGGGCAATTTAAATACCAAAAAAAGTATATATAACAAACACTCGGTATAATTCCTATTTTGAGGCAGCCCCGTGATTATAATGTTTAAAATAATTACGCCTAGTTTAATTTTAATTTAATAATGCAAATCATGTGATAAACCCTCCAAATGGGATTATATTATGTGAATATAATTTCGTGGGGCAGAAGCTTCTCTCTCTCTCTCTCTCTCTATACCACCGACGGTCATCTGCGCGCTTTCTTCTCTTTTTTTTCCTCTCGTGAGCCGCCCATGTTTTTTCCTTCTTCTTCTACATCTTCTTCTTCATTTTCATCGTCGTCGTCTCCTGCGCTTCCCGAAACTTTATCGGCCGGGAATCGGAGCGGGAATTAAAAGTGTTCTAATAAATTTATTCGAAACGAAAGTATATAGTGGTCGGGCCAAGATTATCAGGAGGATGAACACCGATGTCGACATTCGTGTAATTAATTAAGCGATAATTACTGGACTGAGATAGATAGATATACGAGGGCCATATTAATTAGAGAGGGACGTACGAAGAGAGGAGCTGTTCATACGTTCAGCACGGTGAAGAAGCAAAGAAGTGGCCGCGTAATACGGGGCGAGGAATCCGGTACACTCCCAGACAGAAAATCATTTTCGTCTTCGCGGTCATTCGAGGAGGAAAATAAAAATATTACATAATGCGATCAAGTTGAACCGAGAAAACCGTTTCGACCCTCGCCCAGAACCGAAATTAACTTATTTCAAACAATCCCATCTGAATAATAGTTTATTAATATTTCATATTGCCAAAATTATTCGCATAATGTATAAATTCATGATTAACAAATGTATTCAATTACATATTGAGTTATATTTTTGATTATATTTTGATTTTAAGTAATGACAATAAAGTAGCAACAACAACCCAATTTAAATATGTGGGTTTATACTGAGATACAATATTATATTTGGATCAAAATGATTCTAAATAATTGCATATACCTTTTTATATGTAGCTAAATTAGGATCTTTTTGAAACCATATTGATAATCACAAATGTATCTAATTATTTTCAAGTAAATGCTTTAGCAGTTAGCTTATACGAGAATAACAGTCTCACTGGCTGGAACGCTTCAAACTGTATTTACAATTTCGTTTTAATTATATATTAAGATATGTATTTTAATTCATAACTGTAAAATAAAACCAGGTACTAAATTCCATCCAATGTAACTAGTAAAGTAATTTACTGAATGGTTACATGTAACTAATTGTAACATATAGACATACCGCAAGAAAAATTAACTTAATGAAAACTTATGAAACCTTGTTATATCCATTAATTGGATTTAAAATATAATATGTAAATAGGATAGGAAGAAACCTAGGATATGTTTTTTTAAATGTTTCTCGTTATTAATTTGAATGTTTTTTTCTTTAAATTATTTCCAAAGTGTGAATATATTAATAAATAGTTAATATCTCTGTACAAATCGAGAGGCTAGGATAGGCAAAAAAAGAAAATATAAATACTCATCATTATGTATGAATGGAGCCATTATAAATTTAAATGAATAATTAAGTTATTCATAAATGTTCTGTACGTAAAAAATGCGAGAGAGACAGAGACAACATCGTTTATTTACAACTTTTTATATCAGGATTCCTTCATTCTTTATTTTGCAATAATTGTTCTCATTCTTAATTGATTTGATTAATATGCTTTAAACACTTCCAACACGAAGGTTAACAACTTGAATTTAAATGAATGATGGTATTAAATACGTGTATATAACATGTGACATGTTAACTTTAATAATTAATGTATTTTTATAAAATAATTATTGATAAAGAAACATTGTTTGATACTTAATTAAAATAGTTGTTTATGCGTCAAATATATTTTGTGGATTTAATATAACATTAATTTCTATCGAAAAGTTATGTAACTTGTATAAGTTTTGAATAATTATGTTATGTTTGTATTAACGATTGCTTTCTACAATTATTTTCATTAATGTGATGTAACTATGTGTTTATAATTTAATAGAGAGGATTCGATGAGTTGCTGTAATTTGATTTCTGGTGTTGGATTACATTCATCGAAATGCCGTCAAATAAATAAAGATAATTTAGCTGGGGACCCCCCGTGAAAAAAAATTGAAGAAGAAAATACTGAAGGTATGGAGATTATTAGAAATTCGAATAATAATTTAGATAGGAAAGTTATTGCCGTTGATTTCGGTTGTCGATTTGGTAGGATGTGAAGCAGCAGCAGCTAAAGAAAAGGAGGAACGGAATGGATTGTCCCATGTTTTTGCTGGCAATGCAAATATTTGCCGTGGGTGTAAATATAAACAACGTGAGCCGTAAAATTGCGCACTTTACGAGTATACGAATGACCCAGATTGGGCGCCGTTGATTTGGTTCGGGGTACCATAATGGTACTGCCGTTCAATAAATTTGGACCCTCGAACTACTTTATACCATTCCATTTGCGCTCCGCACATTATTCCTGTTTCTCTGGTCTTCGGCTCAGACTCGGACTTCTTTAAATTTTATTTCTTAAATGAATTAGATGGTTATCATCATCTCTTCGACGCTGAGCTGAGCTGAGCGCACGGCTCTTGGCGAGAGAAATAAATTCTTCGGGGCACCGCAAGGTTGCAAGCAAGATGCGTGGGCGGCGAATATATCTCCTCTCGGACGGCGCCTATATTAGGTGATGTAACAGAAAATCCACTAAGGTCAGCCAGATACAAATAGTTATTATAATTGGCACAATTATGCGACGCGATCGTGCACTTATGCATTCCATGCATACGATTTGCATCGTTGAGGAAAAGGAATAGCAAACCGATAATCGGAGGGGAACTTGAACAAATAAAAAAAAAGTAGAAAAACAAGGTAGAACAGAAAAAAAATGTAAATGTAAAGAAAACCAACAAAAGTCCTCGTCTCTGGATATAAACAATGCGATAAGCTGCTAATTATTGGAGCCAATTTATTGCACGAATACATGTAGGTATAGGCATACGTATTCAATTTATTAATAATTCATATATTCGAGCACAACAGGATTTACATTTCTGTTTATACATTATTTACATTACATTATATTGGAGGCAAAGGCTGCAGCGGCAGCATTCAGCTCTGCCCAGCGTTTTCCCACTGGGCAATTTAATTGGAACCAAATTTATAAACTCTTTTTAATGCGCCAGATGCGGAAGCCAATATTAAAAACCAAATAATATACGGCATCCGAAAAGGCGCCCTTTATGCATGCATATATAATACATATTTTATTTGCTTATCATCCAATTATATTAAAAAGAAACGTGTTTCTCCGTATGCGGAGAACACTCCAATCCTTCAAAATATTGTAGTATAAACGATCTTCTTTTTTTTCATCTACACCAGGATGGAACACCTATTTCCATGTCAGTTTTCTCAATTTCCTGTCTGCTTTCGCTTGTTAGACATTGTCATGGTTTGATAGTAGTTTAGTTTCGACAATGATTAGACAAGAAATTTAATTGTAATTACTCAATAGTAATTTTTCAGTGACTAAAATTTAAATTTAATGAATCAAGACTATGAAAATAATTGTTAGGTTTGTTAACGAAACAAAAAACGTATTTAGAGAATTCTGTTTAGAATAATTTTCTTGGTTGCAAGTAAGAAGCAATTAAAATGCGAGGTTTACTCGGATTCAACCACCAAGATTGGAGGATGATTTACACGAAATTAATTAAAGTCGACGCACAAGCTTATATTGCTAGAATTGTAAAACTAGGAAGTCAATTACAGAAGCAGCGATGATGATAATAATAAGTCGATGCACTCTGGGAATGAAACATTTGCTGGGGAATTGTTATGGGACGCATGTATATATATATAATATGCAATGCGGCTAGGCGCGATAACGTTCGCATCGTATATAATAACAATCATGATCATCATCATCATAGTCATCATCATCATCATCCGAACAAAACTAAATATCGTACAACGCGAAACTAGCAGCCGGGCATTTATCTAAATTTATCCGAGCCGATCTTATCCAGAACAAAACGCTATTTTCTAATTGTATTTACTGCTCTCTAGCTGCGCGGAATGCACAATAAAGACCCATGCAAAATACAAATTGGTTTGCGAGGAGCGACGGTGTCCCTAATCCACGACTTCATCTCGAAATTTGCAGCCATCCTCCCCAATCAGCGAGCTGTGCCTTTACACCCACATATTTCGAAATCATATGCAAATTTTCCTTGTCTCCTTCGAACGCTTACAACTCACAGCAATATGTTAACTCTTGTGGGAAAGTTCTGCTACGATCCTGTTCGAAAGTTATCTAAGGAATTATTATAACATCGTACAATTTTAACATTATTCTCGTGTCCGGTCAAATGTTAACAACTATTTGTATTATTTCTTATTTTAACAAAGTATTTACATTATTCATGAAACACTGCATAATTTCGCACAAATTGCACACATAAAACATTAGTAAAAGCATTTGTATTTTTATAACTACTCAACGACTCCTACCAACAAAAAAATATACTTGGATGAAACTTGGTTAAATCTTTGTCTTGCAATTATTTCCATGTTTGATTAAATTATTTTAACTAAAACATTAAATTTATTGTCAATTAACTTATATAAATAATATGTTTGTTTCAGGAATTTGTTTCTGAAAATCCACTATTGTTTCTTATAAAAAGGTAAGAAAAAAACTAAGAATTCTATGGACCCAACATTTCAGAAGTTTAAAGATTTAAAATTGTGCGTTTACATTGGTATAGAGGTTTTGATTGCAAATATCTCTACAATTTATCCATTAATTAAGCGAATGCAACCGATTGCGAAAACGCGATTGAATTAATTTAATTACCGAAACTGTTTATCACATAATTATCGTGCGAGCGATTTCGTGTAAAGTGCATAAAATTCTTTACACCGTAATTACTGTATCAAACTCTCCGGCGCGAATTCCGATTTATAAATTGAGATTGTTATGGAATTAGAAAACGGATTAAGGCTGAAATTTATCTGAACGGGTTGTAATTGTCGGTGGGTAAATTGCGCTCTCCACATACCCGACTGGTGCGTGCGTTTCAGTTTCTGTTCATGTGCATGTGCGTTTGATTGTGCGTTGCATGGGAATTCGAAATACGAAAATACACGTAAAAATAACGATCAGTGTCGCGGTTTACGTAACCGACCGTTAATTAAAATCGCCTTATATATAAATATTACAGAGCGGTGCGACGTTGGCCGCAGGAACTCTTGCAGATTGCCGCAGGAATGCCAAATGATCGGAGAAAGTTTAATGCTGAGGAGGGAAGGAAGAGGAGACCGAAAGAAACTTGAAAATATAAATCACCTGCGGGTGGACTCCTTTTTTTTTTCATATAATCTCTTTCGTCTTAATTAATCAAAGAATGTTTCACAATCACATAGAATACAAGTGCAAATTGTTCTATCGAAATAATATTAATGACTTATAAACCTATACATCTCAGGATTTAGTGTATCATTAGTGTACAATCCATAATTTGATGAAATAACTAGTCATTTCGTAGAAATGTTGAACAGGACTTTTAACATGAACACTCACATAATAAAATATTATAGCGCTTCCCGGAAGAAGGCGTTAACTAAATCAATAATTTAAAATTATTATATTATATTGATACAACTTTTTAATTGATTATTTTCAAACAAATATAAAACGCATTTCGAGAAGTACCAATAAATTATACAAATTGAGAGATTATAAAAGAGAAACATTAATTTTGTAAACATTTTTGTTTATCAGCTACTTGAGATCTTGTAAGGCCGCACTAAACGTGTTTGTCAGAGAACCCCCATTCACTTTCTTTATTCGAGAAAACACCTGCGTATAACTATTTTATGCTCAGTCTATAAAGCAATCTTTTAAAGTTCATAAAAAAACTATCTGCGAATTGCTATCGACTTTGTTATTGGTTTCTGAAAATGCTGTTAATTTCTCATAAACAATTTTAATGCCTTGATATTTATATAAAGAAAGCTTGAGAAATCATAAGACTTTACAACTGGTATTTTCTGAGAGAAAATTCAATTATTTTTTGATTACATATTAAATAATTAATAGAAAATAAGTAAATGTCATTTTAATGTTTTACTTCCAGTTTCATTTGTTTCTTATAATTTAATATTATTGTTAAAATTACAAAAAAATGTTTATTTTAATAATGATATAATAAATTAGATTAGAATAAACATTTGTATTACAATTTAAAGAAGATTTATCTTATTGAATGTTGTGAGGTTGACGTGCCCTTAGCATATTAATGAACTTAAAGTTGAAGTGTTTAATTTCCGTGTAAACGAGGATAAAGATTATCGTGAATGAAAGATCTCTTGGAAGAGCGGCTCATACGAGAGTAATGCAGAGAGAAAAGCCACTGATAAGGTTAATAATATCGAGGTCCAGGATAAATCATGCGTTAAGCTGCGGTTTCCTCCGACAAGCTTTTAAACCTAATGATATTAAACGCGGCGGTGTTGTTTTTTTGTTCCATTCCTTTTCATTGCATTTCATTTGTTTCCTCGTTGCGCGTCCCGTTCAGATCGATTACGGAAATCGCATAATCCACGGTGAGCGTAGCAACAATTAAGATCAATTAAGATCGGTGACGCAACGCGTATGAATTATTCCACGACAAAGGAGAAATAATTCATAAATGCCTGCTGCCACCACCATTGGCGGCGGCGGCGCTTGAATAACTCTGCGCTCGCTATGATGCAACTCGTTTAGCATTGCTAACCTCGGCGCCGTTATGCAAATGTGCCCCTCGATCTATTTTAATTGTTAATTTTACAAACGCGTTTATTGCGAACAATCGCTGCTCATTATGCATAAAAAAAATAAGTTGAAGGAAAACACGTTTTTCTTTTGCAATTTGGATAGAGCAAGCAAGGTTTTTACAGAGTAATACATCTCCATTTGAATTTATGATTTTCTATTACAAATTTAAACAAGAACAATATTTAAATGAAATATTGAGTTCATGAATAATTATTAGTAATTTCCTTAAATATTGAAGAAAAGCAATTTTAAATAAAATCTAATCCAATTAAATATATAAAAGGAAGATAAATATTTAAAAAAACACAAATTATTAAATTTTCACACTATTAATTATTAATTAAATATATGAAGCTAATTGTTCTGTACTGTATTATAGGCATGTGATTTATATAAGTATTGACACATAAATTAAATTATGTTTGAAAGGATAAAGTTAAAATTGGATTTTATTGAATTACTGTATTTATCTTGAAATGAAAATGAGAGGGGAAAAAGTGTTTTCGCTTCGCTGAAAGTGAGAAAGGGGGAGTTGCACCATTATTAAATTAGAAAATGTTTAATGTAAATCAACAGATAAAATCGCTGTTTATAATTTGTATTGGGATAATCTAATTAGGCGTCCGAGGCCGACGACGAACGGCGTTGTTTTTTTTTTTTAATTAAATTTTTTTGAATTAGTTCTACTAGATTCGTTTAGTGAATGCTAATGAAGTCGAGAGGAGCCGAGTAATCGCCGGATGAAGGGAAGGAAGGAATATCTGGTCTGGATGGACGAGACGAAGAGTCCGGTCCGGCCTGTTCACTTTATGGTGGATATTGCGTTTCAATGCAAATATAAGTGATGGTGCATACGGAGTGGTAGTGAGTGTACATAGTCAACGTAATAACACGATCGGACCCAATAAAACTACACACATATTTAGTTGCCACTAACATCATGTTGGCTACAATTATACGGTTCATTGATGTACAACACTGCTAAAGAAATACTACTGCTTTTACGCTATTATCTACCCCCCTTTTTAGCGTTTGCCAATTTCTTAATTACCCAACATCATTTGCTGGACGTGTTATTTTTTTTCCTTAAGTTATCCTTTTACTAACTGCATCTCTAAATGGAAATGTATAAATAAAATTCAATGTTTCATTCAATAAACTTACAGGAGGCTATTGACTCCGTCGTTGCGAACACGCTTAAACTCCTCTTACAAAAAGCAATTAGTTATTTAATTACAAGACAAGGAATCACACTCAAACTGCACTAACTGCAATTTAATTTATAAGTAATTTAGTAAAATATTCTTTGCAAGAGTTACTATTTCTATTAAACTAAAATATTAAAAAAAACAACTAAAAGTTTTAATATGTAAATATTAATTAGCAGTAAGTTTCTTTAAGTCTATGAAAACTTCTGTTGTATTAAGTTTGCTAATATTTTCTATTCTATAAATATTTTTGCAAAACATCAATTTTACAAATATTATATTTGAACATAATGTGTAGTTCTTGTAATTGTATTTTTAATTTGTATACATTATTATTTTACTTACAAAGTTAGACATATCATTTTGTTATGCGTGAAAACATAATGTATAATTTTATATGAATACTAATTCAGTTTGATTTTCAATACTCGTCAAGTTCATTCAATACAATAGTTTATTAAAATATTTTGTGCATAGCCGAAAAACTTTTGACCTTGAGGTAGAATCAAATTAAGATCGTGAATTAAGATTATTTAATAGGAACGAGTAACATTTTAATTGAGATTTCTAAAATATAATAAAAATCCATTAAATCTTTGGTCCACCAGAGTCGAGATCATAGCAAACGATACCATTTACACGTGTAAATAAAAAACAATATAACGTATATATTTTTTTTTTGAAATTAACTCAGAAGAATAGAAACCAATTTTAATATAAATTAAAATGGCAGCACGTTTCGCAATTAAACTTAAACACTTCCTCATTATTAGATATGGATTCAAAAAATAGAAATAATATTTTCCTCACAATTCATCAATTGTTGCGATATAATAACGCTCCACTTATACAAATTGTTGTGTCTTCCGTTATTATCTTATTATACTTATTGCTTCTTTAACCTTCGTCATATTTATTTCGGTTTGTGGAATTGTTGTTGGTTAAAACATTTTCTAGATGAAAAAAAATAAAGCAAGTTGAAAGATATCCAAAAAGTAAAAAATAAAATGCGTAGACTGTCGTATTCGCGCGTATTAACATAAAACATAAATCCTGAGTGTGCAATAAATTTTAAAAGCGTTTGCCACTGCAGTGAGCAAAAATATTTGCATTATTTTCCGATTGGCCACAAATGTCCTTCGCAAGGACGACCGGACTCACACTCGCGTTTGACAGATCGATTGAGACTGCTTGATGCACCAGAATTGGTATACTCTTCTTTCTCTCCACTCGTAAACGAATTATTCGAGCTTTTTACAACAATCCAACGGAATCGAACGTTCTTCGGGCTATTCCAAGGGTCAACGATTCCTCAATCCGTTTAATTAGCTGATAAAACTACTAGTGTTTACTGCTTAGAAACCATAAATAGTTCTCGGTGTAAATCAATGTATTATTACACAATCTGCGAGTAGTGGAATGTTTAAATTTTTTGATTTCGAGATTGGTCGTTATTCATTTTCATATCTACAGAGATTTGCATCGGATTTCAGTTGGATATTTTCTTC
This sequence comes from Nicrophorus vespilloides, assembly GCF_001412225.1. Classification (NCBI taxonomy): domain Eukaryota; kingdom Metazoa; phylum Arthropoda; class Insecta; order Coleoptera; family Silphidae; genus Nicrophorus; species Nicrophorus vespilloides. The sequence goes on along the minus strand of NW_017100093.1, from coordinate 315,907 downwards.
TTTGCTTAGAAAATTATCTTTATTAGATTACGAGATTCCGCTCTTTTTTTATATTAAACATACAGATTTTTATTTCCGTGGAATGTCGGGGTAATAAATTCCTCGGATTCGTCCTCAATTAGTTTTCCGCTCTTGAGAGAACCTCTTTCCAAACTAATGAGCGTTAATTGTGTAATTCCTTCCAAAGAAATTTATCCGCGATGTGAAATAATTTGTAGCCGAGAATGATTGACCGCCTCGGCTATCGTAGTAATCGTAGAACGAAATGGCTTCCATTTAATTTAGCCCGAGACGAGTCGGGCTATTTAGATAATTTATAATATAACCATCATTAGATATATATGTGTGTGCGTGTATGTATATATATGCGAGTATGTATGTAGATAGCGGTTGGTGAATAGCAAACTGGTTGCTTGCAATTTTCGTAACGGCAGAAGGATGGATGGAGAAGGATGGTAGAGTTAAGAACGGAAACAAAAATAAGAAAGCGATTCAAAGAAATTAATTTAAATCATCAATTTTTCTTAGTCTCGGGTGAGTTTGTGTGAATGCCGCCGCCGCCATTCCTTCGACACCTCCAAAGGCCAATTGTAAATCTAATCACAATGCGCGTAGAAATGGAAAACAAGAAATCACCGAGAGCTTCGAACAAAACTGGAGTCGAAGGCGCGCGTTGTTATCTGAGCCGTGAGTGTGTTCCTGGGATTTCGTCCTCAACATCGACACGATTTTAATGGACCCCTAATCAACTGGCTAATGCCCACCGGAGAGATTAGACCTCAACTATAAATAAAAAATATATGTATAAAAGGAGAGAGGAGGAATCCGTGAATGCTTGATGAATATTCATTTTCCCCGTTTTCAGCCTACTTAGAAAAGCTACAATTTCGTCCTCATTAGGATTCACGTGTAGGTATATAAATACAATTTCAAAATCCGATTTGTTCTTTGTTCCGTCCTCTCCATTCATCCAGGCCTGGAATTAATTAATCCGAGGCTCGGTGAGCGCGAAGATAGAGAGAGAGGAGGATGATGATGAGGAGGAGGACACTCTCACCTGAGACATGACCCCTCTCGCCGCACCGTCAGAAATGCACGATGGAAACGTCCACCGTTTGTGTATGTTAAGATTTCAAATATAAATTAATTGCAGGTGAAATAAATTATGTAACATCGCGCCGTGCAATATTCAACGGTTTTCGGTCCCGATGTGTGCGGGCGTTATAAAATAATTGCAATTTACCGAGTTGACATTTAACAATGGATCGTGTCTCTTTAAGTTTCAAACGCTCTTCGTTTGCCCCACGACGACGAAGCCACCCATGCCTATCCCACACGGAGCCCCGGAGAAAGTTACCTTCCTTTAGGTAACGAACTTTTCGGGTATGAATTTATGCATTAAATCAACTTGTCACATTTGCTTCGTGCGCACGTACAAAGCAACAACAACGCAACACTCGCAGCCTTTAATAAATCCAGAGACGTTTTATGCCGCTTATTATTTTTAATTTATTATCTATTTTAATGATCTAAAAACACGATTTGAATAATCCCGCTCTGACCTCTGGGGAATTCTTCAAACTGTCCATCATTTTTATGTGAGTATAATCTTTCAGGCTTCCTCTGTCCTTTAACATTACCAGTCCATCTTTTATTTAGTTCCTCCTTTTTGTTCTATTTCTATTACAATTTTTCGTTTATTTGTGAATATTCATCATATTTTATAATAATTTTACAACAAATAATGATATTTATAGCAATTATATATGAATAATTCAAATATTTCAATACTTTAAATTATTAAAAATCACCGAAACATAATTAAATTATTTTTTTTCTTTAATAATTAGAAGTTGTGCATTATATTTAAAAATTGTAATTATAATCATCAGTTAATCTCTGTTTTATTATAATTTAATTCTAAAATTACATTCATTAATTCAAGTAATTCTAGTTCTTAGCATGACTTCATATTAAATCCATGATTTTCTATGGGATATATTTTGCAACGTTTTCCTTTTTTTTATAAGAATATTTATCGTCCGTTGTATCGTCCTCCATTATTCTCTCATTTTTCATATAAAATTTTCTTAAAGGCAATAATAATAAAGAGGATGTTATAGTTAACGCGCTTGCAGCAAGCAAACTTGGAATTATCCCTTGGTTTCGGTTAAGCTACATTAAGCGAGACAATGTGCAAAATTGCCTGACCATTAAGCTATTACATGCGAACTGAAGAAAAATGTCGGGGAGGACGCAAATGTTCTATCGATTTCCAACCAACAAAGCAACCAAAAGGACCACCCAGACAAATCAATAAACGCAAATCACCGATTATAGTTCTTATTTTTTTTTAGATACACAAATCAATGGCCCCTGGTATTTGAGCTTCGATAAGAATCTTTATTAATATAAAAAAAAACTACGTCCTGCAAGAGAGAGAGCAAAAAATATGTATATATAAATATGCTTGGTATAATCCATGGAAGGAAAGGACGTCGGAGAGCTTTGAGCACAATACAGAATTTCTCGTCTGAAATATTAATGTAAATTAGCTTAGGCTCGGTGTTCATTAAATGGCCTCCGCTTTTAATATGGTCCATACCAACGAAAATGAAAGGAAAAAAGGAGATATGCGTATGTATATATAAAAAATATATAACATAACGAGAGGTACATGTCGCTCATTTTCGAACCCCAGGCGCGTTTCGTAAGGTGCGGCACGATACAATAATAACAAAAATAATAATTATAATTTATATATAGTATATACATATATATGAATATACTATATACAGCACGAGTTTAGAGTCTAATAAATAAAGTCGCATCAAAAATTGTGAAAAGGCAAGTGGCAAATGTCGTTGCAAAGTAAATCTTATTGTTTGGAAAGCGAGAAAGTGCAATAATAAAATTAACTTTATGACCATTCGGAAGTGGTGTAAAGGTGTCAGGAGAACAATTATGTCGTGCTGCAAAAATGCTCACGGTTTTACGACAGTTTCTAATGCGATGCGGATAATTAATCAATAATTGATTGCTTGCTTGGACTCCTTTCGCCACTCACCATATAGAAATCACATACCAAGCAAAACTGGAAGAATACACGTAACGTATGATGAGTATCCAAGAAACATACCTGTAACAAACAAAAAGAAATTAGTATTATGGAAATACAAAAATAGTAATATATAAAAAAATATTTTTTTTTTTGCATAATTTCTTATTGCTACCAAAGGTATTCAGGAATATTGTTATGAATTTTACTTTTACATTTTTTATATAATAAGTTTAGGAAATTGTTGCACACAAATTCAAGCATTCATAATAAAATTAACATATTTAAAACCATTGAATCAAATATTAAAATTACATTAAGATCATTATTTCATAATGTTATTAAAACTCTCAACAGCAAAATAAATTACAATATACATTTTCTAAAAGAAATAATAATATATATAATATATACTACTGATGTAGTTCAAATTCTTTGAGTAAAATCTAGAAATAATTATTTAATTTTTAACTGTAAGCATTATACATGTAAAAGCCAATCACATCTAAGGTCATAATTTTAATATGACTTATATCTTCTATTGTTATTACTTGGCAACTTTGAAAACAAAGCGTTATTTCAATTGCAACAAAATAAATATATGTTATTTAAATTTAAATCACGGACGTGGAAATGGTATATAGTTTACCTTTCGATTGCAGCTAAAGCATAAATTATATATGAACCATTCACATTTTATTAGCGAGTGCGTAACTAAATTGAATGCATTTATATATAAACTGAAATATTACGTAAATTAATCCACGGTTTTCTTAATTATTTGTTCATATATCTTACTAATAGTGAATATATATTATTCAATAATTTATAATAATATATATTAAGTTATTAACTCTAAGAAAACCTGGGAACTATTTGTAATTTTGTTAATAATTCTCTATTTTATGTTTCTATCAAATTAAAATTTCAATCTGTTTTATGACTCCAGAAGTTAGTGAAAATAGTGTTCTGGTATTTTTTTTATTACATTTTATAAATATTTTATTTCGGTTATACGTAATTTTTAAAAGATCGATAAACTATGAAACAACTGGATTATATAATGTAAACATTTTGAAAGTTTATATATAATTAAGATGTGGATGTTTGAGATATTCATCAACGATCATCTGAAACATATTATAACGACTGAATGTATTTGAGTGTGAAATAGGATTAGCATGGCACAACTTCGAGTGGGATTAATGTATTTCATAAAACGTTTGATTAGGACGTGTAATTATGTTTAAATTAACGCTCACAATTTCAATCAAACGGCATTGACGGACTTCGGAAATTATTTTGAAAGATGTGTCTTATAAAAATGAAATCCATAAGCATAAACACCAAGAGTAATCCCATAGCAGCCATATAATTATAGATGCTATATTGTAAAGCGATGGAACTTTGAAAGAAAAATAGTAAACCAGCAATTAGAGGAGGCAGAGATGGTACCACGATGGTATAGGAAAGGGATAGACGCTGGATTTCGTAACATTCTATCGTGGTGTGTGTGTTGTATGCAAGAAGTGTACGTGAATCGTAATAATAATAAAGGAGACCTATGAACTAATGCTCGGTTATGAAGAGTAACGGTTTTTATTGTATGCAAGAAGGCCCAGGCTCATAATGAAACATTGTCAGATAAACGCGAGTCAGATATATCGTTGAAATGTGGTATGGGATTTTTGCGGATTGACAATGATTGATCAATCGTAATCAAGCGTATGTTCGCATACAGTTATAATTTATTATATTCGTAATGTTGCTGCATTCTATATAGTTCTATCTATTTATACAGAGTGTTGCGAAAACATATTTAAAATCAGTTATATTACTTAAAACTAGTTATATTAATTTAAACTTGTCTTTTAATTATCATTATACAAGCGGATACACATTTCTATACTATACAGTTAATTTCTGTATAAACATCATATTCACCGCAATTTCATTTCCTTATTACTGTCTCGTATACAGTAGAAATATCCATATTTCACAATTAGCATTTGTATATGACTTATTACTATAGCAAATCGTCTCTGTTTTAATTTCCTTTCCCTTTTTACTACTGTTTATACTATTTATTCAGTTGAGTTATAAAACATTAATTGCTTCATTAATAAAAAATATATTTCAATTCAGTTTTTTTTAACGGAAACTTTAAAAAATTCATATCGATGTGACGTGATTTTTACCAAATATAGAAACTACTTCCTTGTTTAATTGAGAATTATATTTTCTTAAGACAAGTACAGCAATGCAGTATCAATTATAGAAGTTACTTAACAAAGATTGATCGATTGTGATTGAGTATAAAATATAAATATTAAAAAAAAGTATGTTAGTTATAAGAATTCTGCTTAGTTTGAATATTATGATTATATGAAAGTAATCGTCAAAAAAAAAGCAAATTTCATAATCATGATATGTTAAATTGCTATTAGTTCTTTTTGTAAATTATATTCTGGCATAGCATGTTTTGAGACACTCTATAGATTGTTAGATAAAAAAAATACGTACGTGTACGATTTAGGTAAGTCGATAAATCCTTATTAAAGTAATTTATATTTTCTGGAAATCATTAGCGGAGACACGTTTTAATCTCCAATAAATAATTGGGCATACAATGCGAGAGAGGTAAGTAAGTTAGCGAGTGAAAAATTACCTTGGCACTCGGGTATTATTAATAGAACATTTCCTACGTGATTAAAATATCAAAAGACACCCACTTGGATCTTTTAATATCTATGGATGAGGCATGAGGCGAGGCTGTGCAGAGTCAAGTAACTAACCTTGCTGCGTGATTGTGGTTCGTTTAAATGATGGCAATGGGGAAAAACGAGCAGAGATAAAACGAAAATGAAGAAAACAAAACGACAATAAGAAAGTAAAAAGAAAAAAACGAAACACAGAAAAACGAGAGAAGCAAAAAGCATTGGAAAACATTACATTCCTGGCTATAATTTACGTCGCGTCATAATATGACAAATAGTAAATTAACTATACTGCATATAAGAGGATTGCTCGTCGTGATTTATGTCATTCGTTTCGATGTCTAGTTCACTATTACTGCTAATACATTCGACATTAACTTATAGATTACTTCTGCATGGGAGGAGATGGATATTATTTCACGGAGCGCACGAAGGGGTGGCACTTTAATGAACGTCCCGTGGAAAGTCCAATCCAGTTTTTCGCCCGGGGCCAAAGAGGATTTATATCGTATTTTTTTTTTTTGGTATTTGTTACTTTTTTTATTTGTATTTTCTTTTATTTTGTACAGGCAAATTGCTGCACGGCCCATAGCAAACACGAGGGGGAAATGCAATTAAAAAAAGGAAAAACCGCATTCCGGGCACTGCTTTCAATCTAGTCGACTTGGAAAATTGAAAGTGTTCAGCGAACACATTTTTATGGCATTGAACTAGTAACATAAAAATAACTATTCTATGCAGCGCGTATGAAATTTATCGTCCTAGAACGACAACAAAAATAGATCTTTTCTATTTACTATTGAAATAACATGAGTAATGTTACATAAAAAAAAATAGTTGTATAGCTCGCTTTAAGAAAACTAAGCTTTAATAAAACTACCACACAGCATTTGAAATTCCTACTACAGTTTGAAACCCAAATTTGGGTCCTTAATTGCTGCGAGTGGGTTTCATTGTTCTACTAAATTCACAAATTTAAAACCTTCATAAAAAAAATTAAAAAAATAATCAGTACATTTGTATATTGTATTGTAGTATATTGTATATTTGTTATTTATAAAAAAAAACAAAAGATAAAGATAAGTTAAATTATCGTAATACATTTCGATTTCATTTGTGAATTGTAATGCAATCTTGTTTTTTTTTAGAATCGATTTGTAGAATCCCTATTCTAAGAATAACATGCTTTTTTTCTGCGTAACTCACATTTTCTCTCCATTTTTGGCTCAGATGCAAGCATCTGTTTCTCTAATTCTTCTGGCATTTAAGTACTTTTCATAACCTTACTGTAATACATACAATTCCCAAACGTGGGATTTTAACAAGTGCACTAATCCATTACACGGTCAGCCAATAACACTTTCAAAATCATTAAACGATGTTGAATATATTACATGATTTATTATAGTGTATGAATTAATAACAGTTATTACAAATATTAATAAATTTAATAAAACCAGAATATTAGATTTGAAATGTCTACAAATAAAAATCCACAAACCTTATGTTTAGTTTGTAATAAATTAAATTAAAAGTATTGTGATTTAACAATTTTTTTGTTTATAAAACCATCCATTTTTCCTGTTGTTAAAGAAATATTTTCAATAGAATTTTGTTTATGAGTATTGAAGAGTAATATTGATTGGTAATATTGAAACCCATGTTTTTTTCTAAGTATTAATGATAATGACATAGAAAGAAGCTCTATTGTGTCTGTATTTAAGAAGATATAGTAGTATTATTTTAATTCAATTTAATAATACATTTGTAATTTTAACCACATTCCTTATTATTACAGATGCACTTTGCCGATTGTACACGTGACCTTTGTGCAGGAATGCAATTAGTTGCCTCGAAGCGTTACAGACGCACATTGACATATTATTATTAATACCGGTAAAGAGAATCGTTTTTCGAAATTACAGCATGCAATGGAAATAAATGACTGATTACATTTTATTTTTCCATGCATTTTAAGATGCCTCCATTAATAAAAGTTCTGGGGAGTGTTAAAGGTAATCGGTGCAAATTACGTCGGTCGCGTATGGAAATTAATTTAAAATTATTTATTGATTATATAATTACAAACTGCGTGCGTACGCATATATGGACGAGAGCGCAATAAATCTCGCGGGGATGTCTCAATTATAATAAATTATGAGATGAACAAAATGCGAAATTGGAAATTTGAGATCGGGTGGGAAAAAATAATTAGAACGGTTCCATTGAATCGTAATTATCGCGAACGTTGATTAATGGTTACGAAATTTTACGAAAACCAAGTTTATTTATGCAAGTGGACTCTCATTATCGATTGGAGACCCTCTTTGACCGCTTTTTTAAGCTTAATTTACTATAAGAGTTATAGTAATACAGATCAAAATTAGTATTACATAATTTTGGACGACAAACAGTTAAGTAATTCCAACAAATACTACTGCCTAAATTCATTAAATTATAACCATAATAAGAGGTAAAATACAAAATCAAACACAACATGATGTTATAATTTATGTAAATAAAATAATCTCTTAGAGATGATGAAATGTAATACTTCGGTACACGACGTGTTGTAATGAGTGCAAAGATCAGAAAATATCTTTAGTTAAATAATACTTGCGGAAATGCAACGGGGCAGAAGAAAAAGGAAATGGAAAAAAATACCGGTGCAGCCTTTGACCCTATATTTTTATTAACATTTATTTATTGTTTTACATGCAAAGTTGAGAAATTGCAACATTTTGAGTCGCTGCTTACGTTGGGACCATAAAAAAGGAAGATCGACGGAGCTGGAGAGAAAAAAAAAAGGGAAAAAAGAAAAGGAGTAATAATAATATTCGCGTTCTGCCTGTGAGGCATGAATATTATAATGCATAAAAGGCATGCGAGGTGGACTAGGTCTGGTCGTAGCCAGAGAGCGGCAATACAGGCAACAAGGATTTGATATTGGTCCTCGATAAGGGGGCCGACTTGGAACAGATTGGTGATGCTTCGACTTCACTTATGAATATTAATATTCAGATGCCAAATTGCCCGGCACTTTTTGTGAGAGTATGCGTATATACATATATAGATGTGTGTATGTGTATGCCAATAACTTTGTTGCGTACCCTGTTGTGTTCCAGGAATCCAGCAACGGCGGAAGGACAATAACAGAAATTACCTGAACCCGATGCGCATCGAGAACACAAATTAGTTTATATATCGGCCGGTTAATGTAATCGCACGGAAAAGCTACATAAACTTTTGTTCCCTTTTACTTTACTCCACCTTCGTGGTTCTTGTTGTTGTTGTTGATGTTCTTTTTTTTTTATTTCGTTTCTTGTGTCCCCCTTCTTCTCGTTATTGTTGTTTCAGTTTAAGTTTTGGCTTTCGCTTTGGCAGCCTCCTCTTTTTTTCGCCCATATTGAATATCATAATTTAATATTTAAGCTCGGTGGCGTGCGCGGCATGAGAGACACGAAAGATTCCTGTTTCAGATGGAAAACGCCAGATAAGATTGGACCAGAGGAGTCCTCTGCATGCGTGCGTGTATGTATACGACGTGTATGTGCGTGCATGTGTTGGTGTGTGATGGGGCCGGGCTGGGCACAGAAAATATGTAATGAAAAAAAAAACGAAGAAATAGAGTAGTAATTAGGCTAATCGGGAACAATAAAAACGGTTTTGGGCCTATAGGGCACCGTGAAATTTATTGTTTGATATTGTCATGCGGTGCCCACAGGCCTCTCCACCTCGCCCAATTTGAGGTTCATATTTGGGCCTCCACTCCTACTTACAATTTATAAATATTTTTTTCCACATTATTTATAGCTACCATTACTTTACTCACACTCCGTCGATGATAAAAAATCTGAAAGCCGAAGGTTCCAAATTCCACCTTCCTTCATTTATTATTTCAAGCTATTATTTTTCGTTCGATCCATTGTCTGTCTCCTCTTCCGTTTTTCCGTTTCGAAATTAATAACCTCTCGACTAATTGTTCAATATTCTCGGTACTATAAACTTGAAGAATTTGCCGCGAGTGTAGACGCAATACGACTTAAAGATAAAACAGGAATACTTAATTATCATAATAATATTACTTCTTTCCAAGACGCATTGCGTCAACGAACGAAAAGTCTTTCAAGAATGAAAAGCTAACATTCCGCTTTACGCATCGTCGACCCTGTTAATGTCCCTCAAAAACTTAGAGTCACATATCATTTTCTTTTTATGGATTAAGAAAAAGATGACATGATATTTTATAATATATTTAAAAATAAAGACTGTATATACTAATTACTTTATGTTCTGATAACCTAAACTCGATATGGACATTTTTAAAAGATTACAGACTAGAGTAAAAATATCCCACACATTCACACTGCAGCAGTGACATAGCTAAGGAAAATTCTTCAAACTGTAAATTATTAATAAATAATTACAGATATTATGTATATGACCTTATTTCAGTGAATTATTTGCAAAGCTGCTTTTAATTTTACCTACTAAGTATTTACATACTTTCGAATGACTAAAATGTCATACAACTATATAATTGACACTAAACGAGGCATATTATAAGAAAATATTATAATTTTTCAACCATAAATTTCATAATTTCTTAATTGCACAATTAAAATTCTTATTGAAACGTATGTGTTGATTTCTGCATAAATGCTTTGAATTATTCTTTCAATCCTGTTATTTATATTATTATATAAGTAAAGCCGTTGCACATAATGTATATTTTTAAGAAATATTTAATAAATCATAGTTTAAAATACACTTTGCTCATCGGTTACGGGTACTAAATATACTTGATTAATCTTAACATTCGTTGGTACTTTAACAACATTCATAAACTATAAATTATCATCTTGAAAGATATTTACTGTTGTTTAAACTACATATAAACTTACCGTACTTTATTAGTACTAAAATGAAAATGTAATGTTAAGTTTTTCTAAGATTGTTCCTGGTAATATATCTATCTATTTATCAGGTATATTGTTTCATCTTAATGATGCTTGAGTGCAGTTTTTAATATATCATATACAAACTAAAAAAGCTCTTATTTATTACCTAAGTTGAACTTATGTTCATAGTAATGAGTAATAATAACTTAACTATTATAAATATTATAGATAAAATATTTGAATTACTGAAAATTGTAAATTTGATTAATTCATACAAGTATTAGATTGGAATTAATTTAAACCATTAAATAAATCCATCATAATTTTAATTAAATTAATTATTAATAACATCGAAACTTATAATAATAAATTAGATTTATCGTATAACTAAATACAAATGGTTGAACATATATTATTATATACTAAAAACATTATTAAACATTCAAGAAAATTGTTAAAATTCCATTAAAAAATGACTAAAATTAAAATTAATTGAGAAAAAAATAAATAAAATGTTAGTTCTAGATAATAAAAGTGAATGACAAAGCCATAGTGTTAACTGCGTTCAATTTAACTTTAGCTAAACTGCTATTGTAAAGCGCGTTTAACATTAGAGTAAATAATAACTATGGTATGTATTGAAATGGTCAATAAATGTCTTAGAAGTCTGTAATTAAAATGTTTATTACTTGGCTTCCAGTAGTAGATTTTTTATTATTATTCTTTTTATTGTGGATGCTTTATGAATCATTTCGTGGACATAAAGTGAAATCATTAAGTTGTCTTTTAGGAAGCTGTATTTTTTTTCTACTGACCGGGAACAAATAATGGCCGTTGGATAATTCGAAAAGGTGAAGTCAATTTCTAATCGGTCGTTTATTATTGTAGGAATTGCAAGCTGCGCCGCCGAAGAGATGCAACAATTTTCGTGTCCATTGTTGCTGATGGACGGTTATAGCCGTCTGGAGCAACAGCAACTGGTGCCGTTGTTCGGATGTTTGTAGTGGTCCCGAGTTAGCGTCGGTTAATTATAAAATTAATGGTATTTAAAATTTGAATTGGCCGTGGCCGATGCGACAAGAATCGGGCCGGAGCAACAATTAAAAATTTCGATTAGCGATTTCTGTATCAATTTCGCGTGCACAATAAATCACCTGATTGACTGGCGATCGGTCCGTGAAGGTTGTCTGGGTGGAGGACGGTTGTGTCCGGCCGGCTGGACGACCGACCCATCGTCCTACCATACGACTATCCGACCATCCGAATACCATCCAACAACCATCCGACCGACCATCGCGTTTGCAGAGACGGCCTGATGTCACACGCAGCCACCGCACCGCAGCATCTTCTGACAGCGTCATTTGTCTGCTGCCCGGTCCAGCCGTGATTGCTCGCTGCCGGCCGGCCACCAAATTTTTATTTATTACCTCCACCCAAATCAATTCTATATTTTTATATTTCCCTTCTATCCCTCCTTGCATTCCACGCATTTTTTATCAATATTGTCTTCAGCATCTCTACCCATGCGCATCTTAAACATATGTACGTTTACCAGACATAGTGATGTTGCGAATTCATTTCATCAGTAAAAATAATTCAAATCATTCTAAAAAATATTTCACTCATCTACAATTTAAAAAATAACTCTTTCACAATCTAACCATCTTCATATATCATCTGTTGGATTACAATCTTGATGTAAATAGTCATACAAAATAGAAATTATTATGCGATGATATAAAATTGATGTAAATTTATTTCTTTCATATGAAGAATCCATCTCAAAATAGTGAATACTCAAATTATAATTTATCTACTACAATTTTAATTGTTTCAGATAAAATCACGATGTAATTTTGTTAATTTCATATCATCTTTAAAAATATATGAAACTTCTGTAAATTTCCTCCACATATTTAACACAACAGTAGGTTACATCAGATCCGCGGATAAAATGGGCGCTTAAGGAACATATTTTTTTCCATTTTTTTTACTGTGGTATATTTCTCTCAGGTTTGTGCGACTTTATGTTTTTATTATACTCTGAATCCTTTTTTTTTTTTTTGCAATTTGCGCATTATTAAGATGCGTTATTATAAAAGGCCTAACTTAAATACTATTTCATATTTAGAATCTTTAAAAAAATCCTCGGGATTAAACATTTTGAATTTAGTGGTTCGTCAGATCAAAAAGGTTGGGGACCGCTGGGTTACATCACTTGAACAATTTTATGGCCACGTGTGCCTTTGAAAGCTAGTTCAACTTCAGCATAATTATTTATTAAATTCCAAAATTATCTCACCTTTATGAACATATAATTATGAATGAATATATTTTGAATTTTTTTAAGTATAGTAGTACTTCATCTTTAAATTAGCCTTATTGTAGCCCGTTATCCTTTAGTAGGATTATGATAAACCCTTTATCAAAGATAAATTTGTTTTAATCTTTAGTTGGAATGAAAATAAGGACTTATTTAAATTGAATTAATTGCCTATTGAACTTATGGCACTATTTCCCAAATCCAAACAAATTAATGCTATCAGAATAATATTTTTTCCTTGAAGTAAAATATATGTTTCAACTAAATATTATTAGAATAATTAGTAGACAATGAGTCAACATTAAATATTTACTTTTACCTTATATACACATATATAGACACGTACATATATATTTGTAAGTAAGATTATATATACATGTATATATATAGTACATATTGAAGAAGTACTTGCGATGTTTTCTTACAAATGTTAGCGTCATCGTATCTCACCGGTAATATTTTAATAAGGGGACAATTGTGCGTAGGCCGGGGATGTGTAGTAAAAATGAGTGTGGTTGTTGTACCAAGTACAAGCACAGCGCCACGGCGGTCATGGCAGGAAACAAACTTGGACCTCATGCTGGTACCAAACCTGCTTTTTCTTCTAGCACACACATGCACAACACACAGACGTATGCACATATATCCTTACCAATGCGATTCTGGCTAGTGCCGCGCTACAAATTGCAGACTATCATTATTTGAAAACATACCCACAGGATCCCACCCAAACCAATCTGCAACCCTTAAAGACACGACAAGTATTCCATTAAATGGACACACTGAAATGGCACGTCAACAAATGAAAAGCTATGAATAATATGCAATTCCATTCATTCACACTTCCATTATATTGAAATCCTCTTTTGGTTAGGCATTAATACAACTTTGGTACGACTATTCTAATTGCAATGCAGCGCGGAATAAAGTTAAATACCCAGAGGTTAATCTGCGTTCAACCTTGAAATCAGCTGTATGGAACTGTATTGGAAACCTGTTAATTTGTGTATATTTGCTGCTATTACAAATAATAAAACTCATGACTGTATACAATTCAATAGTTCCGTTATGCTTCTTGAACGTGCTCTTAGGAAATAGTAATTATAGTCGCAGTATAAAGATTTTATGATTTAGAAAAAAAAAACTTAGTGGAAGGAATTTTAAATCAAATTAATTCTTATTACTCCTACAAAATGCTACTTCTCTAAAAGAGAATTTGGAATTTAAAAATGGATGCACAATCAGAAAATACTACTTTATATATTTTTTGTTTTTTTTTTATGTAAACTTCTGAAGTGAAATAGTTAAATAATACATAAGTTATATCTAATTTATCGTTTATAAACACTTAGTAGTATATAATCATCTACCTTCCGTTACTTCGTTATAATCATTATTATAGGCTTTAACATATGCTCTTAATTAATCATACGCATATTAATTAATGTTATTTTTTTTATAAACTCTTAAACAATTTAGCTTACTTTTATAATATTCTATAAAAATGTAGGAATTGATGAAATGTATATTTATTTTAATTAATTTCCTTTTTATTTCACTCAGTAAGCAAGTAATTGCTCCTACTTTTCAGAATTAGTTCTTGTTTAATATTTACGTACTTTTAATACTTCCTGCCACGTCATGAAATTTACCTATTAAGATAAGTTGTATCATTTGTTTAATAGACAACATCAATTCTTTAGAATTAAGGTAATTCTAAGCTTGGATCCACGGCTAACCACAGGTTAGCCGTTGCATTTCTATAGTAATTTGCAACATAACCTCTATTTACACACTGGGTTGAAGGTCGAAAGTTTGATTTGGATGTTATTTGAACCGTAAATGTACTTCATTGAAAACGCATACGAACATATTTATTAGTTAAATATTATACGTTCTAAGTTGAATAAGAGATACATTTTAATTGGTGCTGTAAAAAACGGTCATGTGATTTATTATTAATAGCAGTTGAGAAACATGCAAATGGGGAATATATATGTGCAATGATTGATTGCGTCACTTTCTGAGCATAATTATGTATGCGTTTGGATTAAATTCCTGAAATTTCTATGAGTTTATTAGTTCGTTAATTAAGATTTAAACGAATCGAATAGATGTTGATTCGTCATGAACGTTTCCGCGAGGCGTGCCCCAGTTGCAGCTGGATAGAAAGACTTCTTTTCATTCAATTTTCCTCCATTATACAAATAAGGCTTAGCGCGATGTGACGAAACCTACCAGAAGTGAAATAATTAAGAAGGAACAAAACGCAGCTAATTTAGTGCCATTGCTCGGACACACACTTAGATCACAATCGAAAGAGAACTAAATACAGCACAAAGGACTATTAAATTCCGGACTCGGAACAAACAGTCGTCCGGCCAATCTTGATTGGGAAATAAATATAAAAATAGTAGGTAGCCCAGATATATGCATATATATATTAATTAAATATTGAAATGCATAAGAGAATGAAGAAAGCGCTTAATAAGGATCAGATAAACCATGCGGGTTTGTTTTTTCTTTTTCTATATTGTTTGGATGAGAGGTAATTAAAAAGTTTGGCAAATGTTAATAGTTGAAGAACGTTCGTTATGTTTTAATTAAAACTATTGGATTGAATTCACCGAAATATCTAAGAGAAAAACCGGCAATATTTCATCATAATTTACTGGTCTAATGATAAATACAGTTTTTAAGAAGAAATTTAAATTACGGATCTATTAAAATACATTTATCATAAGAAAACACATAATTCGATAGAGTTTTTCGAGGGCATTAATCATTTCGGGAATGATTACACGTAGGCATGGGGGGAATTGTTATTATCATCATCATCGTAGGGGAACGGAAACTGTGTAGGTCTTCTTTCCTTCTTCTCGTCCGACCGTTGCTGCTCTCACCGCTGCGCACCTACCATTTGGGTTTTGTTTTCCGTTTGCCGACGTGGCATTCGCGAGAAACGGTATTAAAAATGAATTAATCGCACGGAAAAGTGTAGCGTAAAGAGATAATTAAGAATGACATTTCAAATATTATTGACATCAGAAAAGTTTGTAGCTGTCAATAGGCAGGATATTTAACATACGTACAACATTCACGCTGGTAACATGCCAACATATCAAAGCTGACTGGGGGATTTTAAATTATAGGGTTTGTATTGAGCCGAGGTATAAACTGCCCAAAAGCGTATAACAATTACGATGCTTCTTCTACTACGTCGTATGGTGGGCATTCTCCTCTTTCTCCTGCTGCACTAAAAATAATGCACCATAAACTTTATTTAAATTGACGCGATTATAATGCGCGGAGGAGCGGGATGAAGGCATAGACGTGAGTGGACAGTGCGAGAGAGATGGCTTTTATCTCTTCATTTTACATATTTAATTCATGAGGTTCGGAGATTAAAAATATTTCTGTTTTCGAGCCCTCATCCTCGTGGAAGAAGAGGTGGACGATGCGGATGAGTTGGACGAGGTGGAGGAACCCGTGTACGCCCGTATATATATCGATACACATTATCTTTGGGATTAATAAAATTGCACCCGATGGAATAATTAAGGAATAATTAAGATTGTGTTTCGATTTGTATGCTCCGTGGAAGTCAAAAGTTTTATAATGACTTGTGGATTTCTCTCTTTCTCTTCACCTCGGCCCCTGCACATTATTTCCAGGCATGCCTATACCTGACGTGACTATGCGTTCCTCGAGGTATTGTTGTCCAGTAAAATAATACACCTCGCCACAAGGATTCGTAATAAAGAAAATCCATCCATCACGAATATTTGTTTATGTTTACTCCGTAACGATTTTAAACGGCCGTTTTACACGCGCTTTAATTTTCCGTCCGTTAGAAAATCAAGTCGTGTGCACCTATCTACCTACCTTCATACTCAAACATACATAAATATGTACAGAACAACACGTATATTACATAGTATCTTCTAATACAGCCATGATACATCTCTGACAAGCAATTTATTCCCATCCAAAATTATAATAATATTATAGAAACAATTAAAACGCCAACGTCTCATATTTACTTTTTCGGTAACAAATCTAATCTCTGGAAGCATCCAGTCCACTCCACTCCAGTCCAGGCTTCAGCCTCAAGAAGATGCGATCGAAGCGAGATGGAAATCTGGATATAAAATAAACTAATCCGGTTCTCTCTGCGCCGGCCATTTTTGCCCCACAACGCCACTCCGGGCATATTAATAAAACTACATTCTTTATTGCATTAGACACATGTATGTAATTGTTTCTTCGTTCTTCTCCTTTCCATACTCGATCCTCATCTTTTGCTTTCCTTCATCTTTTCATCCACTTGCATTTCTTTCTCCTCCTTCTGCACTTGAATGCTCTTTCCATCTACCGGCCATGCAAAACAGCCAGATGAACTGATACAGGAGAAAACGCACATAAACATCGGCCGCTTTATTTCTCTATCTGCTGCATGTTAATATTTCCATAGATATCCGTTTCCAGATGCACGCATCGCTTCATCATCATCTTATATTCATTTATGAGTTACCAATCCAAACAACTTGCATACAGCCTCTTTCCCATATTAGAAACACGTTCTCCGTATATTAACCATTCCACGAAAAATACAACGTAATAGGCCTTTATCTCTTACTACCTTTTCTCTTCATGCAACTTTAATTAATATATATTGATTTCTTGAAATTAATCAATAATACATATTCTTTCAGAATTGTCTAATAAATTATAGAAAATTAAAATTTATTAGTCATTTGACAATTTTTCATATTTTTTTTCAAGTAAACTTTGAGATCAAACAAATTCATATTATTTTTTCAAGTTATGCAAATATTCCTGATATATTACTCGCATGTCGGACATAGCGTAGTTGTAGATAATACACTTGGTTAAAAAAATGACCGGAAACATCTTAACAAATACTGATGCTACTAATATACTATAAAAGATAATAATGCATAAATTGTAAATATTCTAAATTAGATATGTTATCTTAAGTCGGTATAAATCAAAAGAAAAAACAGTAATTTGTTAAATGAATGTTGCTAATGCAGTGACTTGAACGCGGCATAGTACAATGAAATATAGTGGGAACTCATAATAAATTCATAACATCACCTAAAATCAAATCATTATTCAAAAGAAACTTAGCGTTTGCAAACTATGATTGATTGGACAATCGTGGTGCATTTTTATCGTCGCATTTGATAGGTGCAATGCTAGCTAGTTATGTTTTTGATCGCATGATTGTTTCAAGTCAATATTCAGCTTTGAATAAATTGTACTTAATTGCCATTCTAATACATCCGGAATGGTAAAAGTCCGGTATCCGATTCAGTCTTAAAGGTTATTAGGATAAAAATGTACATTTCCTCTTAATATCATACGTGTTGGTATATATCAATAGTTCTGTTGTCGTGACCTGGATTCGAATCAGGATCCGCCTACCATAACAACTAGGCTACTGGCGCCTTACTCGATTTTATGGGAATTAACTTGATAAGATCAAGAATATAAAGTAAAACAGTTTAGTACAAAAAAATAAAAGAATTAAATAAGGTTTATCTGAGCTAGAAGTGCGTACACGTAATTCAACTATAAAAATGCAAGTATCATACACAACAGGATTACAGCATCAAGTGGTCCTTCTTCGACCCTAATTAGAGGATTACGAATAAAGTATCGGCGTTAAAGAGTCCACACACGTATTTGTCGGACGGAAAGAGCTAAATATTTATACTGCAAATGAGCCCCCAAAAACAAATCAAATATTAATACGTCGCAGTAGAAGAAACGGCTAAATGCGAATGTAAATTTAATTAAAATTTATGCAATTTAAACGTTTTTTTTCTTCTGTTCTTCGTCGTTTCGCACGTAGCGACCCGTTCGTTCCCTCTATATCGACGAACAGTCGGAATATTAAATAAATCCTCATTCTACGAGAAATAAATTATTCAATCGCCGTACGCCCGTACAGTATACCAAGTACACTCAAATTCTGGGAACATTTTTCACGATTTTCATCAGTTATTTGAATACGCTTTGCCCGACGCATTTTCAATATTAATGCGGTTCAGTTCATCTAACTATTTGTTTTTCTATATTATTTTCCAATAAGGACAACTCGATTACAACTAGTTCCTAATTAGATTTAAATAAACACATTTACGATTAATTTCTGTAATAAATAAAATATAATGGTTTTAAAGTGATGATACAACGTAGAAAATAATAATCATAACAGTTGAATGTAAATTGATCAATAACAATTCAAGACAACGTAATCAGAATTGCTTTTGTAACTCTTTGCGAATAGAAAAAAGTCTACAGGACTGAAATCCATAAACGCAAAAGAACGAAATAAGGAAATATTGTGTGTAAGTTTTGGAAGAAAATGTTTAAAAAAATCTTAATTGCACGGTGATAAATTTACGCAAAACCGAAGAACTTCGTTTATTTTTATTTTTCATTCCTTACTTAAAACTTATACAGTTATAGAAACAAAAGCCAGTTTTGCAGCTCCAACAAGGAAGAAAAAAAAATGAAATGAGAAAAGAGAGAAGACAGAGACCATCTGCGGAGAGTAGATAGAGGAGAGAAGCAAAAGAGGACGGCTTGTGCCACTTCTTCTGTTGCATATATACACATACCGACATCAGGAAATGGTCATACTCGTACATAAAGATGTTTGAGTGCAAAGTAAGTAAATTTATAAGGGAGACGCGTTTCAAATGATAAATCGGATAGCAGAAAACGTATTGGAATAGCAACAAAGTAATTGGATTGTTCGAAATAATTAAATTACGAGCGTAAAATGTGAGATGGAGAGAGGGAGATAAAGAGATACTGGGAGAAATGTGGAAGTGATTGTTTCGGGAGTAATTTATTAATTGGGCGTTTTAAAGATGGACCCGTATTTTGTTTACGTTGTCTGGGATTTATTAACGATGCATTTGAAGATTTGGAGAGTCTGTGGAACATTAAAATGCGCTTAACCTGATTGCCAAATTTACCACCGGACTCGCCTTTTTAATTTATTTCAGCTCCCAACACGCATTAATTTATAAAAGCATCAAATTATCTCTTATATACACTGATAGGCTCAATATACTATATATAAAACAAGTTATACTCTCCTTCTCTACATATATATATATACGTTACTGGAAAGGAGACTACTGACATAGCCGACTATACCGAAGGAACCTTTTCTGATGGGTAGAAAAACGAGTAAGAATTTTAAACATTTTTATTGATAATTGATATTCCTCAATTGATGATTATTGCAACGTGAAAATTGCGTACAAATGAAGCAATACCAATCATCAGTACGATCAGTACTATTGCACAGATGGAAAATAATACGAAGCGTATTTCGAAATACCCAAATTTTTGGGGGATCCATGGCCAATCCATTTCGAGCCATTTGTCATCGGCGGGAAAGGAATGGAACCGCACGAATAAATCTGTCCCATAATTTACGGTACGCCAAAACAACACGACATTTACAAAAATCTCTTTAAGTTATTGCTTATTATAAGCAACACACATAAGGAGAGATATTCTTTGGGACAAACTCTGAGCCACAGCCGCAGCCGTACCGCTCATATTAGCGGCTTAACAAAAGAAACCGCGCGCTCTTTGTTAATCATCCTTCCATGATCCAATGGAGTGACAATTCCCTTCTGTTTCTTCTTATTTGTCCCTTCTCTCTTCTTCCATCGCTTTAACTCTTTCCAGATCTCACTCTCTCTCGCTCTCTCTCTTCATCTTCACTTATTATATGTAACGTAACGTTTCAGTCGGAGATAATTACGTGCTGATATGATATTTGCATCTTGCCATCTCGCCAACAACCACCGCCAGGTCTCGGTTTCAATGGCCAGCACAATGGGACCTTTGTAATAATAACACGCTGCCGAAGAAATAAAATAATGCAGGAAAGGATATACCGAGAAAGAATGAAAGAGGAGACCAAGCGGGAGAACGAACACAAAAAAAACAGGATGAATTAAACTAAAACGATGGTATACATTGTAAGAATGCATGTCATTTCTATTTTGCGTTCGATTTTTAATTGCATTCCCATGCGATACCTTCATTAATCACGCAAAGTTGACCTTAGCTAGAATCAATTATTCAAGTAAATCAAGTAAATTCACTCTCAGAGTAAAAGAACTTAGTGTTTTCATAGTAAAACAAATATACACTTACACTTTTTCGTTTGTTTTTTTAAGTATAATTATAGATATAAATAAATATTGTAATAATTAACATATATTATATATAAATAAATGATCCTATTATAATTCTGAAAATAAACGTTTATGAATTAAACTTTATTTAAATAATGCATTAAATATATCTATTTCAATACACAGAGTATACTGAAAATTATACGAAAGTAATCGTTTTCAAGAATAAAAAGTGCCATTAAGGAACTCGTTTTTTTTGTTATGTCTCATTGTAGATGTCTGAGATAAGTTTTTTATTATCTTAAATAAAGCTAAAGATATGGACACTTTCGGGACACAATGTCATAAGTGCTTTCGAGTAGTCCAAATTTCTTCTTCCGCGAAGTGATAAAGTAACAGCGTGTAAACCGTATTGCTCTGCTGAGTTGACATAATGCTGAGGACTTGAAATGTGGTTGATAATAATAACAATATTTATTACAGCAATTATACAATTGTATAAGAGATACAGAGGAAAAGTGTGAAATAAAAAAGAATAAATGAATCATTGCCTATACTAAACATTAAAATCTTATATACGGCGGTGTTGTCATTCTTATTGCTCTCAACATTTTTTTTTAATAATGTTAATTTTATCAAATAATTTTTATTATGATTTAGAGAAGATGCCAAAAACGAATTTTGAAAAGAGTAAAATAATACGAAGTTGTAATTATGTTTAGCAAATACGGTTTTTATGGTGGCATAAATTGTTACAAAGTTTAATGGCTCGCGGAGCGTTTATCGTATTTGTACATTATAAAACGTCCGGCATGGAATGCTGGTGAGTTGCATTATGGTAATATAAAATTCGCAATGCGTAAAATCGCGTCGACGGTGTCCGATCTTCGTTTTTCTCAACATCTCAGCCATATTCTATAGTCATCGTAAAATGGCACAACGCACACACACACGCTCACACTTTTCGCGCTGTAAACTATGCTGTGCTTTGAATTAGGGCCAATTAATAAAAATTTTAGGAAAAGAAAAGAGCAGCGAGAGAAGAAACAGAAACAAGAATGAGGAGACAAGGAAAGGTGAGATCAGAGGCGATGGACCACAGCTGCTGCCTGCGCCTTTTGCATTCCACCATCAGGCAGGATGCGCCGTGGAATTTAACGCCTTTAAAATTTATTTTGTATACAACGGAGCCCCGTTACGCCATCCCAAATTTGGTGAATATTGGATGGCATTTTTCGAATCGCGTTGTTAGCGTTGGTATTTGAATAGAGCGTATAGTGGTTGGTGCCTAGTGCATCTACGCCGAGTGTCTTAAATTGGATTATGCTAATCATACTTATTCTATATAGTCTGCAACGCAAATAGCTGCGATTATGTTATTTACATATTTACATATATAAGCATGGGGGCATAGAACAATACGGCAACAAATTGTGCTGGGGCTTTCTCGATTGTGTACGTATATTGGGAAAATGGCTGTTGCCGAGTGCAGCGATTAAGGCAAAGTCTGAGCCTCGCGCACGTGTAATTATTTTATATGAAATACATCTGAAAGGTGCGATTAGCAAAGCGCAAATTCCAATTTATACCTCGAGCCTTATCTTACCTCCTCTCTGTCTCGATCTAAGCCATTCAAACGCACCGTTAATTAAGTTGCAAGACACACTAATTACGACTCTTGCATTTCTTATTTCTTTCTATTTCCCTATTAAAATTAAATTATGTCACTGGATCAGGAAGGCGTGTCCTCTGTTCCTTGCCACTAATTCTCCTGAGCTTACTCACTTTCACAGTTTTTGCTCACCGCAAAATCCGGTAAAGGCAATTTGCGGACCCCGTTTCACATTCTCGAACAAACTTAGCATATGCAATAAATCCCCTATATTTATTGTGGATTTGCAGAAACCTAATTAACGATAATTATTTTCGAGCAAATATATTGCCGGAGGAAATGAGAAAACTGATGCGAGCAACAAAAATGAAATATACTCCTCGATGTATGAATAATTCCACGCAGAAACTTATTACCATCTTGAGCGCATAAAACCAAAAGAAAAAATTGTGCTTCACGTCAAACGACGTAACGAGTGCGTCGCTATTTTATTTTGAGTGAATAAAGTAAACCAGGCTTGCTTATCAGATGGCAATGTAATGAAACTTTAGAAAGCTGCGAAAAATATCGTTTCATAAATAGATAACAAGCAACTACCTTTTACATTTTACACGTTTAATGTCACAACCTTGTTTCTACACCTCCTTTTGCGAAATGCAAGAAGTACTAAAATTTAACATTTTATTATTATTCAAATGATAATTCAATATTACCTTAAATTTCATAATAAATATTAAGATGAAGGTTTTGTTAATATAAATTATAGCTTAACAAAATTATCATTGATCCTTCAATTGTATACAATCTATTAATAATAAGTACTATTAAAAGTTAAAATTATTAAAATAAATTATATTAATTGTTAGTTTAAAATACAAAATTTTAGTATTTGGAAACTATTACAACTCGTGGCATGTGTAACAATTTAATATGGCAACAAAGTATACATATTAAAATAATTTAACTTATTTTAAGAAACATGTGATGAATAAAAAAAATGGATTAGGCGAATGTATTTAGTAGGTGATGAAACATGAACCTGAAACTGAAGCTTTTAGCAGATCGAATTCCAAGTGATATATAATTGGCGCAAACGCTCGAAAAGTCTTTTAGAAACATAAAAAAACGAACAAAACGAACACATGGTGCTATGAACTAGTTTTCGCCAATTTATCGTCACTTATAACATCTGGAGATTACATTACTGCTTGATTAAGGTTTCAGAGTATAAAAAGGAACTCAGGTTGCGCAATTTTTTTCCTTTTACACGGCGACACAGTTTCGCGCAGACATGGATCGCATAAAGGAAAAATCAATTACCCGATCTGCTCAAGATTAATTCATATTTCCGCATATAACGCGATTGTATTACATGGATATGTAATTTGAGCACATCCACGGTATTGGAAAACGTATTAAAAATCGGTAAAAGTGAATGATGGTTTTAGAACAATTAGTATATGTTTATTTATGAAGAGTATGTAATGGAATGCGGTATCAATTGCTATTCAAGTTGTCGATGTTGGATGTGGTATATCTTACAAAAATATTATTAGTAAAGTAGATACGACCAGATGAGGTGGACATTCTTGGAAACGGTGGTACTAATAAGACGCGGCCGTGAAGTTATAAATAAGTGTATATGTACGTACGTCTGTCGCCAATAAAAGTTGCGATTCGAAAAAGAATGTCTCTATTGATTGATATTAATATTAATGTGTTTGTCTGAGATCTGCGTACGCTCCGCGGCTTTCTATTAATGGTAAGGCCGTTTTCGCATTCTGATTTATGGAGTCGGTGGCGCCAATTCCACCCGTTTTTATTATAAATTTATATTTATTTCAATTACACGCATTCCGCGGCTCACCGAACATCTGTTTCTAAGGCAAACACTACAATGGGAAAACCTTAGCAAGTAGCACCCAACCTTAGGTATGTGTATGTTCTCTCTCGGTGTGCGCCTCTCCTCTATGTATGTATGCATGCTTACGTGTATTTGTTTACATAACACACAATGAATGCCTCTCCGGTGTGGCGGGAGTGAAAGTATATAATACCATTTGTAGTAATTTGCTACTTGCAAAACATAAAGGTGGGTGGTATTCTGGGCATGGAAGCCGCATCAACCGGTGCCAACAGTCGCCGATCGTGGCCGATGTATAAAACAATCGACGATCAATTAGTCTACAGGTCTACCAATTAGCGGAGATCGCCATCGCCGAATTAAATAATTACATGCAGGTAGAACGAGACCTATATAAATATATATGTATATATATACACACAACACCAATATAATATAATACTTAGGCCAGACAAAAGCTCGAGACGAAAGAATAGCCGACAATATCCTAGAATTATTTAAATTCGCTGCGCTAATATTTCTGTTCCTAGCTTAAAACTATAGACGTAGCCGGTGCTCGCTCGCTTAAGTAGAAGAACCCGTCTGGTGAGGGCATCGGCATTCCGCCAATAGAGGAGGCAGGCACACAGTCGACAATATAATTTAGCAATTTTAACTGTCGATCCCATTCGAAGCGAAAAACTATTTTTCGCGTGTCTACTCCTAATAAACCAAAACTTGATCTACTATTATTATATCCCCCTTTGCTCGCTCGCATTAGTTTATTATACATCGGCAAGTTTATTCCGCAACATCACGTAGGCTTTTCCGCAAAATCCAACGGCGCAGAGCAGAGATAGAGAAGCACGAGAGGAATTTCTACGCCTACATCTTATTTCTTTCGTCCTTCCTATACACCACCTCAACTCTAGGTATCACCAAATCTCCTCCCCCAATTTCTTACGTGCCCAATCTACCTGGGTTCCAAAAAATATCTTAGGAAACATCCACCGGGACTGAGAGAACGACTACAGTTGTTGCAGTTGCCTTATCGGACGCTCGACATCTCGGGACATTTATTTTGTTCGTTAAATCAATTTCAAATGGTTTTCCTACTTTTATCGACGCCACGCATCTTATCATTATTAAACGGACTTGCCGGGCTGCTACTTGCAACGGCATCAACTATTTATGAACAACAAACATAACTAGTCTTCTCTTTCGGTCTCTGCCTCTCCGTGCCTGCGACCAATATCTTAATTTCTAATATGCCTTTATCAGATATATCGCTACATAAATACAATTACGTGAAGATCAAAGCACTGATTTCAGTATTTTCTGACCGTATACACACACATTCATTTATTTAAAACACATTTAGAAACATTTACATATGACATTACTCCAAATCCGGAAAGATTTATACTAAACTTTGATTTTACTCATTATACAAATTACATCATTCATTTAACATATCTTTGTATTTATATATAGAATAGTTATTTATGTAATAACCAATAATATCATCTCAAATCGTAGCATTAAATCGAGTATATGTAAAAATGATAATTATTTCTAGTGATTATATTTCCCACATTAGTATTAATTACTCACAAAATAATTGGTGAAATACTTAGGCTCGTGACACAAATACTTGTACAACTTACTGCATAAGTATGTGGCTTAATAGTAATGGTATCGAAAGAAACTTTGTATTGTTATTTTAAATGTTAGTGCAAGTGAATGCAAAGTAAATACTAGTTCGTGTACAGCAAATCTAGTTTTATTGCATAATGCGAGAGACGATTTGTCTTTGGTTTACCACATGCGCCGGTCGATTTGAATGTGTTGAGATTGAAATTGAAGCGGGAACCGGTATGGTCTGTTAAATATCGGGATTATGAATATCAAATGTGAGAATCCAGTATTCGTTCATTTTTTTTCTTTCTTCCTTTCTTTCTTGTGAAGGAAAAGGGGTAAGGCTTGATAAATGATACAGCGAGATGTAAATCGGGAAGTAAATAAATCCAGCAATTATGTATATTGTACGGTGGTGTTGTGGCATAGTAACCAATCTGCAATTTAAATACTTGTTGGGAGTACAAGCAACGAGTTCATTGTTACACAACCCTTTTCTCTCTCGACCGTTCATTTATTTATTTATACACTTATTTATCGTAAGTATTTATAGAGGCTTGAAATAAATTAGTTGGGCGCTCTTTTTCCATTATGCGTCTTCCAGGTAAAGACTCCCCCTCCACGATGGGCCCCCAGATGGATGTTGTTAGGAAGTTAGCAGTATGTGATGGATTTATGCAAATCTGCAAAAATAATGGCTAATTTGCGTTTCGCTCGTCGGCTTTGCGGGTTTTGTGAAATTCTCGGACCACACCCGACAATTGTTTGTATATGTGTATATATATATATATTCATATATTGTGTGTGTATGCAGCAATCGAAACTTCTCTCTTGCTCTTACTTAGCCTCTCGTACTCTCCTCCACACGCAAGAAAAGCAACCTTACAACCTTCTAATGCGCCGAATGTGCACAGCATATCATATTACCAGCTCTCATATACACACACCACTCATATATATATACATATAATGCAACACGACACTCCACTCTCATATCCTACTTCATTTCGCCTATAATAAATTATAATTCCGTGCCCTTAGTCATGAAGTCTGGTGGGCCGAACAATGTAAAACATATCGTAAAAACTGCGGTTACGTGCACATTTTAAATACAATTTATGTTTCTGTATAATTATTGCCGCTGTTATGACTCGACGATCGGTTTGGAAAAGAAGTCCGATTCCTCTAGAGCCGCGGTATCAGTTTCAAACGTGGGTTTGCCGTATCATCGAAACTAAAAGGACTACGGGACGGATGGACGAACTCGATGGATTATCGGAATGCCTTAGCCTAATGACGCGTTCGAATCGCGCGCGCACCGAACAGGATAAGGACGAACCCGAAGCGCAGCGTGGATTCATTAGAAAGTAATGATACACTTTTCTAATCCAACTAACATGGATAAACACACAATTCCAGCAACAATCTCAAGTGCATTTTACATCTTACTCTATACCCATGCTTATGTTATCTGAACATCTAAATGGTATATAATCGAGTAGTACGACTAGTGAACTATTTACATTATCATTTTATCGTTTTAAATATAGAAACGAAACTAACGATATTATTAAAATATTTATTTATTATAAACTAGTTCATAGTTTATATTTCATACTTTTTCATTGTTTTCTAATTAAAAATTGTAAAATAAAATAAAATTATATATTATAAAGAATATTTGTAATAAAATATGTAATAATTCTTGTTGATATTTGGTTGTATAAGAATATTTGGAAAGGAACAAAAAATAAACTGTTTATGGTCAATACAAAAAGAATGGATGCTACGTATAGTGAAATGGATGGGAAATAGTTTTGAGCTGGGATAATTTATGCGTGTCGGTATTAGATAAAATTGAAATGAATGCGAGGTGGTGTCCATTCTCCTCCGTCGAGCCGGTATGAAAAAAATAATTCGCAATTATATTATACGAGGAGAGGTCGAGATTCTCGCGTCAGCGAACGTCGAACGTTTTATCTGGGAGAAGGATAACACGTATCTATGATCTATGGTGGCGAGAGCGAGAGAGACGAACGATATGGGGGGACCCATCCCATCATAGGTCTTCGCATCGCACTACCAAAGAGATATGCGTACGTACGTGCAAGTTGGATGTGTGTACATAACATAACATGTGAGTATCTAGAAGAGAAGAGAACGTTATCTGGCATCGGGGAATGCTCGCGATTGCACCGCATCCATCTCATTAACATATAATAAAGTAGGGAACTCAGATTGTTATATTGCTCCCCTGAACTATTTTGATTGCATTTATCTGATTCGCTGTGCGCTCTACCGAAACGCTCAACAAATTTCCAATACCACCATAGCATATTACCCAAGTCAGAAATCCGAAAACTGTATCTATCCAGTATATATTAAAAAAAAGAGTCGACGCTGTACATAATATGCATGCACCAGTGAAATGTAACAATGCGAGACTGGACTTTTTTCCACCTTATATCTACCGCCTTACCTACCTCAGGCTCTCTCTGACTGCTCTTGCATCAGATTTTCTTTTAATCAATAATTGCGTTTTCTTTGTGAACAAAAAACACACACGTTCGCCTGCAGAAATTGGGAAAAATCTCGTATATAACGAGAGTGCATGAATTATTGCCACGAACATGCAACATATTCCTGGTTTATTTCAAATAATTAACGAATACCACACCTACTATATACCAAACAAATTAAAATCTTCAAACAGTCAAGATTTCATAGAATTATTTATATTTTAATAATTGCTTTACATTACACAATACTTGTCATAAGAACAACTTCTAAATACTATTTTTTTTTACTTAAATATTGGGTTGTGTATTTAATTTAATTTTCGATAATTTTGTAAAAACATAAGTGAATTATAAGTTACTATTCTAATCTGTCTATTGAAGAAAATATTATTATTGTTTAGTACAATATTTTATCTTTGACTTTAAATTATGGTAAATTTAAAATGTTTTCTAAACCAGAATAACTATCAGACATGATCTCGATCCTTTATTTTCTTTCTAAAATATCTAAATTCGTAAAATTCTAAGCTTGTTAGGTAAGTTTATCTAAGAATCTGCCCCACCATTTGGACCCTAGCATATTTCCATAATGTCGATACCCAGCGGTACCCTTCAGACGAACATTCCTTAAGTTATAAGGGTATTTCTTCAAAGGAAGATGGTTTAGTATCATTAAAAAAAATTGAGAGATTTATATCTCGTTGGGGAATTATTATTTTCTTCATGTGTATGCCTCGTGCATGATGAAATATTACTCGCATAAAATGATTTAATAACGAGGATCTGGTATAGAGTCAAATTTATCTATTGCTTAATTGATATATACAAATAAGAGGGATTGTGTAAAAAGGTAGTATAATTTAAATATAAATGTTTCGTAGAAACTAAGAATGTGTTGTCAGAAATAAAAGTTGTATGCAATAACGGGATGGAATAATCGTTACAATTTGGGTAAAAGCAGTCTCGCCTCTCGGTATGGAATGTTCCTGGTTATGGCCGTATCCAGCAAGCGACTGAGTTTAACAACAATTAATTAGATATGCAAAATAAATGGTTTCATTAAATGTATAACATAAAATACATATCGTTTTATGATAAAATAGCAATAAAAATTATAATGTGGACTTTGGTTGGTCGAGACCAGAGACCAGCAGTGGTTTTAATTGAATTTCATCCTAGTTTATGATAGCAATAAAAAATTGAACAATAAATGAATGAGTGTAAACAGCAAAAATGGCCGTACTACGACGCTCTTCTCTCCGCCAATGGTTCTCTTTGTTCGGAGGAGTGTTTTGTAATTAAGGTAGCGAGGGGGGTAAGCATTTTGGAGTCCCCATTAGATTTTATTGGCACGGCCGACGGTTCTCTTTATAAAAATGGAATTCCTTCCTATTGTGAATCAAAGAAAAATGAGAGATGTGTCTGAATCGCGGGATGCCGGCCCTCCGATGGCTCGACCAAAACCCTCCCCCTGTCCCCCGTTAGCCCGGCGATCCGGGCCTTCTTCGGATTTTGATTTTTTTGTGGATGTTTGTTTGTACCTGGAACAGGTAGACTCAAGTTGAATAGAATAATAATCAGTGAGAGCGAGGGGGTAGAAGCTCTCTCTCAAAACCACACGGGCTGAAGTTAAACTGCCACGAAGAATGCCAAAAACTACCTGTGTGTATGCGTCTGTGTGTGCATGTATGTGTGGATTATTCACAACTCATGTGAAAGACGGATTGTGGGACGGCTCGGAATTACTCAATAGACGGGTTCTCTCTCGGCCACGTTTATTTTCTTTTCTTTTTAACCCTCTTCTTCTCCGTCTTTTTCCTTCGATTCCCTTCATCATCATCATCATCATCTCTCTTTCAGTTTTCGTACACCCGTATTTACGAACATAAAGGAATTTTAAATGCGCCTCCTCATAGAAATTGGATTATATGTGTGAGCGCGTGCAACGGGGATTTCCGCAAGGCTCAGTTTCAAGACCACCTTCATATTTTAATCTCGAAAGTCTACGCCTTGCAGTACAATTCACACCAACTTAAATATTATTTAAATTCCATTATTTTATATCACTTTTTATAAACTGTGCCAATTGATTTGAAAATACTTTTCATCGATATAAGATATTTTTCAAACAGATAATACCGAGATCTGTTGTCTGGCTATCCACTTAATATATCATGCTAAGTACAGAGATTGCAGTATTTGCATTTCTATCGAAGCAGAGTGAATAATTCAAATTAGCTTCTATAAATAGGAGTGTAGGTAAGGGTGTGATCGAATACGAATATTAATAATGATATTCGTTTAATTCCTCGGATGATTGGTTAGTAGGTATCTACAATATTATTATTCAATAACAATTTCTAAGCATTTGTTAGGTGGTTTATTTCTCAATTAAATATTATGTCTCACCACACTAGGAAATTGAATATCTATTCTAGAATAGAACTATTCTATTTATTGGCAAATAGTATTATATTTTTGTAACTAAGCGTTACATATTTAATAATCATATTTCTAATTCTAATCCATTAAGTTCTCGTTTTGTATTATAATATTGAACTGAAGAAAAAAACCTATAGATTTTAAAAAGAAAAGACGTTTTACTAATTGAATGACAAAATAGAAAGTGGACGTTTCGAAGCTTATTTTAATGTATTTCTTGATAATTTATACAGGTTTTGAAAGGAAACGCCAACATTAGTAGCAAGAATATTTATTCAGATAAAAAGTAAATGAGAACATTATCAATTACTGACGTGCATCAACAAGATGCTGCGTCTATGTAAACAGTTAGAATTTGATCATAAAGAAGGTTAGATTCATTTTGTACGAAGTCTATTGATTCAGTAGTAAAACTTTCTGCGATAACTGTATTTACAAATATATAACCACTCCAAGTGTTTACGCAATTACAGTTTAAGTGGACGAGAAAAATACCAAAGTTGCACTCGCAATTTATTCTCATTTTATTAAAGATAGCTGTATTTACTTTTGTTTCTTCATTACTTGTTCATTCATACATCAAATAAGGTATTTTCTGCATTCAAATCTGTTATTTATATTTTATGGTTATATTGTTCTTTTATTTTATTAGTTGTAAAACAAAATACTATAAACGTCTAACACTAGTTAATTAAATATTCTGGAATTTGAAACATTTAGATTTATACTAACATTATTCCAGTAATGTTATAGTTAATTTTAAATAATAAAATTCAGTATGAGCTTGATAATCTTCATGCATATGTTAAATGTTTGAGGAACACTGGTTACGATGGAATGGAGCAATATATACGTTCGCAGTGCGCGTGTAATTAAATTGATAATCTCCGTGGGTGTTATATAATCGGCGCATTATAAATCGAGCGAGTGGTGTAAGTAAAAGGGCTTGCCAGCAGTTAGGCGCGATCCTCAACTGAGGCCTTTTTGTTCGACGGCTCCACTTGCGCCGCGTCCTTTCTTCCCTTCGAAGACATGTATTATGTATTTACCGCGAGCAAATAAACTATGTTTAGCGTCGCCTAGCACAGATAAAATAGTTATCTGGAAGTAGTGAGGTGGCATAATTCAAGGAACAGACATGTTTTATAGTAATGTAGACGTAGGTTGTTGCAATGGTTGTTGTTTGTTGATGTTGTTGTTGACGATGGTTGCAATGGAATCACTGTGATGCGGCAGTTATCCGGTTTCAGGAGAGCAAAAATCTGAAGCCGGATGCAGAGAGAAAGGAGAAGGGTTCCCAAATGGATGGCACCTATCCGCATGCCATCATGGGTCCATGGGTTAGATGGGTGGTGAGTTCTGACTCCCGGTTTCATGCCGGTTATAAACTCTGGCGGTTCGCGCTTCATAACTAGATTCCGCGCCGATATCTGTATCAACAGATAGCCGGACAACGAAAGCGCATTAAGGCCGCATTCCCCGGCCGCGAAGCGCAACCACAAGAGAACCTTCCTCGCACTCACCAATACCATATATATATACACTCATATGTGTATATATATACACACTTGTAAATGTGTGTGTGTGTGTGTGAGAGAGAAAGGTAGTAGTCGATCAAAGGACGTGGGTCCGATCCTGTAAATGCGAAAAAAGCCGATCCACGAAAATATACACTAATTAAAGCCTTAATGGCCGGCCCATTAACGTTATTCAAACTAAATCGTTTCAATTACGACGTAATGAGGGGTCCCTCCTCAATAGGGAAGTCACAAAACATGCGTTCCGCGGCGGCGGTTTCGTTTCCTCACACGGTCATCATATATGATGCGATGCCGCCTCGGACACAAACTCGAAGGAAGACTCAGACTGAAACTGAGAGACTCAGACATGCACACATTCACACACACACACGCATACGCATACTCAGCGGAGGCGCACATTTGATAAGCCTGATCGTAGATAAAAAGCATACAAAATGCATTAGTGGCTCTTGTAAGTACGGCTGTAAGTGGCTGTTAGGGCCGTTATGACACTTTAAAAATATGCCACCGCAATTGGTGACGGCCATACCTTATTCGTTCGTTCGCGCCGCGTGCTGCTTATTTACCTTATTCCAACTTTTAATACAATTACATTACCACTCGCACATCTTAACTGGAGTCTATTCTAATAAGGGAACTTGTGTATTCATCTTGTTAAATGTATTCGTATGAATTACCTTAGATACGTTACTCCGTCATTATTATTAGCAATAGTAATAGCACTATCTGTATTTGTTACCATTCACAAGATTCTTCAGTCTAATATATTGCAAGAATGTTAAATGTATTCGAAAAAGGTTAAAATATACTAATATAGTAACATTATCAATTGACTGATTAGAAAATATAAGTCGAACATTTGTATCTTAAATTTACCTCATATTTGGTTATAATATTTATTGTTCAAAACTACTATATGGTATAATAAATTGCTTATAAAAAATACATATATAATTCAAAGAAGGTTAAAACAAAAAAAATCAAGCAGTGTTCTCGCATCTCAAAAGTGATTGATGAATTGCTGATGATTAAGACAATTTCCTAACTAAAATTTATGAACTTTTAATGCTTTTTCATATAAACTCGTCCGTCTTCATTCATTATATTACTTTCTGTTTTTTCTACCTCGTCTGGGATCTATTAAAAACGCATTCAACATTAACAACACACAATACCGAAAACTAATGCGATTAATCCGCGCCTCGGCAACGTGAAAATCGTGTTTCATCCAATTAATACATATTTATGGCAGCGATTTCCCAACGGACACGAAATTAACACGAATCAATTAAGGCGTTTCTTGAAATATCCCATTGTGCTGCGCGATCCTAACACCAATAACTTCATATTAATATTTTTTTTCCGGTGCCGAAAGCCTATTGAGCAACGCTCCAAATAGAAGTAAACTTGTCCTACGCATTTAATTGTATTTATATGCAAACTATTAACAAACGGCGCAGCGCTAATGCTCGAACTGGAGGCGCGTGGGTCGATCTACAAGTATGCCAACTGGTAGACGGAGTGGAGGAAAAATCAATTAAATTTTTAACGATTCGGTGACAATGCAACTTCTCCTGTACTAAATCAAAAACCGATTTACCGATCTTGACAGACGACGAAACCAGGATGTAAATTAGCCCGGAGTGTGAATATCTTTGGATTAGGATTAATCCGGGAGGGTCCGCATTGACATGAATTCGATTCCGGATTGGATAATTAAAACTTGATTAATCTTTTCGCTCGTAATTTATTCTTTGATGGAATTGTTGCGGGCGACGGGGAAAAGGGTGTGTTTGCACGTTATTAGTAGTAGTTGTTGTTATTATGCGGGGTAGCGCAAGTTGCAATTCATTTGATGGCGAGCAATTTATTATATGCAAATACGACGTTCGGAACTGAAAATCAAAGCGATAAATTAACATCAATGTCTTCACGGGATGGCAGGGGGCCGCAGTCGTTTGGACATTAGTTGGCTGCATTTTAAACCGATTTTTCTCCCTCGTACAGAACCATGAAAAATAAAACCGATTATTATGCATCCGCGGATGGGGAACGAAAATACTGCCGCCGCTGGGTACCGTCGCGGATAATTGGTACCAACTTGGTAGGATGGTAAAAAATAATGGTCGAAGTGGAATAGCAATAATCATACCGGCAACTAATCGCTCATTGCTGGATTTGCAATTAAAACGGATCGCTTTTGTTATATATAGAGATGAGCGTCTCCTTGCGGAGGGAATAATGTTTAGCTTGTTAGTAGAATTTATTTTTATGCGACGGTTAAATGTTTGGTGTGCGAACAACGCATAATACAAGCAAACTCAAGAACAGGACTATAAAATATACAGTAAGATTATTTATAAGACCAGTTTCCAGCTTGTAATCCTCTCATTAAAACTCGCGAGGATCACTCGCACAATCGTAATGACATAATTGAAATTATATATGTGAGGCGGCGGTTCGAGGGCGGAAAATAAAGGCTTCGATTGCCGAATATCCACGGATGAGCGTAATTAAAGTTTATACACAAATGAGCAGAAACACGACTTCGATACGATTCATTTTTATCCTGCTGCTTTTTTTATTCTTCTTTAGTTTCCAATGGAATCTGGGTAGGTTATTTATGGACCTCTTCCCATCACACGCATCCTAACCAAACGACCCAATCCCAAGAAAATATCGAAGATTGAAGGCACGGTTCTGCAGGAAGCTCGGCAGGAATGGTACTACACGAACCGGTTCTCCCAGCAGAAGCAGGAAAACCCGAGACGGCAATGGAAATGGCAAAATTGAACGTTTTCATCGCCACAGGAAACAAAAACTTCTAACAAATCATTTTAACTGCGTATACACTACTTGCCAAATATATTAAATTTGTCTACAAGTATTTTACTTCTTTAAGAAGATACAACGTAAATTACTATGCAAGCAAAAACATTTCTTTGTAGTTATATAATTTAATAATACTTAATAAGTTATTTAACAAATATAGTATTACTTGTAGCAATGTTAAAGATGTATATTTAATCTTCTTTTTTTTTTCAAATATTCCACTCTAAATGATATCCTCGTATTTCTATTCATCTCCATTTCAACTGTATCCATTTTGCATGTTATCTCTAAACTATTCCATATAAAAATGTTAATTGACGTCGGTTCATTTGATAAAGATTTCAATCCTATGAATAATTCCGTTGAGAGTCCAAACATTTCTACATATCAAAGCAATTTGAAAGAGAGAGAAATATAGTATAAATATTTAAAAAAATGAACAGTTTTTTTTTTCTGTTTCCTTCATTCTTCGGTCCACTGATAATTGAGTCGATTCGCGGAATCCGAAGAGTCGTTTTGATTTTAAAACATTCTAATTTGTTTAATTTTACATCATCGTTAAAGCGCTACTCTTTTATGGACTAGTTCCGTTGCATATCAATAAAACGTAGAAAAGGAATCCAATAATATGACCATTACTTATTTCGTAGAACATATTCAATTAAGGAATCCTATACTCTAATTAAATACATTCCATACTTAGTTTTTACTTGTACACCCATTTAATATATTATTAATAGAGGTTATTCACCTAACATCTACATTTAAACATCATCATTGTTATCAAACACATTATTTTTTAAATTACATGATGGAATAGAACAAATTTGAAATTTATTTAGGCCCCAATTTAATTTATATTCAGAAATCTGAATTCCAAAACGATAAAATAAATAATGCAAACGGAGTCGATGAAAGACACGAAATATGGAATTTATAATAAATACATATTTCAGAAATTGTTAATTTATGTAGTTAAGTGAGAAGAAGCCTTGAATATGTGTCAATACGTAAACAGTTTAGTGTTATTTAAAAAAAATAACAATTAATTTATTAATTATTCTTATTTATGCTAATTCGCTTCATTATAACGTAATTTATTTCCGATTAGTTTCACTTAAGAAAGAAAATTATTTTAAAAAATTAAATATTTTCGGAAACAGAAAATGTATATGTTAAATAGTATATAGTGTTATTTGGAATAGTTGAGAATATACATATATTTGATGTACCCAAATTTGAATTAATTGAATCCTTGATTCATTCATGAATTATAAAACAACTTAAATATATAAAAAGAGAACTTTGGACCTGACACAAAATGAGTAATATAAAAAAAAACATAGTTGTGTATAAGAGGAGGAACGATGGACGATATAAAAATGAGCATCTCTTGAGTAGTACATAAAATAGAATCATAAAATATTCCCGAGCTACCGTACATCGATCATAAATCATCTTGATAAATCTCAATTATAATTATTAATTTATGCGGCTCATTTTGCCAAACCCGAAATCTTTCGAAGATGAACCATGAACGGAGAAGACAGACACGTAGAAAAACGCCTATAATAATAATGTTACTACGAATCCACGACGGCCTCAGAACCGCAGTTAGATGAAATTAATGGAATCCATTTCCTGGAGCACGCAATCTTATGGTTGCTGTATCCAACGTTGCTCGGCAGATCGAAAGCGCGCCCATCTTGTAACGTGAGTGTATGTGTGTGTGTGTGTGTGGACACTTTTAAATTTAAACATGATTTATTTCGAGTCTGTGTGTGTTTTTTTTAATCTCCTGATACTGATTAATGACTTAATAACTCGCCAACTAATTATAAATAATAATATTTATTGTACTAAACTCATGATGCGATATAATACACATGTTTAATTGATATCCAGGAGGAAGTGGTGGAATCTGAATGGTTTCCGGCAGCAATAAACAAAATCGAAATCACTCCGAATCGGCCCACCTGAATTCTGAATTAAACGTACAAATCTATCCGACAATTTTTATTGTTTTATGGTAATCCCGGTCGTAAATCTACTAATTAACAATTATGAACTGTTCAACAATTTCATGCCTACGTACCTCAACCAAAGACGGAACAACAAAAGCGTTCGTAGAGCATTTTCATGCTTAGGTCTACTACCTCCGTTCCCCGCCTGTACAAATCTACATTAATTTAAATAATATTAAATATCGACACATACCGGCCGCGGTTTTATGAATTATTGGACAGCACCACAACGACCGAATGCCAATAGCTTTATTTAAAGCCTTTTAGTAGACAATTTATTTGTTTATTAACTTTTTATTTTTCGTGAAATTGCTCAATATAATTAGCATCAGATTTTTTTTCTCTCTCCGACAATTTCCACCTAGTAATAAATCAATAGTAATGATTGCTGCATACGTACACATTTCGTATATATGTGTACGTTTTTTTTTTCTTGAAGCTTTCTCACTTGGACTCGCGCAGAAGTCTCGAATGCCACGCTCTTTTACTTCTTTTTTTCATTCGATTCGTTTTCGACCAAAAGCGCTCGAGCAATTACAGTTCCTGCGCCCAATTTAAATCTAATTAGAACAAATCCACTCCGTTTGTAACCGTAATTTTGATTGATGTGCTAATTATTTATTAAAAAAAAAACGGAAGGAAAAAAATAACGAAATACTAGTACGCATTATTCGAGGCGAAAAATTAGAGGTTGCATTAAGCTTCAATTATATATTAATTTCCCACGCAAAGTTCTAGGAAAAAATATCACGAATTATTAATGATAAAGAGAACTCGTTTGCTAGTAGGAAACATGTAAATTGGAATCGTGATTTTACTTTTTTCTGTTCCGAATGTTAATTAAAATTTATCGTTAATTAATAACGTTTATTTGTCATCGGGAATCGGAAAAAGTAATAAATAATAGGATTGTTGTAGCAATGCGTGTTCATAATGTTATATTTAGTTGTTTTCGTGGTGTATAATTAAGCGAGATTTAAAGTCGCATTCTAATCGGGCTCGAGGAATTGCTTAAACAATTAACGCCGAGTCTCGTTGCATATAAGTATTTTTTCGCTCGCCGCCTTTTTTCGCTGCATTTTAATTAAGGCGGAATTTTAATTGGGCGACGTTTATTAATTATAATTAGGCAAAAAGGTTTCTTACCTTAGTTTTTGAAGTTTTCGGCGTTCCAGTGCCGACTACGATGGCGTACACCTCGACTTCGTAGAGATCCAGGCCTAACTCTCGGTCCAACCTCACCGTCGTCGACAACACACCCAACTTAGTATCAATGTCAAATAACCTGTCAACTTGCACCCCGCCACCGGTGACGTTCGTAACGTAATACTCGATGTCCGCGGCGCCGAGTTTGGCTGATACCGTAAGAATGCTGCTGCCTGAAGGTTCGTCCTCATAGATGCTGCCGCCGAAGGAGTCGCTTTGG
The DNA here is from genome assembly GCF_001412225.1 of Nicrophorus vespilloides. Taxonomy (NCBI): domain Eukaryota; kingdom Metazoa; phylum Arthropoda; class Insecta; order Coleoptera; family Silphidae; genus Nicrophorus; species Nicrophorus vespilloides. The sequence continues at coordinate 276,833 of NW_017100093.1, read as the reverse complement.
AATATCGGTCCTTTTCCGTACTGATTCGTAGAGATTATAGTAATATACGCGTCCGTGGACTTGCGTTCGCTCTGGACTGCTTCGTCCGTCGCCCGGATCGAAAGCTGGTAGCGAGCTTCTGGATTCGCTAGCGGCTTCCTGAGGGTCAAAGCTCCTGTGCTTCGGTGTAACCTGAAGAGATCTGTGTTACCGCTGCTCAACTCGTAGGTGACCAAACCGTTGGTGCTGGAATCCAAATCCCTTGCGAACACATTCATGATCAGCGCACCGTCCCGACCGAATCCTTGGTGCGTGGGCAAAACCGCCGAGTTCATCGACACAAATATTGGAGGGTTATCATTTTTATCTTCTACTATCACCGTAACCAATTTATCGGCGGACAAACGGCTGGAGATGGGTTGCGCTTGGTCGGTCGCCACAACAGTTAGTCGGAAGGTGTCGATCCTCTCTCTGTCTATCTCCCTCTTAGTGATGATTATTCCAGTAGCCGAATGGATATCGAAATGTCTGGCATTATCTTCAGGGTCCTGATGCGAAATGCTGTAGGTGACTTTACCATTCATACCAGAGTCCGGATCCTCCGCAGTCACTGTAACAATGGCTGATCCTATTGGAATCCCTTCAGGGATTTGCCTTACAATAGCGGTGTTGGGGAAATTTGGGGGATTATCGTTGGCGTCCAAAACTTGTACTTGAAACCGTATAGAGGTGGACAAACGGGGTGTTCCTTTATCGGAGGCAGTTATATTCAACTGATACATAGTCACATCTTCGAAATCAAGCATCTTATGTAAATAAAGACTTCCGGTCATTGGGTTTATGTGGAACGTGTCCTTCCTGTTGCCAGCTGTTATCGAGAATGTGATTTCACTGTTCATCCCCGAATCGGCGTCACTGGCTCTGAATTGTATCAATTTCGTATTCACCATAGCCGTTTCCAGCACCGAGATTTTAGTCTGCATTTCTGCGAATTCCGGCGCATTGTCATTTTCATCGAGTACATCAATTTGTACGGTGGTGCTAGAGGATAAGCTGTTCTCTGTGCTTGCATCATGTGCAATCACGTACAATGTGTACTTCGACTTGGTTTCGCGATCCAACGACCGGACCAGTATTATTTGGCCCGTGGCTTCGTCAATGTCAAATTTTCCTTCCTCGTTTCCGCTCTCAATAGAATAAAACACGTCGCCGTTTAGATTTTCATCAGCATCTGATGTGTGTAGGCGAACAACCTGGGTATCTATGGCAGCTCCTTCGCGAATTTGGACTTTGTAAGGTGCCTGAAGGAACTTTGGTGGATTATCGTTAATGTCAGTTATATAAACATGCACTTTAACTTTGTCTCTCAGACGAGGGCTGCCGTTATCCGTCACTGTTGCCTCCAAGATGATGTAGTTTTTGCCGGTAGTGCTCTTCAGTTCCTCGCGATCGAAAGTACGACGAGTTTTAATGAAACCATTCTTGGGATCGATAACGAAGTTGTCTTGTGAATTGGATAAAGAAAATATCAATTCGGCGTTTCTGCCTATATCTTTATCAGTTGCTGTTAGTTTCCCAACGAAACTGTCTGGTGGTTCGTTTTCTGGTATGTTGAAGGTGAAGGTAGTGTTTGTGAATTGTGGGCTGTTATCGTTTTCGTCGATCACATGAATAACGACGGGTACGATTGATGAGCGAGGAGGTTTTCCCAAATCGCTCGCCATTACTGTGAGAGAATAATAATCTTTGTCTTCTCTATCGAGTGGACTGCGAACGTACAGACGTCCATCTGGAAATATTCCGAATTTCGCTTCGGTATTTCCTTCAGTTATAGAATATGTTATGAAACCGTTCATTCCTAAATCGGTGTCAGTTGCAGACAGGGCGAAAAAGCGATCGTTGACTGGGGTGGATTCCAGCAGAGATGTTTCGTACGATGTATGATCGAACATCGGCGTGTGATCATTAACATCCTCTATGGTAACAGTAAGGGAATGCTTGGAAGATAATTGGGGCTCTCCGCCATCCGCGGCTGTTACTTCGATATGTAAAACAGTGCCGGGTTCGGCTGAAATGGGTCGATTTAAATATATAACGCCGGTAGCCTCGGAGATTTTAAACTGATCTTCAGGGTTATAGCTTAAATTATACGTTACCCGACTATTTATACCAGCGTCCAGGTCCCGAGCCCTCGCTAGATAAACCTCTTGCCCCACGGCCGCATTCTCTGCCAACTTCACATCCTCTTTCTCCCGTAAAAATATCGGCCCATTATCGTTCAAATCCAAGATGCTTACTACGACCTGTGTCTTACCATATGCCCTATCGGACCTTGCGACTATTGTCAATGTATACAATATACTCTGCTCACGATCTATCGTTTTTGCGGTCGTTATTTTCCCAGAATATTCGTCGATTTGAAACTTTCTATGTGGATCTCCAAAAATGATGTAATACATAACGGATTCACTATTTCTCACACGCACTTTTCCTACTTCCCTACCCGGTTTCGATGGCTTTCCATTGTAATCCTCGACGATTTCAAATTCGTAACCACCATAGTTTTCAAACTGCAACATCTCCATATGCGATTCCTTAATTATCTCAATGACGGCATCCTCGGCGGTTCGTTTTCCACCGTGATCCTTGGCGGAGATTTTTAACCGGTAAAAGTGCTTAGGCGAATTCCTCAATCGTCCGATCACGCTCACAGCTCCACTCCACTTATCCACAGCAAACAAATTTTCACCACCACTTTCCAATTTATACGTGACTATCGCATTTTCACCTTCATCCAAATCACTGGCAGTGACATTTATTACCACGGCCCCGGTGTTAACGTCCTCATTCACCGGCACGATATATTTCTGCGGATAAAACTCGGGGCTATTATCATTGATGTCCAATATATTCAAGTAAACCGTGGCAGTTGAAGATTGCGATGGGATGCCCTGGTCCTTGGCGACCACGTGGATCTCGTACTTGGCGATTCTCTCCCTGTCCAAGTTCATTTTGGTCGTTAATTGGCCGGTGAGGGAATCGAGAGAGAAGGCGTTCGGGTATTTCTGTTCGACGGAATGGTGCAGAGAGTAAGTGACGCTGCCGTTTGTGCCTTGATCGTGATCAGCTGCCGTTAACATGGCCACGAACGTTGGAGGCATTTTATCCTCAGATAAGCTAACATTAATTTGCGCCTGAGAAAAATACGGGGCTTCGTCGTTTTCGTCCAGAATAGTGACTTTCAGCTGGGTGTAGGCCCATTTCGGATTTGGACCGCCGTCCCTTGCGGATATATTCAGTTCGACTGTGCCTTGAATTTCTCGGTCGAGCGCGGCCCTCGTTGTTATTAAACCCGATTCTGAATTAATTTCAAACCATTGATTTTCGTTTCCAGAAACAAAGGCATAATAAATTTGTGAGTTGACTCCAGAGTCTTCGTCGGTCGCCGTGATGCCAGCGGCATATGTTCCAGGTGGAGCTAATTCACTTAGGACAGTGGAATACTCGCTTTTTTCAAAAACAGGTTCGTGATCATTAACATCATTCACGTGAATTATAAGGAAAGCGGTGGCTGTTCTAGGGGGATTGCCTTTATCTGTAGCCACGACGGTCAGGTTATATTTTCCGATCTCTTCTCTGTCGAGAACTCCGTTGACCCTTACGATCTGAACAATGTTGCTCTGATACTCTAGCTTGAAATGGTTCAGTTCATTCCCTGCGACTATTTTCACGTTGGTTTCGCTATTTTCTCCTTGATCCTGGTCGTACACCGATATTGCAGCCACTGGAGTACCGTTTCCTGCGTTTTCATCGACAGTAGCGAATTCCGCCGTTGGGGAAAAATACTTAAATTCAATTTGAGGGTCATGATCATTCGCATCCACCAGGTTCACTGTCACATAAGTCCTTCCTTTTTGCCTTGGCGTGCCGTGATCACGAACGCACACTGTGAAAACACAACTTTTTGTACCGTTTCCAGATTGACTGTTCTGTTGAGGACAGTCCAGAATTTCCGTAGTCGAAATAACACCCGTTTCTGGGTCTACAGTAAATTGCCTCTCGGTTTCATCCAAATAATACGTAATCTTTGAATTATCACCCAGGTCGTTGTCGGTGGCCATCACCCGGAGAACCGGAGTGCCTGGAAGTACGCTCTCGTTCAGCGATACGATGTACTCACTGTGATCGAATATTGGAGGGTTATCGTTTACATCCAAAATAGTCACATTTACTTGTAAATATCCATATCTGGTTGGAACTCCGCCGTCCTGTGCGGAGATATTGAGCACGTAAAATCCTTGTGTTTCCCGGTCTAAATTTCCGGTAGTCTCCAGGTGTAAATACGATGTTTCACCGGATTCGGTGACGACGAGCCTGAATTTTTCCTCTTTGTTTCCGGCTATGATTTGGTAGTTGTCGGACACTCCATTATCTCCGACATCACTGTCGGTGGCGGCGTCCAGCAGGAGTCTGGTCCCGGGGGCAGCGCTCTCCGAAAATTCCACCGCAATCACCGGTTCTGGAAATTCTGGTGCATTATCATTGATATCGATAACGTAGATTTTCACTTCGATGGGATACGTTGGTTTACTTGATAAAACGACTAAATCGAAGCGATCATTTTTCAAAAGCTCCCGATCGATAATTACGTTGCTCTTTATTTCACCGGTGATCGGATCGAGGCTGAATTCCTTCGGCGGTTCATTAAATCGATATGTAAATCCTTGTTTAGTCGGTATTCGACCCACCGAGATACCTTTCGGTTGTCCTTCCAAAATTTCTAATCTAACCCTGGTGTCGACTTCGCGATACGTCGGCGACGATGGATACAGTTGGTTCGGGTAAGGTAACTCAGTTGTTGATCTTTTGCGGCCCGGTCCTTGAGCTCCGGCGAGCAGAAGCGTTCCCATGGCTAGGAGCCATGACAATGAACCCCACATTATATTCAATTCAATTTATTAAATCCACTACCATTATGAGCTCAGATCCAATAGCATTTTGTGCATTTGGCTTCTTTGTTGCTTCCTTTTGTTGTTGCTTTTTGGGGCAGCGACACGTGTATTAGAGACGGTGCTCTAACATTCCTGAGCCCCTTCGCCCCGTCCAGGAACTCGTCCAGCCTCTGGAGATGTTCGCCGTCTCGCTCCGCGCCGTCCAACGCATATGTTTCTGTTTCACTCCGACTGGTATGCAATATGGCCGGTCTCTATACACGAGAGATCAAAACCGCTCTCGCAGACGATTCTTTCCTACAATCAAAACACAATTTTATAAACGCATTTATCTCCACAGCACAACGGCGACTTCCTTACTTCAAAAAACAAAACACGTTTATCCTCTGTCACTTGTTCCAATTGTTTAATCCGCTTTAATTCGACGCAATTAATTAAATAAAAACGAAGAAACAGAATTAAAGATGAAACTCCACACTGACCGCTTAAATAAACTACGAAAACTTTATTATTAGAAACACACAGAACACGTAATTAATTCAGTTGCGATTAATTTATATTAATTCACTGATTAAGCGCACTGAAAACGCGGTTTGTATAATGCTGTATTTATGTTTAGTTTTTATAACCGTGCAAAGGTGACTTAACTCGTACCGCGCGCGTTGCTCGACTGAGGACTATTTCTTCAGATAACATTTACCTGGGAGGAGTTGGTACCTAGAACCAATGGTAACAAGACGGTGTTGCCGGTTTATCTACCTGTTCGACCTAAACATAAACAATATTTATGACGATGTCAGATGGACCAGCTTTTGATCGTAAATCTATTCTACGTTCCTCTCTTTTATTTTTTTCTTCTTTTATTTTCTTTTTTTTTCGTATTTCTATAATAGTATAAGCATCTAATATCTAGCTCTCGGAGAGAAATACCTATGAGAAATTATCGAAGTATGTTTTAATTCGATAAATAAACCGTTTTTCTTTTTATTTCTTTTGCGCTCATATTTTTCTCGCATAAATTTCATTTATATTATATAATATTATATAAATATCTATGAAATTGTGATTACATAGCTAATTTTTTAATAGTTTTTACATGCATCATTGAGCAAGACAATAATTTTAACTTGTTTCTACTTCACAAAAAAAATTCAATTAAATATAAAAATAAATAACTTGAGGTAAATAACTGCACAATTAATTATTGCTATTTATATGAATTATACAATTTAAGTAATATTATTTTAATTTAAATAATAATATTAATAATAATATTTTTAGTTGTTATATAGTTGTTATTTTCTTAAAAAAATATTAATATTAAAACAAACACAAATATATTATATAGAAAAATATGATTTCCCATTAAAATGTAACAAATAAATATATAAATGTATTCAAATTATTTATAGTATATTATTGATCACAAAGATTATTTTTGTTATGTATAATAAATTATAAAATTATGAACTAGACGACGTAAATGGGAAATTAAATGCGAGAATAGACTACGAACCCAATTTATACTTCAATACATCACCACGGTCACACTTGATTATAGCTATATGGGGGTTAACAAAAACTTGAATATAACATCAAAATGATGCCAATAGAGATGAATTCCTATAAAAATAAATATCCATAATTATATGGAAGATATTAAAATGCTTATAACGTCATAAATATGTAACTACTAACAAATGTATTATTTATTAAATGACAAATACTGATAATTTCTTAAATTCTTCCCTGTAAACAAACTATTATAAGTCTTATTATAATAATACTATTTTAGGGGCAGAAAGACCTATAGTCAATAGCCCATTGTATCAGTTGACTTTATTTGAAATTATATATATTCATTTTGTTCTTTTTATTTCTGTATATGTTTTTTTTTGTACGACTGATGCAATAAACATGATTATTATTATTTTTTATTTATTATTTTAGTACTATCATTGAAATTTATATTATAAATTACAAAAAATACATTTGTCAATAACTGTAGCTATTAGAGTAGCCTTATTTATTCTGCCGAACATATTATATCAGTTTCAATCGGCCCTAACTCATAAAATTGGTATTTCAGAAGAAATAATTTAATAAACTTAAGCAGTGTAGATTGTTTACCTCTGCTATTACTTAAGTATCATAATTCTAAATGTAACTCAACCGTTCCGTCAAGACACGAACCCACAACGACATTTATTTAACCTTAGATCTATTTGTCTTTGCTTTTAATATAAATAAATATAAACAATTAAATTAAATAAGTTCTAAACACATAGAATACCCATGTATTGTTAATTAATATCAATAAAAATAATTGAAACAGTACAAAAAAAAACGTATTTTTATAATTATAATAAAAGTAAAAGAAAGTCTATTTACAATAGGTTTATTATAATATTTATATGTTATATTAATATTTTAATACTATAATTACATTTTATATTACAAATTTAAAAAATCGTACTTTTATTAGAACCATATTTATTCCGTCTCTCATATTACTCTAAAATATTTTCTTTTACAATAACATACTTATAATATTTTGTATTTGCTTATAAATAGGTATAATAGAAAATTCAGAATTGAGAAAATTTTAAAAGCTCAAATTTGTTACAAGGAGATATATAGTGATAAAAACAAATTAACTGTACAAACAAAAATTGATAATTTCATTAACAAAATATAATATTTTTGGAACATTTGTTTCTTTTGTCGTTATTATTAAATAATTGTGATGTCTACATTGAAATGTATTTGTAGCAAGTATTTTCTTTATTTTAATCAATTTTTTCAAATGTATGCAGTCAGTAATACGTATTTTCACATATATAATAGTAAAAACCATGACAAAGTGTGGTAAGACTTACGGACAAATTCGACTTACAAACGACCATTTGGAACCGAATTAGTTCGTAAGTCGAGGAATACCTGTAATTAAGAGGTGTATATTATTTATCTATTATAATTACTTTATACATATCATAATTCACAAAGTGACTCAATCGCAGGGGAAAGACACGAATCCACATCGAGATTTATTTATTCGCATATTTAATTGACTTTGCTGTCACAAAATATAATTATTTTAATTAACTTCATTAAAAATAGACATATTAAAATATGCCTATAATGCGATTTGTTAAATATATTGAATTGAATCAATTGTTATGAATTAATAGAGAAACATGTAAAATCAAGAAAGGTAAATGGAAACAATAAGATGGATAGACCACTGGTCAATAACCCTCTGTAAGAGTTAATTATTATTTTATTTGATTATGATTATATTAATACGTTTTTATATTAACTGTTGCAATAACGATTATTATTAAATTACAAATAATTTCGAAAATAAGTTGTAAATGAGTCATAACAACTTATATAGATGTACAAATGTTAAGTTTTAATTTGTAACATTATTACAATGAAGTTATTTGAATAACAAATTTACTATATAACAACTGAAGCGAGATTAATTTATGGAATGAAATAATAAGGAACTTGTAAATTTTGAGAGATCAAGAAAAACAAAAAACAATAGAGAATATACGATTTACGCAAACTTCGCATTGCGCAATTGTGCTCTGTATTCTAAACTCTGACTACTTTCGAAAGTAAAATTTACAAGCCTGGAAGAAGAAAAAAATGGATAGGAAACAAAAAGAAAAGGGGGGTAAAGAATAGGCGGACTTTATCTTGGAAAATAATGAAAGCTAATCTTAATATTCCAAAGCGTTTGTGCATGTGCATTAGCATTAAACACATTCTTGCCTTTCTTACAATAAACTCATTGACATTATCTCCATAAATTTTATAAAATCGCTGCTCTCAAAATAGGGTCAATCCGTAATACTTTCGCTTTTATAAGCTATGCATGCACACGCTCTCGATAAAACTAAGTCAAATTACTTATTAATAATGGTGTACGAAGTATGCCACGTACTTGGATAAATCAACGTTGTGTTCACTTCGGAAATCGTTAATATACATCAGCTAAATATCAAATTTGTTATCAATTGCAATTCAGTATTAATGCAACTTAAAAGTTTATTTTTTGTTTAAAATTAAATAAATTTGATGTGATTTATATAATTATTAATTATTTCAGTTTGTAAATTCAAACCGATTCTTATCTTAATTAATATAAATTAAATTAGTAACAGGATAAATTATAAAAAAAAGGTATGAAAATTTGTTATTTTTTTATGTGTCTTTGATAAAATTTCTTTTTGCAGTTTTCCAAAGTATAAGATCTATTCACAATGAACTAAAAAAGTAATCCAATATAAAATCTTTCCAAATTAACAATAGTTCTCACTTTCGTAACTGCCTGACATTTGAAACGACCAACATTTTATTTGGATACTCAATACAAATATAAAATCTACAAAAAAAAAACTTAACAAAGAATTCACTTTTTTTACTTGACCTTTTACAAAATCGATTTGTTAAAATTAACATATCAAACGCACACAGAAAGGTGAGCGAATTACTGTTTCTCGGTCGTCCATAATAATAATGCAGCACAATGCCAAATGCGAATTTATCGTTGAAATAAATAACGTAATTCAAATTGATCGAATTATTAGCTGCCTTTCAATAAATTAGTCTCTAATGATTTTCACGTGGAGATTGCGTTCCAATTCTAATAGAAAATATGTTGAGTACTGAAAAGAAAAGAATATTAAATACGTATACAATTTACTGCATTGCTTTAATGAATCGGACGTTTGCGGAATTTCAATGAACTATGAAAATGTTCAAAATCATAACTCAGGCATGTAACGAATGGGCTTCTGGTTTAATAATAAATTAATTAATTAATCGTGCCGATATGGTAATACCGAGTATTATTTATATTGGAAAATTATATTCATTATTGTATGAATAGCCGTAATTTCATGTTAATTTGTTCATAATTCCTGAGCACGGGTTGCGCAATATATTCTAATACAGCTTAAGATTAGTAATCATATAGTTAATGGTATATAAATAGTGCACTGATCTTTAGATTAAACTTAAATTAATTATACTTGTTTTTCTTATATTATAATGTATTAATGCTATCCAGGATTTTCAATTTAGTAAACAAATAACACAGTTTATTTCTTTGCACGTAACGCATTAATGATAAGTGACTCATAAGTTTTCATTTATTAGGTTAGTTGTACAGAATTCTAATTAATTCATTAACGTTCTACACATAAAACATATTACATAATTTTGCATTGCAAATTAGCACTACTTTTATCGAATATAGATTTATTATTGTTTATAACTCTGAATTTGTTTAATACATCTGATTTCAATTACTTATTTTATACAGTAAACTTTCCCAGAACGCGATACTCTCATTGTGATTTTCAAAACGCTTTTTTTCGGGGAGAAACTTTAGAATCTAAAATTTAAATTAAAAGAAATTGATAGTATTCATTGATACTTTTACCTCATAAATATTGGTATATGAAAATATGGTTTAATAATGGATTGACATATTCAATTTGAATCATGTAAAATGTGATGTGAATGTGTGACTCTATATGCAAGGGATGGACAAATGCCGGTCTTAGAGCCGTATGCGGCTCTAAGGTAATATTTAAATCCGTTCATTTTGTATTTCATATATCACTATTTAAATTATAAACAGACGTGAAATGGACCTAATGACTTGTTGGTACTTTAAAGTAATATTATATACAAAATGATTTGTTTTGGAGTTGGAAACACGAAGTAAGTATAAACTTACATTCAAGTAATACTTGTCACTTCTGTATAGATTATTTTTTATGTTGTAACGAAAAGAAAAATTGCATGGTAGAATACCATAGAATACGTTTATAAAATAATATTATAACTAAACATATACAGTGGAACTTTGCTTAACGAGTTTAATCCGTTCCAAAATTTCCGGATTTTACTCGTATAGTGTAACATACTAAAAAATACACATAATATGTGTACATAAGTTTTAAAAATGATGTAGCAGGCAAAGTTCCACTGTATATAAAAATTGCATCTATTTTTGTAATCTAAATCACTATAATTCACTTAATATCCGATTTAAGTTTAAAATTGTCTGATGGCACCAGATGGTATCACATATTTTTTATTTGAAAATATTGCTGAAATTTATAGGCAACTTAAATTTAATGTGTTTTAAAAGAAATCCACAAAAAAATATTTTTTTTTATTTTAATTATCTTCAGGTAATAAAGAGTTAATACTATGTAACTATGCTGTGGATCTTTAATGCATGAAAATATATTAAAGTGGTTTTATGAAAAAGGGAATGCGGCTCTCATTGACCTCATGCATGTTAACCCATGGTATATGTCATAACAATATAATTTAGGTTAGAAATATCGATTGTCACATTGCAATTTAAGATTTGTGTTGACTAAGATTTCACTTTTCTCAGCGTTGCGCATCATGCACATATTTAACATAATTTATTGTAATTGGTTAGGCAGAGGGTAATATGCAGTTTTTGAGAGGAGGGTTGTCATGGTTATGGACTTCGTAGATTATAAGTCTCTATTAATGTATGAAGGATGGAGAGTACTCACGTGTGGGATAAAAAAATCTCAAATAACTACACTTTGCACCAATTTCTAATGGTACAGGATATTATAGATGATCTAATAAAAAACAATGTGAAGGGCACAAAACAATCATTAAAAATTTTCAATATTATTATCCATAGTAACTTATCATTAAAATAACATAATTAATTCATGTGTTGTACATCAATAATATTAGTTAATGAATATGTATTTTTGATCAGTGCGGATTCATTATTGTATGATTTAAAAATTTCATAACAAACAAATTCTAATAAAATATTGCACAAAAATATTTTTTGATCAATAATGATCTATGTTTTGTCTTTATACTCAAGTTTCTTTTTGCGATGTTTATTTTTATGCGCTTTATTTTATATAATGACAATTTCAAAATATGTTTGCTAACTTTTATAAATGATCGAACTTGAAGTATCTGTATTTAATGAATATAGTAATATTGAAGAATTATATATAATTACAATTAACTTTATTAAAATAATTGAAAAATATTTCTTTTTTCTTTATTTATTCCATATCAAACCTGTTGCACATAATAATGTACACTGGTATAATAATTCAATATAATTCTTAATACATAAAACTAGAACTGAAATAATCTATATAACAATGATTTGATAAAGTTAGTAAATTATTTCATTTCATCAGTTGAATTATATCTGAAAGCGAATAGTTTTGTATTTTATGGTTATATTAAAAAAATTTTAGATAAAATATTATGAACATTTTACAAAATTAACTATATTTTAGAGATAGATATATCAAGTTTTATAGAAAAATGTCCTTGTAATAGTGTAATAGAACACATTAGTTTCTAATAAAAAAAATATCTACGTTTTTAAAACTACTATGAACATTGTGTCTGTTTATAGTAGTCTCGACAACTAAATAAATCATTTGATTTGATACAAAATTGTGATATTTCAGATAATAAGCATATTCCAGTTCAGAATGATGAAGAAGATAAAGTTGTTTGGTAGACTAGAGATGAAGACGAGATTTTTCTAGACATGATGCAGATATAATAAATAGATGTTAATCTGAATGAAAACATTTTATATATGTGAAAACAAAGAAGAAAACAACTTCCATTAGAATTTTGAAAATAAATCTTTAGAAAATAATATCAACTTTTGTTTGAGCTACAAATGTCACGTGTTGTGCTACACAGAATTGTTAAATTTAATTATCAATGTACATCCTGAAATTTTCGATAAAAAAGTAGGTCTTCTTATTTCTAATATAATTTTATTAAAATATTTTTATTATAACGTCATAAAGAATACATTTATAAATTAATCATTAAATTTTGTAATGCTGGCATAGCTGGAAATAAATTTATACCTACTAATTTATTATTATAATAACAAAGAAATGCATATATAGTAAACATTAAGAGAAAATATATAATAATTTTAACTCTAAAAAACTGATTTCAAAGATAAATATTTTATTTTTAGATGAATCAGTCTATTAACAATCTTGAAATCTGCAGTTATATAGAGTTAGATGAATAACTTATCTAACTCTATATAACTGCAGTTGAAAAAAGATTCGGACATAGTCTAAGTAGTAGACATTTAAATTGAACTACTATTTCTAGTATTTTAGCTACTAGGGAGAATGTCAGAACTCTCGTTAGATAATAAACTACTTTCACAAACCAATCGCAGTGAATACATTTTGGGGTTCAACAAGTAAAATCAACATAGAAATAGTGAAGGAAAAAGAACGTACTCGCAATTTTACGTTTAACTTTCATCCAGCTGATTTAGTCAATTTTTTTAATAGAAAATGATATTGTTGAGTTCTCTCTATAACATATCTAACCGTTAATTAATTTATGTATTGGAATAAATCAAATTAATTGAGATAGATTAAAACGATAAAAAGTGGCATTTGCAATCTTTAAAATCAACCGAAATTGGATTAGTTATTCTCCGCAACTAATAAATTCAAATGAAATTCAATTAAGAAAATGGATTTTAGTTTATAATTTGCATTTCGAATTAAGCACACTTAATTTTATTTAGTTTTAATTAATTTTATGCTACTATTTTTTCCATATGCACGTCCGCATTATTTATGTTAAACAAGTGTTCGAATCAAACACGGACATTTTTATTTGACATTTTTAATCGATGAATGTGGGTAGTCAAAGAAAGAAACAAACAAACTAAGAAAGAATAACAAGTTTGCATTGAAACGGTTTGTTCAGACGTCGACACCATGTGTATGTGTATTTGTACACATAATACGTGTATAGAGGCTGTATTCATATATGATTGCAATTAATTGAATAGTAATTATCAATTGTATTTAAAATCGTCTTGCGAAAGTCGTTATTTGTCAGCGAATAGAAAACTCATGGGTGTAATTAAAATGTCGAGATTTTTCGAACGATCCATCCGCCGTTTGTTCCATCCAAACACAATCAAATCTTAAATTATAATGCGAGCTCTCGTTTTGCCTTTTCACACTTCTTCATTTATATTAATTATTATCTTCGGCGTTCAACATTCCATGAATTGGATGAATTAGCAATAATTTCATCAAAATGCCATTGCGCTTGAATTACTCTCTTCCAAAAATTTCCTAATTAGCCGTGCTCAATAAATTCCATTTGAATACATTGTGAACATTCCGAACGTTTTAACGGCCATTTCCCTGGTTTTAATTAATAATAAGAGAGGGAATGGTGAATTGGGAAGCGTTTGTATGTGAAACACAAACGGCGTGTTTACTTTAATAATTTAAAACACTTTATCCCTCTAATTTATTCCTTCATTGTTATTCTCTCATTTCAAACACGAAATGAATATGAAAAAAAAAAATCAAAGAAGAGAAGAAGTAACACGTGAATGTGTGATGAGAAATACGAGCCTCATTAATATGTGAACTTAAGAACCATTGACAAGAATTTAGTGGTTTTTCAGAACAATTTTATTCCATTTAATAACTTTTGTAAAATTTATGCCGAGCTGGGGTAAAGAGGAGGAGAATCAGAAAGGGAAAAAACTGAAAGGCGAAGCAGTCGGAGCGTTTGAAACTGGCTTGATTAAATCGGGGGCCTCTTGCATTTGCATATCAGACAGTTGCTTTTATGATGAAAATAAGGCACTTCAATTCAAACTTAACGCACTCATCTAGTTCCAGAAGAATGTCACGGTCAAGCAGGTCCTATTTGTATAACTCTTTTTTTTTGTATTATGCTCACAAACAATATTAACAAATGTCGTGTGGGATGGGGTTTACTTGAACACTAATTGACCCATTTGTAGCAATTAAGGTTACCGAAAACTATTAACCAAGAATAGAATCAATTTATAACCTGACCGCAAGAAAACCCGCAAACTTATTTTTTACTGACTGCATCTTTATTACGATTTGATAAACAAAAAACTTGTATATTTATTGACATGCACAAACCAATCGTATTTTATATTATAGACTTATTTGCATATATAATAAATAACTAAAAAAAAATCACTATTTAATGAAATTGTCCAATTTTAATTACAATACTACTTTCAATCTATAATTTAATTATTTGGAGCTTGACTATTCTAGTGAAGGTCAAAATAATCAATACAATTTTTCTCTTGAATTAATTTGCTACAATAACATCAATATCTGCAACATATAGAACAATTCCTCGCATAATACGATTCTGATCAGTCCGAATTCACACTTTTTTGAAGGTGCTTTCTTTAAACGTTTTCGATTTAACATGGTTCAAATTAAATTAACAAATAAATGTTGAAAATAAACTGGATATGATCAAAAGGAACATTTTGTTTTGTCTTTCTCTATTTTTGTTCGATTTACTTACCTTAAAAAAATATCATTATTAATAAACAACGAAATTATGTTAATTAAATCTTTGTTTAAATTAATGAATCAAAGTATTCTGCTTAA
The DNA here is from genome assembly GCF_001412225.1 of Nicrophorus vespilloides. Lineage (NCBI taxonomy): Eukaryota > Metazoa > Arthropoda > Insecta > Coleoptera > Silphidae > Nicrophorus > Nicrophorus vespilloides. Next base: position 261,391 of record NW_017100093.1, on the reverse strand, counting down.
TTGTTTCAATTCACAAATTCTAGTTTTTTATTGATTTTTCTAATTATATACTTTTTTTTAATATTATGTAATTTAATTTGTATGTTTCATTCGATGTATTTTTTTGGAATTAATATGTAAAATTACATCGTGGGAATATATGTAATTCTAAGAATAAAATAATTGTTAGCATTATGTTACCTTTTTAATCAGCTTTTCTAAATAAATTAATTTATTTCAACTGTACTTTTATTTCGCTTTTGTCTAGGCAGTTTTCCTAGAAAAAAGCATAAAGTATTCAATATTTTTTTCAAACACCAAGAAATAATATGAACAGTAATGAGAATATAAAATTTCAACATTTACCGAAACATAATCCTCGTGAATAACGAAGGTAAAATGAAACTAGTGTCGAATAAGAAAATCGCACATATGTACATATTTTAATTTCGCTCTATAATTACTCATTCCCACCTGAGCTATTTGCGGAATTTTAATACACTCTGAAACTGCTTTTCCTTACCTTGCACTTGCCTCGCAACGAAAAACTCTAAAAGCATTTTAAATTTGTTTTTATTGCCGCTCTTGCTCTCGATATGTATATGACATTACCGGAATTCCATAAATTAATTCACTCGTTATATTGCCGAATACCGATGGCTACATTGTCAACTTTACGACTTTTCTTAATCCGCACACACACACACAAAATGTAAATTAAAAAGAAAAAAGTGTGTAAAGAAGATGAATAAAAAGATGAAATAAAGAAAGAATGGGCTATAAGTCGAATGACCTCACGAAAATGCGAGGCACCTACGAGTTATCACAGCAAATTGCCATGTACTCAAACAACATGAATATAAAGATCAGTGTGACATTCATATAACAAGAAGTGTATGTGAGTCAGCAGACTGGAAAAACTACGGTTTTATTTAAAGATCTGTTGGTGATAAGCTATGATTTGGTAGCTGCGTGAATGTTATAATGAACGCTCCGACACTATTGTCTTCTGTTAACTGATGAACTTTAATCTTGAGATGAATCATTGTAATAGACTGCAAATAATAAAAAAATAATTAAGCTATTTTTAAATGAAAGTTTATTATATAATATACAAGTTATAATTAATTAAATTATTGTAGTTTCCCTATGTAATTATAATTAAATTTAAAGATTAAAACTATATTTAAGCTCATTTCATATTTGCATCGTATTCAATACTTAATATATTACAAGAATGTCAATAAATGTAAGTTTTTACTTGAATTTATTAGGAATAACGTTGATTCCATTTTTTTTTATAATAAAGTACACATATGTCTTTAGATCTGTTATAGTTTGATGATATTATAACTCATTAATCAAGAAAAATACTCGTAATACTTCAATATTGTAAGATTGAATAATGTATCTATTGATATTTAATTTAAATTTAACAGGAAATATTTAATTGATAATTGTTTAAACTTATAATTATAATTTTTTTATCATAATATGAATGCATAATAATTTATACGATTCAATTATAAAATATTGGTAACTGTAATTATTGAGTAATCACATTTTAGTCATATTCACAGTAAAATGTGTTTTCCCGGAAATTTTACTTATTTATTCTTCGATCAGTGCGGATTTACTTTTCTATAATTCAATAAATACATTTGCTATAGTTTGAAGATATTATAACTTGTTTTGTCAAGGATTTACGGTGTAGATTGAATAGTGCATTTTTTGATATTTTATTTAATATTTTGAAATTATTGGTTAGATTATAATTAAAGTTACGTTACATGATTTATGAATGTTTCAACGGATATGATTCCATAAATAATTGTTTTAACTATCTATAGACTCTACAGTCTGTAGATTTTAATTTCTAATATGAATTTATAGTAATTAATATATAGTTTATATGAAACAATTATAAAATATTCGTATTTGTAATTATAGAGCGATCGTATGTATGAGTAAAATATGATTTCCTTGTATAGAATATACATTTTTGTTGTTACTAACAAGGATGGAAATTAGAAATGGAATCAATTGTAATTCAAATTTCAAACGAGAAATAATCTTCGATCTCCATCTAAGAATCGTGGAGAGAGTCTAATTGTTAGTATGTGCATTGTGTGGTTAAGATCGAATGCATTGTATAATTAATTATCTTATTGAAAATCGCATGTAGGAAGCAGGAATTCATCGCTGAGCACATACTCAGCAGTGCTTCTCCTTATTGAATAATCAACTTGCTCGTATTCCACGTTTGATTCGAGTAATTAGCGAAATTCACACATAACCAAGAGAATATTGCAAGCAATCGTTTTTAACTGTTTTTGTTGCTGCAGTTGTTGCACTTTCTATTCGGTGCAATGATATTTACGTCTATCGGAAAGTCGTCTAGTTATATAGACGAAGAGAGAGAAAGATGTGGATGGATGGAATTGAAAGCGAGCGGTGAAAATTGATGAAAGTGCAATGCGAATAAACGCAACCCACATATTAAAGTAAATGCAAACCTGTACCTAAGAGAGTAAAGCCTATGATGCATGGATTATCTAAATCGCACACTTAAAGCAGATTAAATAAATAACACCGGAGTGTTGTTATTATCCCCCGAGTTTGTGTAACTCGTGCTGTTGTTTATTTATGCAATTTGCGCAAGTTTGCCCATCACATTGTTAAACTTGGGTCGCTCATTAAAGCTAAATTTATTGTGCTTCTATTTCCATCCAGTTAGGATAATTATCGGGGTGATATAATGCTTTATGACATCGTGGGCATCGATAAATTTCTGGGCAAAACTTGTTGGCGCTGCTGCTGCTGCCTTCAAAACTAAACGCGCGCAAGAATTGTGAAGCATTTTTTTTAGCCGCTCCGTGGTGTGCACAACTCCTTTGTGCCGAAGAAAGAAGTTACTTGAATTATTGGATAGCGTACAGTATAGTAGGCCGTTTAAAAGGGAATTACTATTGAATTTGCAACACTTGAAGTTTGAATGTGCGGGTCAAAAACCTGCTACAAATTGAACATACATTCAACCGTTCTGAAACTTTACTGTATATTGTGTATAGCAAGACTGTTTTTGTTAGGAGGTTTCTTTTATAATTGGTAATCTGCAATGACTTTCTTCAGCTACTTGTATTATGAATATTTGTGGTATTGAGATTTACTATAGAATAACAAATTGTTTTAATTTCATTCAATAAGTTTTCAGGTTATTTGCACAATAAGATCTTACGACCTCCCGGACTTACGAACATAATTCTAAAAGCTCTAACTTGTTACAAATATAAAAAATAACTGTTCAAACAAAAATTGATAATTTCTTTAATATTTTTGAAAGATGTATTATCTGTTTTGTTTCATTTGTCTCTTTTGTCGATTTTTATTAAACAATAGTTATGTCTATATTGAAAAGTATTTGTAAATAGTATTTTCTTTATTTTAATCTATTTTATTTAATGTATGCAGTCAGTAGTACGGGATTTTAACATATAAAAAAAGATAAGTATATTCTGAAATTTTTAAAATTCCCCCGACTTACGAACAACACTTTGGAACGGAACTAGTTCGTAAGTCGGGGGATACCAATATACAATATATATCAATCGATTTCCAACTTAATTTCCAACGTTTTCCTAAAATACAATAAAATATTATCAGAAAGACCTATGATCAATAGCCCTTTGAATCAGTTGACTTTTTTGATTTATGATACTTATATTATTGTATTGAGTTTTTTTATTTCGTAATTTTACTGTTTCTATAAATATTATTATCATCTATTAACAATAATTGTAGCATATAGTATTCTTTTTAATTTCCAAAAAATATCTAACAAAATTTTTATTTTTTAAATTGATATCACACAATCAAATATTTTTGAGCTAATTAGGTCCAATATTTGAGTAGAATTTAATACAAGATCTATTAAGTTTGTATATAATAGATTCTTACTTAATAGTATAATATAAGATTCATACGTTCATATGAAAATACGTTTCATACGTTTAAATTACTTTCAGTTGAAGTTTGAAAAAAAAAATTTAAAATATAATTGTATTTGTATGTAAGCAATAAATTGTTATTATTATTACTATTATAATTTTAATTAATGAAATGCTCATACTAACATATGAAATTTATTTATACAATTATTGCAATATTAAAAAAAACTATTACAAAATTTTGTCCAAATATATTTATTTAAATAAATTTTATAGAATATCAATATCAATGTTGAAATGTTAAAAAAATTTGTAAATGATTTAAAAAGATCCTGTAGATCATATTATTAACTAAAGTTTTTCGATTTGATACTAATTCTATTGGTCAATTAATTTAATTCTAAGGAATATTATCAATAGAGGTGGAAAAACTGTAGTTAATTGATATGTAAATATCTATGTACATGTTCAAAGTCTCGAGAAATACGGAGTAAAAAATATTTCTTCATATGAAAATGTTTTTTATTATTTGAATAATTATTTTTCCTATTAAAATATGTTATCAAAATCTTTGAACAACTATTGTATTTTAAATTTGTTATAGTTTTGATTTCCTAAATGCTTTTGAATTAACATACTTAAAATATAAATACATATTTTCTTATGCCTTACCTTACCTTTTTTTACACATTTTACGCTCATTGACCATGGAACATACTGTTAAATTGATTAAATTTACTTTCGTCACTTGCATTATATTATATTTACAAGCATCAAGAAGTTAGTAAATATACTACATTAATGTAATACTGTAATGGTAATATCAATGTTAAATTTACAAATACATTTTTAAAAATAATTTCTTCTAGTTTGAAATAAAAATATCTTGTAAAATATATTTGTTTGAGTAGAAAATGATTTGTGAATTAACAATTAACTTGATATGACTTGAAATCAGTTAATATTATTTAAAAAAAAGTTTAAAGTTGTAATAATTAGTGCATTGTATATATATATACTGACAATAAATATTTAATGTTGAATAATAATTACATTTTATGCGTATTTCAACGTTGTCGTTTCCCTCCGCCGAAGACAAAAATCATGTTTGAACATGAAATTTACGTGTTTCGGATCACTTTAAGCTGCGTTTTTTATTAATTAATTCCAGTCGTTCCGAACAATTTATATCTGCTTGGTATAATTTACGATTAATTTACAACGTTACAAATGACTTAATAATAGGTAATAAATATTTTATATTATAAATGCCAAGTGCAGTATTAACAATGCTGCAGTGGACGAAAACGTTTACGGGCATTACTTAAATCATCGATTCCTTATTTCCAATTCTACACGGAATTTACAACTCCGTTGTTCTGGGTTCTGGATTAAGTAATTACATTCATTTTATTCATGCAGGTAGGATTTATAACAAAAAAATATATGAGAAAGAGCGCTTAACTAATTTAATGTCTTGTTTCTAACGTGGACAAATACTACAGTTCGCAATTGGAATGAATCACGCAATGCAATACTTATAAAATAATATTTATTTTATTTACTATATTTTCGTTATTTGAAATATATTATGTTTAGATAAAATTAATTGAATAAAAACACACATTTAAATTTAATTCGCACTTGTTTTTATAATGTACATAGTTGATTCAGCAAAAAAAAATGCAGAGAAAATTAACATTCGTACGCATTCGTACGCACCGAAGGTATTATACACGAGATTTTAAGTATTTAAATTACAAAAACAAACTTGTTCAAATTCATTATTTTTCAAAAAAAAATATAAATTAAAATATTGTGACATTGTATTTAATGTAAAGTTTTATAACTTTTTGTTTAAGGTTTTATATTCTTTTGGATTAGAGAATCAGTGAGGCTGGTGCAATTATATTTTTTATTGTTGCGCATAACTTAAAAGAAAGAAGAGAAGCCAGACGCGTAAAGCACAAAAATAATAGAGTAAAAAAAATGAAATAAGCTCAAAGGAATATAAATAATAAAATTCGAGGACGCATAGTGACAGGTCATATTTCACTCGTTATTAACTAATTTGCAGAACATTTCTTATGTCTGCGATAAAATTTAATAGGTGTACATGCATGATGACAAACGTTGTACGGTCGTTGCGACCGGCCATAGTAATGTCAGGTCTCATTTCTTCTCCTCCTTTTCTTCACTCATTTATTCAATATATATATTGTGGTAAAATAAGTACGGCACACACACACAAAAGGTCCTGTTCTTGGATTGTCACAATGCAAGTCGGAACACACCTCTCCAATAGTCTCGGTGGCACTCGTATAAACACAATGCATCATAATATTGTCTATAGAAGAAGATGAAGAGGAGGAGGTAAAAATGAAGGCGAAGACTTGCAAAAAAAAAAGAATTATAAATTTATATGTGTGAGTGAAAGAGAGGGTAAAAGATAAATTAAACTGAGACGACGTTGTCATGTCGAATGGCACGATATGCCTTTCAAATGCGACAGCCTCCACACAAATATTTACCATTGCAAGCATTTACATTTATAATCATTCATTGTTAGTAATAATCAGTTGATAATTTTCGAAAATCATGAAATGCCGACCACTGCTAATATCCCATTGTGCGATGACTTATATGACTTTGATTGCCTTTGGAAAACTGAGGCGGAAAACCTCAAGAGCGCTGTAATCCTTGGTCATTGACAGGAAATTGAACCCACTCGCTGGTATAGACATACACACGTAATTAGTTAATTCAACTCTAATCCGACCTAGCCACTAAACCGCAAACTCAAATCACGAGGAATTATTTGCGAACGTAATTAATGAAGCCGATGCATGCATTACTGAATCTTCAATATCAAAAAATAAAAGGATAAAAGCGAACCATTAACTTTAATACTACAGTTCATTAAAATTATGGGAATAATTGAGCGCTCTTAATGTTACCGTTTATTTATGTTCCGCTTTTATATATATTTTTTGTCCCCCGCCGCTCCCTCCATCGTCATCTTTGTAGTTGCTGTTGTTTCTAAATTCCATAAATATCAACGGATGAAGTATAATTAATAGTACGACCTATTGGTAATTATAGTTATATACTGCGGTGGATGTGTTAAATTTATATTTCATTACTTCATCTCGACCAATGAATTACATCAATTACGCGAACATTAAAACATCATTAAAGTACCCTCTCTTCGGTGAGCTGCTTTCCTTAAATTGTAAAATGTTCATTCATCTTCAAGCACAAATTATATATTGAGATGGGAAAGTGCGCAGGAATTAGTTGGAAACTTTCTTAATTTAATTAGACGATTACAAAAATGTTAATCATTCCGTCTTTTCATTGAAAGTTAATGTTAAATAAATAACCGGCTGCATATGTTGCATGGTAAATTTCATTATTTTCAATATTGATTGACATGAATAGCTTTTTGTCTACTCTCGATTGTGTGGTTTATTTCAGTGAATATTGGATCTTTCAAGTGTCAATCAACAATATTTTAATCAACAGTACATAACTTCTTTACTTAGCTTAATTGTAAATTTAAAAAAAAACTTGTACTAAATATTTTTGTCGTATTTACTTGGTACAAGAATATTACATACTTCAAGTATACGTTTTATGTAGTTCTTGTTATTTACTTTTGTTACATTATCATTTTACAAAATGTATGTCATGAATTAACATAAATTCTAATAACACATAACACACTAATTTTAGTTAGTATAAACAGAACACATTCACTAAATTTGTAACTTTTAATATTGCATATATCTCTCTGATAATTCTATCTCTAACAAAATAAGCTGCTGTTTACTTTTTGGTTCATTTAATTGTTCATTTGAACTTTCATATGTCTATGAGCAATATAATGCAACTTAGTTTTAAATGTTAAAAAAAAACATATATAAAATTTATATTTTTCTTAAAATGTAAATAAAAATATATATGATCAATAGAACAGAATTAATACATTGTATTAATACAACAAATACAAGTTACATAGATAAATACGGGAGTCAAAATTTAAAGGAACATTTACTAAGCAAGATGCTCGAGGGAACCAACACCCTGCTTTACAAGAACTCAAACATAAAACTGGTTTTAAGGGTACCAATGTCTAGTAGAGAAAAGGTTATCTCTAGGCGGATGTTTTAAGACTAGAAAGGCATGTTCTCATCGGACACAAATAAATATTAATCTTACAAGATTTCTTGTTCACATAACTTAATATTTTTTACAAATATGGTGATTTATACAAATTTGTTCTGTTTTTGACATGGTATATATCAGATAGTCTACATTTTTCAGCTAAAGAAGGTTAATACTATTATAGCAGTAACCAATTCATTGATGAAGTAGCACATAAATACACACTACTGAAAAATGGATTTATTAAAATTTTCTAAACAAAATGAAAAATAAATCATCTTTTTATTGCAGTTCCTATTTAATAGTTATTTTTCGTTGTCACAGCCAAAAAAATAAATTTTATTATCATATCATATTTTCTGTATATATGAATACTTTTTCTGCATTATCATATTGTTTTAGATTTAGTATCCTTAATATTAAATAACTTTTAATTAGTCAACACACAATAATTTATATTCTAAATGAGTACAAACAGGTTACATATATGTGCCAGTTTTGTGTGTTTTAAATCTTTTGAAGTAGATCTGATCAAACGACATAAGAGTGACAAATTCAATCAAATCCGATCCACAGAGGCACTGAAATATCGAGGGTCGGACCTGATTCGTCGAAATAAAACATTTGCCCGATAAGATCTTGCAGATTTATGCCACTGCCGAGACCTGTCCTCGGTTGGACTAAAAATGGCCAAAGAAGTCCAGAATTATTAAAGCGGAATTACTCCAACTGCGAAACACGTTTCGTTTTATTTATGCCTGTTATTTAATGTTTAAATATACCTTGATAATTAGCAATTTGTACTGAGAAACCATCAACGTTTTGATCCAATCGTGTGCTTATACATCTTTGATGTATATTGAAGATAGCATTTATAAAATATACCACTAATTTAACGAAATATTCTTTCTGAACATGAATATAATATAAAAATAATTCTTTTTAAGATCCTTATTTGCATATATTATGAGCGGCATACAAGTGCATTTAAAATAATAGCTTTGTCATAAAATATATAAAAACTTCAAAATACATATTAATTTTTTCATTATTACAATTTAGATTCATACTCAAAATTAAATGTTTACTATGTTTTGAATGATAGTCATTTAAAAAATACATGAAAAATGTACTATATTAACAATACCAAACATATGATTTCATTATGTAATTTTTGATAATTATATATATAATACAAGTATATTTTTTGATGTTTACAACGTATATTAATAAGTAAATATTAAAGTCGATTTAATTATGTGGTTTTTGTAACGTAATGTAAGAAAATAGTTTGTGCTTTTATTATAATTTGGTAGGAATAATACTTTTTTTATTAAATCCTGCTTAATATTATTATTTCCCACGCCTCTACCCTTCAATCATCATCGATCCAAAATTTACAAAACCTCCTCTCCGCATCCTTCCACATGTTGCGTCTGAAAATAAATAAATTCCAAAACAAAATTCTTTGTTCCATATCATCGTATTGTCACCCCAAGTTTCTTTTGGGAACTTTTCCATATACCCATCCCCTTTGTAAAAAGTAAAAACTTAATTCCCATTCCAAATCTCTAATTAAATCCAGGTCTAGTCAGTTCCTGTCCAATCCACTATGGTTTTCTCCTTCATTCCGTTCTGCATTTTCCCTTTGCAGCCACACCAAAATTGGACTCAATCCATAACCCCCCTAATAACCTCCTTTATACGAAGACCAACATAGTTCTTCTCCTGGATAGATAACTTATGTGGAAATGTATTTACAAACAGACCAATAAATCTTCCATTTCCAAATTGTTCTCATAATACATCAACCTAGATTCAAATATCCCTCATGTACCCTATTCCAAGTTCGAATGTCCTTGTGGCTGCTTTTTTTTATTGTGTTTAGTTGGTTTTGTTAGTTTATTATTATGTATATATATATATTCGTTTTTACTATTATATTTAAAATTCACGGTCCAAAAGACTCAGGTCGATAGTCCTTTGATCAAGTTTCTACTATGCGAGGAATTGCTGTATTGGTATTCAATCAGTAACTTTGGTTTAATGGTATGATTTTATGAAAACGTAAGATTGAATATCTGAAATAAGTTATATTGATATGTTTCTCAAGACGTGTTTTTTTTTTGGTCGTGGTCTGTAATGGTAAAAATAAGCAAATAAAACTGATTTTTATAGCAATTGTGGTTAGGCCAGAACTCTATATATATTCATTTAACCTATTAATAGCATTTAGCATGGAATGCATGCATTAAACAACTATTCCAAGTACTTCTCTCATACTTTTTGCACCGCTGCAAAAGATAAAGAGGTTGCATTCGTTATTTGCATTAGATTAAAACCGTCGGATGCCGCAGAGAACGGTAGCAAATTTCATAATGCCGGATTTAGTGGGTATCGAGAAAAAGTATTTAAAATTTCCTATGTATGACTTTGCAGAAGTTAAGTAGGAATTAATTCGAAGAGCATGATTATGCAGCCGATTAGATATTACATATGTATGCTATGCTCGGTGTGCGTTACATATTTATATAGTTGGCCTTACATCAATGCGGGCCGTGCAAAACAGGCCATGCCATCTACTAGAAATATGCGGAAGCGGGCAAGTTCAATGGAAAAAAGAATGGCACTCGAACAATGCGAAATCATTCTAAAACTCAATCAAATCTGCATACATACGTATTCATAAATTATACTTTGATGCTTTGCCATACCACACTTCATATCTTATATCCGATAACTGTTCACAATGCGAACTGATTTTTACGTGCAACATTTTTGCATCTGGTTTGTTCCTCCTTTGTATAATTAAATAATGCCAAGTTGCAATTCCATATGGAAATGCAAGTTCGTGCTGCACTTCATGGAGGGAAATATTCCTAGACTTAGAATTACACATTGCTCGTTTGCCTTAGGATATCATGACAAAAGATATGCACTAAAAACAAGTGTAATTATACCGGGGTTACTTTATATGCTCTCGCAGGCTTTCCAAGACTCTCTCCAGTGGCGTACAAAGGCATTATTCGCAGTATGTAATGGTTCTAAGAGCGGAATATCAAAAAATAAAAGTAAAATCGAACCTAGGAAATAGAGAAGCAACGTATTTATGATATAACTGTTACATTAAAGGCTATAGACCTTATACATTTTCTTACCAAGAAATAGTTTTAAAATAATCTTTTAAATATTTTAACTAATTTTCATAATTAATTGTTAATAATAGAAAACTATTTATGAATTGTCCACTCCATAAATTAATTAAATTACACGTTGCTTCCCAAAGAAAATGATAAGCTTTTTCGAATAAAAAATTGTTCAATCAACTTAGATATAAAGTGAAACACATTGAGTCTAAAGTTGTTTCTGCTTTTATTCACTTTCCTTTAACAATTACATATACAGAGTTATTGCATTTTATACTGAAGACTTGACAATAACACGTTTTCAAAGACCTTTTACACCCTTTCAAAATCTTTGATATTTGTTTTTTTTGCTTTGAACTTCTTTAATTTTATCTTCATTTGTTGCATATTTGTTTCTAATTTTTTTACCGAAAAACCATCATCTTTGCATTAAATAAATCAACATTTTCTAATCCTATTGATTTTCATCTGGATAACACCATTTCTATTTTTATCTTCTATTTCAACTTAGTTGACTCATACATCAACTAATATCTTTAGATCTTTATGAAATCTACGAAGAACATTTAAAATCATCGAAAATAAAGAAATTTATGTTCTCATCTTTATTATTTTAAGTATTAATTTATTTTTTCTCAACAGAATTTCAAATTCCAATATAATTAGTATGATTAAAATAATAGTATATTCGCATTATTCTCACTTATAAGTAAACTTTGATACTTTAAAAGTCTGCCGTTTTATATTTTGTTTGACAACAAAACTATAAACGTTGAATATAGTAGGAAAAACTATAGAGGGTAATTCATAATTCACAGAATTATTTTAGCTCTATTATAACGGATATAGTAACAAATTTTATTTTTTTATTTTCAAAGTATCTACATGACGTGTTTCGTAGTCTATATAGTCATATATTTTACGACCTTATTTATGCCATCATTTCGGTAATCACACACACTAGATTTTGTTGTTGTGAAATTCGAACCTGTCACTTTATGTAATTGTAGTAATTAGAGATTTTTCAATATTAAAAAATATTTGCAGAGCATAGATTTTTGTATCTGAATGCTGAATTTTATATAAGAAATCTAAATGTACTTATAATTAAAACTAAATTTATAATAATATTATTTATTAATGAGATTTATAGTAGCAGAGAGTTTGTAGATATTGTATATAATAAGCATATGTAAATCAATTATATTGTAATGCAAATTTTATCGGCTAATGAGAATAAACACTTACTGATATTTACGAATTAAAACATCAAATAATAACATTATTATTAGCAAATGTGACAATATTTACTATAATCATTAGAGAAACGATTAATCAATCGATTAAAGCATTATCAGCATTACATTATGCATTTTAACTGTATGTTTGTATTTTGATTGCATTACAGTGCGGTTTTTTTTTACAACACTTAGTATAATTACGTTTATACATTTTATTTTTATATCTCGTGCGCTCAAGAAATCGTTACCACATTGACTAATTAATATGCTAAATACTCATTCTTAAGTAATTAAATTACATATCTGATTTCAATTAAACAGTAAAACAGTTTCACAACCACGTGCTAAATGGAGTATTAACATTAGAAAACGTATTTGATTAAAATGGTTTTTTAATTTAAATATGCACCATTTATATTAGGTATTATGAAAATTATTGCTTAATATAAACTTCCTTATTTTAATATTATGAAACGCGCTCAATTGCATAATTAGCTGAGTGAATTAGAAATTACAATTATGATAATAATTTTGAAACATATTTTTTGACGCTTCACAATTGGTTTTATTATAAATATCGATAGGTTTATTCAATAATATTAATTATTGCATTGGTAAATGGTTGAGTATAATATATTTAACCTTTCTACAATCTCTTGCACAGTTAAATGACAATCCGATTCAATTATAACTTTGTTCATCATAAACTTCAGAAAAATTTCCAGCACGAAGTTTTTCTTAAACACATATTGACACGTACAAATCTCTTTGTTATCCTTAGTACCTTTTTTTTAAATATAAAGGTAAATAATTTCGAAAATGCTTATCTTTGTACTCTTATTTAAATTTACACTAAATTAACAGCTACAAACAAAATTACGCGTCTATATGAAGTTGAAAATGACATGTTTCAAATTAAAAAAGAATAAAATCATAACATTGACAGCAGTTACTGTAAGATATCGTTTAGCGCTTTAGATATATTTCTGAACACATAACAAAAATAAACAAATTTTAGTTTAATTTTAAGTTGTATTTGTAGTAATTTGTATTAATATATGTTTTATATAACATAAACATTTGCACACAGAAATATTAAGTTTATTTTTGTGATGAAAGTCCTGACTCTTCTGATATTTTTGATTATTATGGTGATAAAATCTTACTGTACTTTCTTACCAACTTAATAGTAAACTTAATCTGCATTTTAATTGCAGATCAAATTTGATATAACTTGAAATATACGTGGGGTCTAACAAAAGTTCGGTAAGTTGACTGGAAAAAAACAAAATAATAACAATTTTATTTTAATATTTATAATTCTCATCCTTTTGTAATATCTCTACATAATTTCCATTTATTTCAATACATTTCTTAAGTCAGTAGAGTCACCTTTTAAAACATTCCTCAAAAGCGGGTTATATTTTCAACTTTTAATTAATGATCTCTTCATTAGAACTGAAGACTCTTTACTTTTTTTTTTTTAATTTTCGGAAATCACTAGGCGCAAGGTCAGTAGAATGTGTGCTGGACGAATTTCATTGATGCCAGAGAGCGCAAGAAAGTTGTTGGTTATTTTAGTAGTGTGAGTGGGCGCATAATCGTAATGTAAAAAATAGCGACGAACTTCCCCTTTTTTCTGGTTTCCCAACAAATTTTTGAAAACTTGTAGTAATCAAGTTTCTGTGTATTACTTAGCAGTTATCCTCTGAACAGTTTAGAGTAAAATAGCAGCATTGTAAAGTAAAACGACATCATTATTTTTGTTGTTTGATTTTTGTTGTCTTGCTTTAATTGGAGGGATTTGCACTTTCTGCGCTCCATACCATACTTGGTTACCAGATCAAACTTATAGAATCAAAATTCAGCACCTATTACGATTTTATTAAAAGTGCTAGAATCTCCATTTTCAAAATTTTACAAGAAATATTCGGCAAAACGAACACGTGCCTTTATTTGATCGTCATTTAAAAATCGTGGAACCAATTGGTGCAGCCAAAGTGATGATTTAATATTTGCGACAAAGCCATGGCATTCAAACCTAGTTCATCAACTACCATTTCTTGTGTCACTCTTGCATCTTCGTCAATGGTTGCCGTCAAGGTTAGCCGAAATCTTCGACCGATGTTACAAATGCAGTAGCCCTTGGAAATAGTCACAATGGATGATGCATTCACTCCATATGCATTTTGGAATTCCTGAAAAAAATGTTTCCTGTAAAATTTTGTTTGCTGTGTTGGTGGTGGAATTTCTACCAACCTTACATCACCAATTTTGCATTTTCTTGTATCTATTCTTACCGATCTTCTTGAAATTTGACATGAAATATCGTTAAACTATCAAATTGAGAAACAACTTTTGTTTTTTCAGAAAAAAATGAATTAATGCCAACTTAGCGAACATTTGTTAGAGCCCACGTAGTTGTATTTAATATTGATTATCACTAAAATCTAATATTTAATTTGTTTTAATTAAAAATAAATTGTTATATTATTTTTTATATTAATAGTATCAATGAACGTAACAGTTTCAAAATATTTTATTTTGCATATTAGTAATTAAATAACTAAAATTAGTAACTATTTTCAATAAGTAAATATTATGCTTTAGATATATTTAATATTCTAACAGAAAATGTTTAAAATAATTCCATATCAAAAAATATTAATCTTATGTGTGTTAGATCATATATATAATAATGCAATACCTCGGATCATTCCGTATTCACTATTGTCCGGTTAAAACATTTGTAAATAACAATTTAATTTAGAAAAATTAAAATTAATTATTTAATATTGGTATACAGTATTTATTAAAGGTCGGCAAGCCCTGTTTATATATAGTTCCTCAATTAGTCCGGTTAAAACAAGAAATTGATGAAACCGATTACCCGCCAAATGCGGAGCTTTAGTATAAAAAGAAATAAATAAGTACTATATGATGTGTTAAATGGTATGTTTTAAAAGTTTGAAAGTGATTTTTATAATTTTATTAAAAAATATTCAAAGAGAATATTTTCCAATTTCCTTGAATATGTGTGGTGAACACCTGGCCTGATATAAGATAATAAATATTCAATATTGTGTTATTTATTATCTATTATGCGGCAGAAATGAAAGATATATGCGGTGCGACAATTAGTATATAATATTCGGCTTTTTTTTGTTGTTGTTGCAGTTGTAGATTCTTAATTATTGATTTATAACGTGTACACGGCCGTTAAAGCCGTACGTGATACAAATGTCAAACTGAAAATTCAAACATTCACGTCGTATAACTAATTGATTTCGGTTTTGAGGTGCGTGAGGTAAAGCAGAAAGATCGCTTCATTCATTATTTATCGGTAACGTCTCTATTGTGTTATTACCTTGTGGTTTTATAGCTTTACACTTCTTTTGCCCTCAGCTGACGCACACTAATAAAATGCTCGAAGACCGTGAGAAATAATTGTTGCATATAGGCATCGTCCGTCGGTTATCCAGCACAGAAAGATACAAACAGGGAGCCGAATTGTTCTAGCTTTAATTGCTACACAAGCCATCATTATTTATTTACGGATAATTAGAAGCTCGTTTCTAAAGCCGAAGTAGATGAGGAGAAAAAAGGAAGCGATAAAGAAATAAGTCAAACATATGTTTTAACTATCGATCGGGACGCGATGCTTTTACTCATTTTATATATATCATCGAACGCTGCTCATTATGGAAACCGATATAAACGTAGATCATATTACTTAAATTATACACGCCGAACCATAAATTATATAACCGTTCGTTTCGAACGGAGGACAACAATAATATCTTCTATATTTTAATAGTAAATAATATTTACGATTATGGCATAGAAGGATATTCGAATTCTGAGTAATTATGAATCCATAAATGATGCCATTTTTAAATAATAATAATAATATTTATTATAAAAGTTACATAAATTATATTAATATAATTCAGTTCATTTTTCAAATTGAAGGGTAGTCCAGTTTTAGAGTTCACAATTACATTAAAGACGGAAAGACCTCTATGGTTAACACATAGATTATTATTTCTTTATGTATGACTGTTTCAATAAATATTATTATTTAATTAAAATCTATGTTTGTTCTAAAATTACATAGTGATAGTGGATTAGAGATGATTTTGTTAATTTTCTCAAATCAAAAAATGCAACTAAAAGCTACTTTGAAGGAAATCTGTTCGACGCAAAAAAATCAAAAAAAAAATAATGGAAAAAAAATTTATATTTTAATACATAATTTAATATAACCTGTTTATAATGAGAACAGCAATCGCAGACTCTATTTCTTCATTGTTGGCAAATCTTTTACCACCGAGTCATTTTTCTAAGTTTGAAAATAGAAAATAATCCGAGGTGGCTAAATCTAGCGAAGAAGATGCGCGAGGAAGCAATTCAAACTTTAAATCATTGATTTTGGCCATCGTGATAAGAGATGTGTGAACTGGTGCATTGTCTTGAATGTGACCAAACGCGCCATCCATCTTGCAAAGCTTCCTCATCTCCAAATTTTCAGTCAATATGCTATGTACATCACTTTTTGAAATGATTCACATATCCGATAGCTAGTGCACTTTCAGTTGACGGTTATCCATCACTATTTTGTGTATTTTCTTCACCATTTCTTGCAAAGTCACCTCATTTGCGATGTTCGTCTTGGTAGCTTGTATGACCTCGTTTAAATTCTGCCACCCAATATATTTTATTGTAAATGAAGAAGCAGACTCCCCTAGAGTAGAATCTATCTTGGCTTTGATATTGGTTGGACTAGGACAGCGGTCGGGGAACCGGGGTAAATTACCCAAAATGGGGTAAAAATGAATTTTTTTGGGTAATAGGAAATAGTTTTTTAATTTCATCTTACCAAACTCAGAGAGCGGTTCTCTGACTACTTTCCTGATCTTGATGTACAAACTGTAAAATAGGTTATAGATCCTTTTAAATGTGAAATTACTAACATACCAGAAGAACCTCCAGGTTTGGTTCAGGCAATTCTTGAACTTCGATCCAATACTGAAGCACGTATCTAAAAAGATACATATTTACGTTTTCCATACTTTTAGTGCAGCACCAGAATTAAAAATTAAGTGATAATTATGAAGAATCTATATAGCAGTTTTTTAGATTACATGGTTACACTATGGCCAAAAGGTTATTTGACGATTGTATATTATTTCATGTCATTTAAAGTTCAAAATTCTTATATGATTATTAATCACAGCATTTTCAATTTAAATAACTAATTTATTTAATTAATAACCGTAAGATATTAGTTCTAAACGTAATTTATTATACGGCCATATTTCTTACTTTATAGCAGGAAATACAGTTTAAATGTAAATCCTAACTGCTTTTACTTTTCCAATTGAAGTTCATATTCATAGATATTCTATATTATACAACTAATCATTTTTACTATTATATTTACTTAATTCGTAGGTTTTGTAAATTTAATTTACATTTTCTACACAGTTATGTTTCTTTATGTTCTGTTTATTTTTCTGCGGTTTTTATGGTAGCCGGTTTCAAACAGTGCGGTATTTTGGCGGAACCGATTGTCCACACAATACGAGGTATTACTGTGTATAATTAATTAATTTACAAATTTGTATTGGCTTCAAGTTATTTATTCTATTTTATATAATTACAATATTTATATAACATTTAGTTATAAAAAATTATGAAGCAAACAAAAAAAATTGTATTATTAAATATTACTTTTAACCTTTTTTATTTAAACTTCTTACTTATTTTCTGAAGAAAAATAATTGTTATGTGGTAAATATAAAATTTATGTTATCAATGAGATAATATTTTTGTTGAATAAAAATTATAAATTAATGTACATCAAATCAACAGCGGTTTTAACAAATAACATGTTTTTTTTGGTATTTCAATCAGTTTACATGACTTTCTAAATATTCTTAAACAGTGATACATTCCAGAACGGCAATATATTCGAATATTCCATAATGATTAGAACGTATTGAATGCACTCTTAAAAACGATTCGAAATGTATAATTTGTCGGGCAGTGTATAATCTTTACAAGTAATAAACTACTTGATTTCCTTGTATGTTTCTCGTTTCTAAAGGAGAGATGACGATAAGAACATGCATGTGAGGAAATTATACAAATTCGCACTGGCTCCGTATCTAAATTGGATGCTATTAAATAAAATGTATAATTTATGATTAGAAAATGTTATCAATCGCCTCTCAATTATCATTAGAGCTAATCAATCTCATTTTATCTGGTACTTCATGGATGCTGTCTCGGGGCGATCCTTGCTCGATCTGCGCGAGATCGAATGACGTAAATGAACCGTTCGCAAAACGCAATTTTCCAAAACGCTAAAATATAATTGTTGTTTCTGTTGCCTTTGCGGAACACTCGATGCAGAACTAATTGATTTAAAGCTCACCAAAGGCTACAGCTGTTCCACTAAATAATATTAAATTTATATTAAAATATGTCAAAAAAAGACAGTATTCCAGGCGTGTAATCAATATAGATAAATTAGTGAAACTGTACGATATTTACATATTTTTAACATGTCTCTTTGATAATGATTTAACATCAAAACTATTAATTCGTGGTTCAGAAATAACAAGAAAACATTTTTCTTATTTAATTTATGTAATTCTTAAATAAAAATTAGCATTACCTTATGCGTTAAGTTCTCATCATTCGAGTCTCCAATATTTTGTAGGTATCCGAAATGCAAATGTTTGACTTTCCCAAATATTAATTATTATTTACACCGGAAATTAAAAGGAATTTCTATTTTTTTTTTAATAAATCGAAAATACATTTATAAACTTTCATCAATACAAATGTAAAATAACACTTTCAAGCTATGTAAAAACTATTGGGTTAGTAACAAAGTATTTGCGACAATTGAACTTTTCAAGTTTTATATTTTGAATTTTTGTATACAAAAACAAGTATCACATTTTTTGAATAAGTTTTTCATTTTATTTTTTTATTTGGGCCCACCTAAGTTCAGTAATATTTTTTTGGCCCATCAAACGATTTTCGCCTTTCCTTTCCTTTTCGGAAATAATAAAGCGAAATATGATGTAAATGAACGCTTTAGTTTTCCATGTTAAAATTGAACCCACACAAATAAATCTCACAAAAAATACAGTTATTTTGGTTTTTAAGAAAGCTAAAATTGACATATGCCAAAACTAAATAATTGTAATATTGATAGAAGTCATTCAAAAGAAACACTACTCTCATCCTAATTTAGAATCGGCAATTACTTTGTTGCTTTTATCCTTACAAATCTTTTGCACTAATTCTAAACAATTAGAATTACCATTATGTATTAACTTTTTGTATAGTGCATAACTATTTAATTCATTATTATATTCTGGCTCTTATTTGTATTTTCTCATCATATTATATAAATAAATATTTAGTAATAATTATAAAATTTATTGGTCCTTCGGCCAAAGAAATTTGTACTTGAGTCAAATTGCTGCCTATTTGTAATTATAATAATAATAATTTATTGGTACATCAATACGAAGGGCGAAACGCTCGGATACGGACAGGATTTCGACATTAGAAAAGTAGTGAGAAACCGTAGTCAAGAATAGGACGGCATATGGATTTATAAATGGATGTTTGGCACGGTAAGGAATATTTCAGCGTTACGGAAGGTTAAGGAACGGAAATGAAGAGATCTGGATTTAATTTTGGATTTGAGTTGTTTGTAATGGGAATTGAGGTTGAGTTTAGGATCAAAAAGGATTCCAAGGTATTTAACAAATGGAATGATTATTTAACGTAACATAGGGAGACGGAGGGGATATGCGATGGTAGGGAATAAGGTTTTGAAGGTTAAGAATAGAGGATTGAAGGGAAGAGGCGTGAGAAATCAATGTAGTGTCATCAGCGTATTGGAGGACATAAAGGTTGGGATCGAAGGTATTAGGATCGGGGCTATACATATTACAACAAAAAAAGGTTATATAACAGAGGAGTTAGAGGAGAGCCTTGCGGAACACTCTGAAAATGAACTGGAGGAGGTTGCGGATCTTAACATTAAGGGAACAATTATTAAGGAGGTTTTTGATGATGCTGATGCAGTAAGGTGGAAGATTTAGAAGAAAAAGTTTATAAAGTACACCCTGATGCCAGACACGTCAATGAACAAAGCGTTCGAGTAGCAGCCTTCGAGGTGAGAGGTCTGGAAGTTGGAAGCAATGATAGTAAGGGGATATTTGTTATTATTTAACTCATTAGTTCTTAAATAAATTTTATTTGATTTAAATTATGACAATTAGTTTTTATAGTTTATTTTATTGACGTAATACTACTCGTTAAATATTATATGAATTATTTGGGTATTTTTATTTATATAGATCTATTAGACAACTGCGACTTTAATATATAATTATAATGAAGTGTTATTCGATATAATAATAGCTATATGTTATAACAATAGTTTAGATTTAAATTTATGTATTGCATCAACATTTAAGTAGTCTTGTTTCAGGAATGTTTAATTTATACGCCATATTCAAAGCACTTAATTTAATTTGATATACAAGTTCTCTTCTTTTTTCAGTTTTATTAGTTCTTCTAAATTATTATAAAATTTAAATAATCTAACAGATTATATTTTAGGCCTTGAGAAATATATTTCTATATAAAATACCATCATATAAAACAGTAAAAAATAGGTAATTGCTAAATTTATAAATTAATAAATTTTGATTATATTTTCACCCTATTTAGAAATTAGTTATAATGCATTTATAATTATAGGATTTATCTTCAACAAGATATCAGTTGTGTAAATTCCGAAAGAAATCTGTAATATTTTATTTTAAATAGCAGTAATAATCTGTAAAATCTTATGTTAATTCAAAAAGTTCAGAAATTAATAAAATATGGATTTTCTTTAAATTCTATGTATTCAACACTTTAAAACTTTATACGAACACCCAAAACAGAAATATCTGTATAGTCCAAATTATTTATTTTTTGTATCTCATTGCTGAAACATCATTATTTGAAAGTATTGATTCAATATTCAATAATCAACTTGTAACTTAAAACTCATATTTTTTCTAATATTTTCTTGTACATTTAATTGATTTATGTCTTCTCAAATTTTCAACTCTCTAAACCAGCAATCACCAACCTTTTTGACCTTTCGGACTCTTAAACTAAAAATTTGTAATCCAGCGGATTACTACAGCAATTATCTTTTTCCATAGAAATAAGATTCTAAATATGAAATAATACATACACTTTTCCTACTCCGCTGCTTTTTTTTTCTCATTCTTGTATTTTTCATATGTATATATTGTTATTATTCTATAATTAAATTTATGTTCCCGGGCGGAAAGACCTCGGTCGATAGCCCTTTGGCCAGACTATTAATATTTTTTAATTTATGTTAGAATTGATTTATTTTGAGAGTTGTATTATTATTTAGTTTTTTATTATTACCATTTATTTATTTATAGAATATACTTTTTTTTTAATTGTCTTGCCAATAAATTATTATTATATATACAGTTGTTTCTACATTGGGTCTTTTATAAATATGCAAAAGTTGCAAAAAAAGTACAATCAATATAAAATAAAAACAAAAATTGCAAATATATTCAAATTACACTGCGGACCACCAAAATTCTTTCGCGGACCACCGGCTGACGACTCCTGATCTAGAAAAGTCAGTCAGCAAAGACTCGATGATTCAAATGGGAACAGAGCCATTTTAAGCTTAGTATTAATCAAAGATATTGTCTCCAAAACAAAATCCAAACTTCTGACAACTATAGCACAGAAAATGAGGCTTTGTGCAAATGATCGTTTTTCAAAAGAAAAATGACAATTTGATGCTAAAATATTGCAACAACAAATACTTTAACAACATTGGCTTAGTACCTTGAGAAATAAACAAATAAAATAATTTGACCATTTATTTTCTGAGTAAATACTCAGTAAATACTCAGTTTTTCAAAATGAAATATTTTATTAATAAAAAATATTCAATAATTAATTGACTTAATACTATTTTTCAATATATCAACGTTTATATGTAAGCTATCTTTCGGTTTCTGTTCATTAATCTGATTAGTATGCGCTTTATATAAAACTTGTAAGTTGTAAGTTTAAATTAAATATTTAATTTTGAATGAATCTTTATAATGTACTTAATACTCTTTTTGATTGTTTCCTCTTTTTTATGAACTTTGTAATAAGGATGTAGTTTAGTTTTTCTCTTTTAAGGGTTTCAGAGTATTTTTTTTATGAAGTCGTGTTCATTTTGTCTTACCGTGAAAAAGAGATTGTTAATCTTGCGTGGGATATTATTAAGCTTAAAATATATTTCCATCGTTATTAATTTACCATTATAGAACCATTACTGCAAGAAAGGCCGTTCGCACGGTTTTTAAGTCGGCCGAACACCTACGGGCGTTTTCCGTACAGTATGATTGCATTAAGATATTAAGTTGTCAACTAGGAACATGTGTGACTGTCTCCATATTATAAATCCCTCTTCCTCTGCTTCCTCCTCTCGCACTAAGCACAACAATACCTCCATTTAAACAGCACTCAACATTAAAGGGCACCACAGACCACAAAAACACGTGCATTGTTATTAATTATGCCCATTAAAATGTTCACGTTTTATTTATAGGAAGGCCGGATAAGTGTTAAAAAAAATAAAAATAAATAAATTACGTACGTTGCGCAGAGTGTTTGATTAGTGATTGGATATTAAATTTGACCCGATGGGACGTCCGTTCGGCCATTATTCAGTTTCGTGCCCGGCGCACTAATATATCGGGTCTAAACCAAATATTCATAATGTAAAATATGGTATCCAGCTGCTAACATTTTTTTTTTCGAAACGTACTAATTCACCGTTTTCCAAGAACGGAAAAAGTGACATGAATTGAACCGACTATGCCTAGTCTACCTGTCCGAAAAGAACCTAAGTCAACTATACCACCCGCAGCTCACCACGACCTCTAATTTTTTATACAAACAACCCTTCACCAAATATTCACATTAGCAAAGTCTTCCATGGAATACGCACCTTGCGTGGGCAAACATTACGCAACTTCGTGCTTAGTAGATAAATCAATGTACCAAATGGCTCAATCGTTAAAGTATAATTTAGCTTAAGAAATTCCTGAGCAGCGAAACTCATCAAGGTAACACAGCAAGTAAAAGATTCATGATCCACTTTAAATTTCCCACTTATCTTGCGGGCAACAGTGACGCATATGATTTTTTTTCTCGTGAATAGATGATATCTAAGAAACTATTATAAGCATATTTAGAGATTCTAGAATGAAACTTTCTAATCATGTACACAAACTATTATGAAAATTTAACTAAGAAAATTGATTGTTAAATGAATATGACAACATTTTTATCATATTAATTGTGAATAATATTATTATAAACAAATAATCTAAATGTAAGAAACAAATATTAATAAAAATAATATATAAATAAATGAAAACAATTTTATTAAACATATTTAGAAGTTCTATAAATAAATATGAGCAATATATTTTTTCTAACAACAAATAACCAATAACAAATATTTTGTTATAAAGGTGTAACAAAATATTTGTTTCAATAATTTAACACATTATATAAAAAAATCAATTGAGAAAATGTATTATTAGAAGAATATTACTATTACTTTAATAAAACATTAATTCAGGTATCCGCCTTACCAGTTCCGTTCCAAAGGGTTGTTTGTAAGTCAAATTATTTGTAAGTTACAACACTTTATCATGGTTTTTACTTCTATATATATTAAATTCCTTATTACAGACTTGAAAAATTTTAAAAAATAGATTAAAATAAACACAATTATTTAATAAAAAGCGACAAAAGAAATGCAACAAAACAGATAGTACATCTTCCAAAAATATTATATTTTATTAAAGAAATTATCAATTTTTGTATATACAAATTATTATACACAAATATCAAATTTTAATACTGTTATAACATTTTCCAGAAAAACATATGTAAGTACATCTTTTCTCCAAAAAAATACATTAAGAAAATGTACGTGTCTTTGGTTGAAATGAAAACAAAAGTGATTTACTATACTGCATATTTACGCTAGGTAGTTGAGGTTCATTAGCTTGTAATAGTTAATGAACGTTCACTTAAGCTGCTCTTTTAAATCGTTTACTATTTGTTTGTTCGAGCGATCGGTAGGAATGGCTGCATTTAACTTTTGAGACAATGTTATGGCTGTGTATAAATCACAAATTATAAAATAAATACCATAAATATCATTACTTGTTACTTATCGCTTTCCGTTCAAGGTTTGTTCTCTCTCGCCCCTTATTTTGAAATATAGTCATGTCTAAGTAACATTAAATAAATATACTTCATTTGGACAACCATCAAATTATTTTATTTAGGAGCGACTGTGAATGGATTTTGCTCATAAGAAATAAGAACAGTGTCGTAATAATACTGTAACATCCACGGCTATTTTAGAGTTTAATGACTGTGTGAATATCGTGGGTAATAGTTATTGTCTGAGTAATGAAAAACATTTGTTTCTTATAATTACAAGATTGAATACGTAATTAAAATAATTGTTATGCAAATTATTATAATTACATATATTATTAACTATAAATTAAATTTGATCGGTTAACGAACATAATTCGTTCAATGACGATGTTCCCTATTATCTGAACATATGTTTCTTGTCCGAATCTAAGAGCTTCCTCAAAAGTTCGCCGTCCAAAATGTTCGTTAATCCATTGTGTTAATCAATAATCATAGTTGATTAGTTTGATTGCATTAGTACTATTAACAATTATTTTTTGTGCAATACCATAGGTATTCATATAAATATTATCAATATTAACAACTTTAAGTTGTTTCATTACAAATACAATCGTAGAAGAAACATCCTCCCTATTCTATTTTGCAATTTAAAAGAGTTTACTACATACTTACTTAATATTTATAGCAATTTTTTATAGAAATGTTTAACTTATTTTAGAAAAGTATCCTCAATCTCAGGATTGAATTCATTGAAATTTTTCGTTTTTCAAAACTAGAAGTTCGAATCCATCATAATTATCTTTCTGAAATATGATCAAACTAAATTTTGTGTGTATTTATGCGAAAATATGATTATTGATCTTGCACAAAATAGAGCATAAGTACAGATGATTTATAGATAAATAATGCTTTCAGAAGCACGAAAAATGTCGACTCGTCCATATGCGAGTTTTGTTTTACGTAATATAAAGTATATATACTAATGCAAAGGAGTACATTAATAATAGTAGCGTCGTTACGACCGGTCAATCAAATGATTGGGCCCTCAAACAATGTTAGGGCTCCAAACCAGAGTTCGCTATGCTCATTATCTTTTTTATCCATGAAGATTTGAAGTGATGCAACATTGTTATTGGATAAACTTCCCTGTTCATGCATATTTTTTTAATAATCCCCCGTTTAATCATTGAGCCCCCCCCCCCTTTTTATTTATGCCCGGGACCTCAAAATGCAAAGGGCGACACTGATTAAGAGTACGGCTTTTAAAAAGGAATACGTTTCATAAACAAGCAATACAAATCTTCCTAAAAGATGTACGATTGACATAATAGGCAGTCATATAATAATGTCAGATACGGTTCTATTGTTAATTATTTTACTAAACTTAATTAATTTACTATAGTAAAAGAACTTGCATTTTAAACAATAAATCTTCAATAAACTACAACACCTTAAAGAATGAGCATTCCAATGTACAAAGATTTATACAAAGTGGGATGAATACAACAATATTTTCATTCAATAATTTACTATTCAAATTATGAATCATGATTCTATGTAAATTACTTTTTCCACAATAAAAATATTTTCGAATTAATTTTATAATTAAATGGAAATCTATAAAAATATGTTTTGAAATGTGAATTTGCATATGCAAAGTGGATAATAAAAAAAATAAAATATTGTAACCATATCTCAAAACAATAACATAACAAATAAATTAAGTAATAAAGAGACATAGCATAGTTAAACTGATCAAAAAGAAATAAAATTTGCAATTACTTAAAGCATTCGGAATATACAAGTTTTTTCTACCGAATTCTCCAAGATTTTTTTTTTAGATACAAATTATTTGGAACATAACAAGATAACACACTGAATATTTTTGTTCTAATCTAGTAAAAATGCTTACGTGTTAAAATTATCATTTATTATTGCCCTTAATATGGAAAACAAAAGAAAGGATGAACATGGACTGACCGCTAAGATTAATTGCATTTGTTTTATTGAAGATATGCTTAACATAAGATTTGCTTCTACCCTGTTTAATGAAAAAGAGATTATTGTCAAGAACCTGACGCCCGTACCGATATTAAGTATTCGGTCTCAAACACACACATTTTAATGCAGAAATTTATAATATAAAAATTGGTTGGATTTGTTGATTTCGGATATTCTGATCTAGACAACATCAGTAAAGCTTGCAAGAGACACGGATGTTTTTAGTCTTACTACTATACAATTAAACAAAAAGATGGAAAGAGAGCTTGTATAGTTTTTTTTACTGCAAAATGACATATTTCATCGAAATTAATAAACGTTTTTTTTTGATAAGACAAGAACTACTGTTTTGAGCATCGCGAATTATAGAATATAGGAAATTATGTTGAATTTTATCATCTACTCAGTGTTTTTGTACAGCATCCCCTGGTTGAAAAGACACCGCCCGCCACTGTGATGTTGATACTGGTAGTTGGAGTCTTACTGTACAGTTGTAATCTATAATCAATAGGTACAAATAAGAATGTAAAGGACTTTTGGAGTAGAGAAAAGTTTCGTTAATTAAATCGATTATGTATATGAAAACGGTTTATTGACGAGGTAGTGTTACGTAAAACGGCGTGCAGAATAGGATATGACCGTGCCATAAAATGACAGTGTTTGTACGAAGATAAGGGGGAGTTCAATCTTAATTAAATTTACAACAAAGGCCTCCTAATAGCCACTTAAAATGATCCAGTAAGCGGCGAAAGGAATCCACGTTTTATAATGATCATGATATAGATAAATCTATTTGATTAGACGGTCATTTCCATATTATACAAATTTACGTTTAATTTGTGCTCTCTTGTTATTATTCCTTGTTCAGCCCTTAGGGAGTTTGAAAAAAAAAACGAATCTTGCGTAACAAAAAACCTGCACGTCGAGGTAATGGCTCGTAGAATCGTAATTCCTTGCCGAGACGGCAATAATAAACATATTCGATTCGAACAATTTAGTTCCACAATTGATTTGGACGCTGGGGATTTGTCAATTAATTTGTGAATGTCAATTATTCGTTCAGAGAATTAATTAATAACAATGCATTTAGTACGGATATTATTGTAGAGCATGTGTTTACAATCAGTCGACGATCTCGAGGATATATACACCTACATGCACTTTTATTTTATGATCGGAAAATCATTTAAAGCTACGTCAAATAAATACCAGATATAATTACAAGGAAATATGTTGATCTATTCGTTATTTATTTTGTTTGGTTAAGAAAGGCTTTGAATATATTTTAATATACTGGATGCCTCACGAAGTAATAAATAAGATTTATCATATAAGGTAACAAAATGAATTTAACCAAAGATAATTACAAAATAACTTTATTTTATTTCATTTTTTATAAATGCTATTTATTTTACAACTACAGTAGAATCTCGCTTAACGAGCACTTCGCTTAACGACCATTTCGCTCGAACAAACGAACAAAATGAATTGTAAGAAAAATGACTCGCTTAACGAACGACGTTTCGCATAACGAATGACGATGAGAAGAGAAGTCCCGAATTGTGCTAGATCATTTTCAAAACTTGTGTACACATAGTATGTGTATTTTTGAATATATTGACCATCTACGGTTTTCCTTGTCATGTTTGTTTATAGCGGACTATACTTTACAAATATAATTTGTGTTTGCTGTTAATGAAAAACACAAATGTATTGTTGGACACATTATTATATGTACACTTTTTTTATATAAATAAATATTAAAAGTATAAAGAAACCTCCACCAACATCCCAGATTGATACAAATAATATAATCAAATATAATCTCACTTCGCCATGTGTGAAAGGGAACATAACGAGTGACGATGTTTCTGGTGTTAGTAGTAATTCTAGTTGAATCTTAGTGTTTTTTTGTGATACATTTGTGTTCAAACATATTATTTTTGATTTTTTGTGCAAAATTTAATAATACTTGCATGAAAAGCAAAATCATTAAAAATTGAGACGAAGTTATCCTTTTTTTTGGCATGGAACGGATTATCGTATTTTACATTATTTTATATGGGAACTGTTTCAATACACGAGTATTTCACTATACGAGTAAAAATCAGGAAATTTTGAAATGGATTATGCTCGGTAAGTGAGGTTTCACTATATGTAACTTTATTGTAACTTTATTGTATAAATTGTTGTATTTAATTTAATATATTATTAATTTCTTCAATAGTTTTGCTTAACGAAGTAATTTCCTGTATATGTCATTATCGTTTATTAATACAATCAAATTCAATTTATTTGTACTTTTTTTAATATCATTTTAACTAAAAATGTATACAAATAAAGAAAATATAAAATTGATAAATAAATAATAAGTATATTCTTTTTACTAAAATTTACAATACGAATTCCCATACCACATAAAGTTTAATTTGATGTAGATTTGGTGGAGAGATGGAATATTATAATTTCCTGGAAACATAAAGCCATACAGATTTTGGTTAAAGAATACCGGTCGCACATAATGAAATGGGATGTCACCGCAAAGACATTTCTAGCATTCCTATTTGAACTTCTTTCCGGTGCAACCAGTATACAAAAGCAGTTCCGACGAATACATCATATTTTAATATATACATTATTAAAACTTGTAAGCCATAGAATATTTAACATTTTTAATTCTTATATTTTTAACAAACTTTATTAAATTTTTTGTTCTATTTATTAGCACTTAATTAAGACTTTAATCATGAGATTAACATATAAAAAGCTATATTTAATTATTTATTTTCTGCTTGTATATGTTGTGCATAGTTTTCATTAATGAGTAGTACAAAACTAGATAATACAAATACTAGTGTTTTAATTTTTTATTGTACAATGTGAATATTTTAGAAAACTTCAGGAAAATATTAATAATATATTTAGTTGACTAGCAAATATTACGTAAACATATAGATTGCATCAACATTATACCTTTTTTCAGAGAAAGTTGTAATATTTATTTACACATAAAATACAAAATAAGTAAAATTAAGTAAGATATAATATTCTAAAATATGTGCAAAAAAAAATTATTGTACACAAACATTAAATATATAAAAGTCAATAATTTTGATTTTTTTTTGCAAATACTTAACAACAAATTTGTACATAAATGTATTTACTTTGGTAAATAATTAAGGTCGGGTATATCTCAATAAAATGTAACATTTTTGTGCAATTATAGGAGTGTAACACTATTCTTTGCACAACGTTGGTAAGCTTTTCATTACAAAAAGCTATTGTAAATGAATATGTTGGACGGAGAATGTGAGCAATTAAAATGCTCGTCGAAGGATTCAAAATATTTACGGACCTTATTAAATTTAAATTAAAAATGTAGCAGCAACAAGCGCCTAAGAACAACAATAAACGCCTTTTTAAAAGCTGGCAACATTGTTGTGGTTGTTGTTGGCGTGGAGATGGTGCAAAGTGGAAGGAAATAAAACGACGAAGAAAAGAAACGAGGTTAAATGCAATGAGAAAATGAGAACAAAAAAGTGAAATAAATAAAAGGATTTCGTTGAACGCTGGTGCAGCTATGGCATCTATATTGCAGCCAATTACCCGATCAAAATAAGCCCGTCTTTCTTCAGCTCACTGTGCTGGTCTATTGGGACATGTCTGCCATATTGTGGTGCCCCTTTTCATTGCGAATGTAAGGAAGATTGAACTTAGACAACTCAAAGAGCACTGCATTCTATGGGTACGGTGTAGTTATCGGAAGGACAAAAGGACCCTAGTTTGCGGTTTGCTAGTTTTGTTCGGTGGTGACTCGCAATGCGGAATGCAGATGATTGCGTTCGTGTTTGTTTTCGTTTCGCGAAGGGGAGTCCTTCTTCCCTACCATCCTCCTTACCACCCCTCGACGATTCTAAACGAAGATACAACAATGTGTAATTAATGGAAGGCGATTACTGTAATGGTAATAAGTAAATTACGTCGGAGCTTGTCATCAATATCAATTATAATTTTAAATTATATGCAGCCTCCGTAACTGAAATGCTGATGAACTGGAAACTTCATTTAAATCCAATTAATCCGTTTTAGTCGCAGATGTACCACCACTACCATCACCATCATCACAAATGCAGTAAAGGCAGCATCAACAACAACAAAAACGACAATAAGAATGATGGCGTTTAAAAAGGCGTAGTCCTGATGCATGTATCACATACCACCGCGTCGGATGATCATGGCAAGGCCTTTTATTGTTTATTTATTTTCCGTTTCCTTTGGGGACGGTGCAGGTCGTATTAAACAACAAAAGCGTCATTATTGTGGAGCAATGCCTCGCTTCATCGTCACAATAATAGTGATTATAGCCCACTGCACACACATTGTATCGTATTTTCCATTATTTCCAGTATATTTCTCGCATCTAATATTTTCTCCTCTTCGACAATTTCTTCACTCGTAAACACTCGTATATAAAGATACACAGGTGACCCCATACCATAAACACACTTCATTCTACAGGACACTGGCTCTTCCTATTCTCAAATAACTCACACTGTTATTAAGTTCCTATTCAATTGTTGTTAGACACATCTACAGTAAATGATTAATTGGCCAGTAAAATTCCAGTCTTTACACTTACACAATAGTATACGTATACTATCCGTATAAATATGGATAAATAAAGATAAAACGTATTAGTTCAATATTAATATATATTTCGTTACTATTTTTGACCCTTTCTGCCCTAATAATTATATTGTGGCTCATTCCATTTGCCGCTTAACATAATTTAATTTTAGTGTCATGTCTTTCTTTTATGATTGTATAAAACGATTAAAAATTTACATTTTAAATATAATAATAAAGATGTATATGTTCAAGTATTCTCATAAAACAGAAATGCATAATTAATTCTGAATTAATGAGTATTAAATTGCATATTAATGTAATAGCAATTACAAATTACTTTATGATCGATCAATCAATCAAATAAAATCAAAAGTAATTTCATTATACGAGGCTATGTCACATTTAACGTTAATACTTATTGAATCCAAGTATTTCCATATACTTTTATATTATGTTAAAGCACTAATTTGACTTTATATGTATCCGCTGTAATAACAAATTAATCGCTGAATACAGGAAGCCAAGAACCGACTTTTTGAAGAAGAAAAAAACTTTAAAAATATGGTCTTGAAACATTTCCGATCGTTTGTAGCAAAAGAGAAAGTCTATTTATGTACTATACTACAAAAATAGTTTGCTCCCATATGAAGTTGGTACGGAAAGGAAAGAGTTCTAATAATACGTCGTGTTAGCTGATAAACATCGATGCAATAATCGTTATTAGAAATTTAAAAATACAACTATTATGAGAAACTGATGTCAAATATGAATGATGATATGTTTACTATAGAATATTTTTAATCTAGATTTCTTTCTTTTTAATATAACTTAGCACTCTGCAAAGTTGCATCATTCTTAGAGTTGCTACAGTCTGAAATGTTTAAAATCTTTAGTATTTTTTTTATTTAATGTAATTGTATTCATGTTAAGAATTGCATTCTTAATAATGTTTGGCTTATAGTAACTCAAACTTTGTAGGCGTATAACAAGTTTTGTTATTGAAAATATAAAATTCTTATGACAATGATAGAGATCTGCAGCAAAAAAATGTAATTGAACAATAGAACAGACAAGATTCAATTTATTTGAATTGAAGCTGAAAGTACAAATGTACGAACACAATTTCTACATAAACGATCGGATCTTTTGAATAGCAACCTATTAATTAAAACCCATATACCGCATATGATTTATGGCCTTTCGTATGTTGCCGGATTGGAAATCAATAAGATTGCTCCCATTAGATTAGGCACATGGAAGTAATTATCATATATTCTTCGCAAAACTTAGTTTCTATTTATAAATGTAAGATTTATGTTTGAAAACACAATAATCAATTGATTTTATTACTTTAATTAATGCAATAGACACTATAGGACACGGATATTTAAATTAACTAAATATCATCGATGGATGAATAATATATGTAAACGATGACGGTTTGGAATATCTTATAAACTGGATTTTTTGTACCGTAATCACTAAGGAATGGTACTACGAATCCAGCATTACTTTGTTTTTCGTAGGATGAACAAAGTGTATAAACAATAATAAATATAATAAAAAAAAGTGTATTTTCAGTCTGCCCACTGAAGACCTGCAAGAAAGTAGAGACTTGTTCACGTTTTTTTTATGTAAGTGTTCTTGGGCTGTGAGAGGGAACAGCGCGTGGGAAGAAGTGAGAAGTTGAAGACACCTCGAGCCGTCAAGCACCCTTGCATGTCTGCATACATTATATGCATTTTAGTTTAGGGACGGGTGGATATGAATTTGTCCATATCATTATATTATAACGATAATAAAACGCTGAATCAGTCCCGAGCGGTTCACCGGGATAAATTGATTACGAAAAAAGAAATCTCCTCGAGAGCATCACTTCAGGAACAAAAAAAAAACGAAAGAAAAGAAAACGGTGGAAGAGAGTTTGATGTTGAAGAGAAAGAGAGAAGGAGATTGAGAGAGTGGCCGGAGCCGAAGGAGAAAATGCAATTGCATCTCGAACACTTTTACAATTCGAAAACTCTTCAGCATCTGATTTAGATAAGATCGAGTTATTTTTTGATTTTACACAATCATGCATTCATAGCCTACATACGTATCGGAAACAAAAGGCCAATAATGAAGTACTGGTAATAATATTGAACAATTTTGATTCGACATTAAGATATTCCAGGGCATTATAATGAACTTTATAAATTGCATGATTTTATTTTTGTTTAAAGAATAGATAAGTCTTAATAATGTATAGTTAATATTACATTTTATTACCGCTATTGCTACTTATTTCCTGTATATTTTGTATTATAAATATATTTAACATCTTATGGTTATATAATTATTATTTTATTTAAATAACATGTTTGTGAAAATAATATCATTTAAAAATTATCAATAATCAATTGTATCGTTCTGGTTTAATTAAATATTTTTTATTAGATAATTTGATATTATACGAAAGTATGTTGCTTATGCAAATAATTTTTGATATAACTGATTTTATTTATTAATATATGTTATCAAATTTCCTTCAATATATTCTAGTAAATCATCACTAATTTTCTAGAATGCTTTATAATCAGTTTTCACAGCCTTTTTGTGACATAACAAATTTGTTTGTAATTGTTTATTACATAAAAAAATAAAGCTATATGACACACAAATCATAGATTGAGAAACGTTGTTTTAAATCAACTTAATTCATTTCCAAATCCGTGACACACATTTCTTAAATGCATAACATCAATAATTTATTTTTTTAAATTTTCTTTATTATTTAAATGCATGTAGTTTAATAGGTAATTTCTTTTCAAACTGCCATTCGAAAACCTTCAGCCACATGTGGATTCATAAATGTGTTGGTTTAGAAAATTTTATCGTTTTACTACAATACTATTCTCTTAAGATTAAACATAATATTATTCTTTTTGTCTCTTATATTTATAAAGTGTCGTTTTTCATTGTGAATATAAATGTTGTGGAAATTGAAACTCACTTTAATTGCTATCGATGTTGGTGGCTAATTTAGTATGTTGGTCGTTGCTTTTACTAATTTGAATATAAAACCATTCCACATTTTTAATGGATTTACCGGACCAGACGATTGGATTACAGAAGTTTTAACAAAGAACCCGTTCTGCTGTGACTTTTAATGAGTGACCATTGTTATTTTATGGAAGGTTCATTGAATCTTCCTGCCAATCATTAATAAAATATCTGATATTCTTGGAAAGACTATTAATTTTATTAACTTAATTGAAATTGAATATATTATATATTTTGGTTTGACGTTATAATTTGTTTCGGAAATTCAAATTACTCATATCAAAATAAATTCAAGAAATAAAAACCTTAGAATCAAGCATGAATTATAGTAATATAGAAAACAATATGCACATGAAGAATCAGATATTATTTGTAGATAAACAATTCTCGACAACTAATTTACTTAATATTCCTAAAAGTTAGTAGAAACAATAAAAATATTGGTGAAGAAAGTAAAGAATATTTTTTAACTCTTGGAGGGGCTAGAAATTCCTAAATGTTGGTCTATAACCAAATTTTTTTAGCCAACTTCTGACTCAGTTAACTGACATCGTATGGCAAGATTCATCCCTTGACTTGCCAACCAAATTAAATGGTAATTTCTGTACATTTTCTGTACATTATGACAATGCCCTACTGTGCATGTTCAAAAGGGCCCAATTTGGACCAAAGGGCTACCGATTGTAGTTTTTCCCAACCATTAAATTGATTATCTATCAAATCTTTTTTTATGTCGTGCAATTTTATTTACAATCTGTTCATCAATGTGAACATTGAGTAAATTTAAGATTGAGGTTGACATTAGGTAGGTAATCTTTCCCGGTGGATAGTTACCATTATGATGATTTGATTATTAATTTGTTATATTGATGCTCTGCGATACCACTATTTCCTTTGACTGTGAATCTTCTGCTATACTTAACACTGTCATTGTCCATCGACTTGGCTGAAGGTCCATATGCTGAACCTCATTCATTTCACTGTCCATCTGTGATGAACAATTGCCCTATTGCCTTAACCAGGATTTGAACCTGTGACCACTGGCACAAAATTCAAAATTCAAATTCAAAAATAACTTTATTTACATACATAATTATTGACCCTTTTACAATTTGCAAGGGCACAAACATTTATCTTATTACAAATCTCTCAACATAGTTGTTTTAGGTTTGCATCGGTTTATATTTCTTACACTTTTAACAATATTATGGAGATAATTGCCGAAGCAATTATTTATATTTGGAGTGTTTAGGATACTTAAGATTAAAAATTGTAAACTATGGTTGTTAGTACATATATACAACTATTTCTATATTAGAGGGAAAATTTGAGTGGGAAAAACCCTTTATTTTATCTAAAATGCATTAAGAAATTAGACCTCTTGGGCCTT
Organism: Nicrophorus vespilloides; assembly: GCF_001412225.1. Lineage (NCBI taxonomy): Eukaryota > Metazoa > Arthropoda > Insecta > Coleoptera > Silphidae > Nicrophorus > Nicrophorus vespilloides. Next base: position 225,528 of record NW_017100093.1, on the reverse strand, counting down.
ATCAATTGTTTATGTAGGAGAGGAGTGATGGTGTTGGATGGGATAGAGTGATGGAGAGTATTTACATGTGAAAGAGAGAGAGGTTTTGTTATGTGTAGGGGAGTATTGTGAGCTCTCACATTTGTGATTTCTGAACTCAGTCTATTATTATTTAATTGCAAGCTGTAAAACTTTTCGGAGGCTTCAATGATGTACTGATCGATGGGGACTATTCTAGCTTCTAGAACTAGGTCGGTGATTCTAGTGCCTTTTTCGCGATTCAGTGCTAGTCTAAGCCATTTGTTGACCACTGGCACATGGGTGGGGCGACTTAACCATTCGCCCTTATTTATCAAATCCTAAAAATCTTATGTTGTTGCACCAGTAATAAAAGAGTCGCATGCGGATTTTTATAATTTTGAAAAACTTTGGTAAGGATGTGCAAAATATTAATCAAATAAACTATTGTTGAATTTAATTTGTTATCAGAAAAACAAATAAAAAATTAATAGAGTAGTTAAACATTGTCCATTGCAACTGCAACAAATAATTAATAATTAGTAACCTACTTAAAATTAAAAAAAGCTATACATTTGTATCTTTGAAATGTTAAATAACTCTATTGTATAATATATGAGTATATTAAGGTGAAAGTGACATGTACTATTTTAGATATTTAGTATTTTTGTACTATTTGTATATTATTATATTTAGAATGAAACATTTTCAAAATTCGTATAGATCTCTGTTATTTTTGTACGTTGGTATAAAATTGAAGAAATCAGTTAAATGAAAACCAAAATAAGTATTATTCTTCCTGTTCTTTATTTAACGAAAGCCAGTCACTCTGACTTCTCGAGTTTTGTTTGCTTTAGAGGAAACGAAGAATTCATCATTGAAGCACCTCCTTGAACCAACTCCCTACATCACAAGTTCTCCTCCATTGCTGACCTTTTCGCTTCCCTCTCAGACCATTTTTTACCCGTTCCCTTCTTTTCAAAATTATAAATGCTTAAATATAAATTACGTTCATTAGAAAATCTCATTCACCCTTTTATCCGATGCTTCTCACCTTTTGTCTTGCTCTTCTTTTTGCACCACCTCGAACCAGGCGCAACACAAAAGAGTCCCTCTCAACACCGGGAGGCAAAGAGAAAAGAAAAAATGCTATAACAAATAATACAAGAGAAAATAAGAAGAGAAAAAAGAGAATCTGCGACGTTGGAGCATTATTACTGCGGCGTGATTTACCGGCCGTTCGCTAACGATTTTAATTAATTAATTCACTTTAATGAGCGAAGAATTTATATTAGGAATTCCGATAGACGATTATTGCGATGGTCTCGGCGGTTCTGCGTCGGGCATTTATCGAAACAAAAATGTTTTTATTATCGGAGGACTGTGCAAAAAGGAAGAGCGAGGATTCCTTCCCACTTGCCTCTTAAATGAATATAATAAATTTCCTCGGCTCGGCTCTGTTTTCTCCTTTTTCAACAGCCACAATGGAAAATTATCGGGTGCCTTTTTATATATATATATATGTATACGTGACCGCAAATGTAACGATGATAGTCCTGCAAGTTTATCGAGAGCTTCTTTTTTTTTATTGTAATAACATATATTTATTGATTGCATACAATTATTAAATTACTGGGTTATCGGGGTTTTGTTGGAACTCGGTATTTGGTATGTGCGTGTTGCAAATATGGTAAATACAAACCTTAATAATAATTTACTATCATAGTATTATCGTCAGCATGATGATATATTTAAACGATGGTTAAATGTAACCGCAGCTGAAAATTTATCGAAATCATCATGAAATTACTGATAATGTTTTACTTATTTTAAATTTATTCGGTTACGTAAGTATATCTTTATTTCAGAACGTTGTTTCTGAAATTTATAACTGTTCTCACATTATTATTATTTAATCGTGCATTTTCAAACTGGGCAAAATATTATTTTTAAATTAATTCATATATGCTTTTTTATTTTACACCTTTTGGTCTGTAATTATTTTATAATAATTGCAAAATTAATGAACATATTTGTATTTTATCACATACCTAAGATTTTTTCATCTAAAGTTAGTTTATTATTAATATATAATTTGCTGCTTTAAGGAAGAATTCAAAGGAGTTTTCACAAAAAAATAACAAGAAAATTCGACAACTTCTTCTTTTATATTTGAATTTTCATGTAAATCTTCCACTTTATATATCAACCTCAACATTCAACATATAAATATGGAGGAAGTTCAGTTTTATTTTTGAAAATCATGGAATCTTTTGTGTAGAACAATTTTCCAGAATCATATAGTCATTAAAATTGAAGTAAAATATTCTATACTTCAAACAATTAGATAAAAAATGTTATTATATATTTAAATTTTGAGTTTATGTTGGTCACATACATTATTTATAAAAATATGGTTATATACATTATTAATAAAAATATTTAAGAACATGAAATATTGCTAAATTTAACAATTTAAAACAGTGATATATTAAAGAAATAAATTATTTACATAATTATTAATAAAAAGTGCAAATAATTATCGTTATAAATAAAATAAAAATGAATATCTTAAATTCCACAAGCTTACTACATACATCATGTGATATTTGATATTCAATTTATATAAATATTCTGAATAATTCGTTGTCTGAAAATAATACTTTCTAGATATATAACACTTAGTGCATGTAATTCATCATTCTGATAATCACGAGGCATAAAAAGAATATCCAAACGCCGTTTGTTATTTAAGCCATACGGAATACAATTTGTCTTAATGCTTCAGGAATTATTAATTATTTCGACCTGGACCGAAATTACATACGCGATATTAAGTCAACGGACATTCACGGAATTCGCTTTGAGCGAAACTCGTTTCTTTTCCGTTTCGATATTCCATCACTCGACCTTCTCTCTCGCTCATCGAGATGCGTATGTAATTGTTGATAAATTACTAACGTCTGATTTGTTTATGAACAATTTTACAGAAGATTCGGAGAAAACACGCCACGCTTACCTAATTGAACGCTGTTTTGCGTGCATAAGTACGCACATTTCAGAGAGGAAATACATAATTACTGAGTTCACATATTAAATGTTTCTGAGTTCATCTTTCACTTTCACTTTTATAGACAAATAAAGTACTTATACTTACGAGCTCCCGGATTTACGAACAAAATTCTAAAAGCTCTAACTTGTTACAAGGAGATATATAGTGATAAAAATGTAACAAAAATTGATAATTTTTTTAATATAATATTTTTGGAATCTGTTTTGTTGCTTTTGTTTCTTTTGTCGTTTTTTCTTAAATAATTGTGATGTCTACATTGAAAAGTATTTGTAAGTAAACATTTTGCTTATTTTAATCTATTAAATTATGAATTAAATTCATGATAAAGTATGGTAAAATAAGAATATTTTGAAATTATTAAAATTTCCCCGACTTACGAACAATCCTTTGGAACGGAACTAGTTCGTAAGTCGGGGGATACCTGTATACTTACATGTTAAGTACACCTATTAATAATAATAAACAAATCTTCTAAATCATAATGCTACAGAATGCGGGCATTTTTTTTATTCCTAGAGTTGTTGCCTTTTGCTTTCACAAAATCGATACTTGAGTTTAAGACTAATAATTACCATTAGTAGAAATATGCGTTATTAACGTTACCTCTTGTAACAAATTTTGGATATAGCGAATTTTCCGAAAACGCTGTGAAGGTATATCAATAATTCATTACATAATAATAATTTTAATAAATCTAAGATATTAATCAAATAAAAACAAAAATACACAAGAAATCTATTGAATGTACTTTTCACGTTAACTGTAAGTTAACAAATCATTACATTATTGATTTACAAATCATTATCTAAGAAATTTGCTGACAACAAAATGTAACCTTGTTTAATCATCTTCAACATACTTCATTTAAATATTATACTATATGAAGAGAACTAATTATTTGATGCATAAGGCAAAGGTCTTCCGAAATCTATAAATAGATATAGATATAGTTAAATTTTAACCCGGACATGAATACACTAGCCTATTGTTGTTTGTTATAGTAAAAGTATTGGTAAAAATTAGTTTATTATAGTAATGACCAAAAAAAAACAAATAAATTTAAAATCTTTTGTAATAGAACCGTTTCAATAAAAGGTAACGCGATGAAATGTTTTCCCATCAAATTTAGATGCTAATGCCTTTTGGGAAGCTTCAGAATAAATCACTGGAATAGAGTGAACGAAAAAAAAAATAACACGGCCGTAGCGTGGAGAAAACACATAAATAAACACCAACCAATTCAGGAGTTGAGCTTATGATTAAGCACATTTTCAAATGAATTATAGAAATGGTTACATGTGGATACGGGAGTTTCTAAACGATAGAAAACGAATAAAATGATTTCTTGTATTCCTTAGCCGTGTATTCAATATAATAATCATAATCTCATGATCGTTCCATTAATAAGAAACTATTTTGTAATATTTCCAATTTATTCAAGTAAACTGTACATGGCTATATTTTTCAATTAATTTATGTTACTCTCAAATTATACCTCTAATAGTCAATACATATTATAATAATAATAATAATTTATTGGCCAGACATCAATACAAAAAAAAGTATAAATAAATAATAACAAAAAAAAAACAAATAATAATACAACTCTCAAAATAAATAAATTCTAACATAAATTTAACAAAAATATTAATAGGCTGGCCAAAGGGCTATCAACCGAGGTCTTTCCGCCTGGGAACATAAATTAATTATAGAACAATAACAATATATACATATGAAGTATACAAGAATGAGGGAAAAAAGTAGGAACAAGAGGGTATCAATCGAGGGACATTAGGTATTGGAATAAGGATAATGTGGGGATATTTAAATTTGGGAAAGATATTTGGGTTTCGAGGGGCATAGAATTTAGAGAGGGAGGCGATGTTGGACAGTTTGGTTTTCAAGGAGAGGGAAAGGTATCGGTCGATGAGAGGGACTATTTTGGTTTTGGAGTAAAGGAGATCATTACGAGAAACATATTATTATTTTAATGTTTTTATCAGAATTTTGTTGTAGATTTAAAAATAAGTAAATTAATAGTAAATATGGCCGTTTGTGGTTAAATTATTACTTTAAATATAGAAATCGGTAATCCATATGAAATATCCTAATAAATATTTAAAATAATTTATTTATGTACACTGTAACCGGTATGCAATGTTATGCAATCATAAATAGCTGTGGTAGCCATATTTGAATTTGGCGCTTGAAGAGTTGCCAACTACGTGCGCGCACATGGTGATAAATATAATAACAAGTTACTAGCAGGCAGAAGCATGGCCTCGATACTAAGATCTTCGAAATTTGTTAGATATATTGCTGGATTTGCAAGGAATATCGTTGCAAACACACCCCGCGAGTTTGACGGAAACTTCATAAACACATCACAATGCCTGTGCGGTGCCTTACCTAGGTAAGTTCAACCCCTCTCGAAACTACATAACCTAAACCCCGTCAAACACACCGGCCAGGGTGTGATAAGATTATGCAATAACATTAAACTCATAAAATCCCGCTTATTACTTCAGCTTCTTTTATAGTTACACTTATTGTCTTCTCTGATATTCCCAAATAGCGAATGAAAGAAAAAGCGTTATAAGTAAATTCTAGAATATTCTCGTTGCTAATCAATACAATTTCCATTGAACTTTCCTAGCCTACTGTTTTATGGAATGCAACTAAGTTTTTAAGAACCTGATACAATTAAATAAGATAATATGTAACTTTTATAAGTAAATGCACATTAGAAATATTTCTTTAATTAATTAATTAATATTAAAATGTCAATCTAAATTGGGTATTAGAAGGATGCTAATTATACAAGAATGCAAATATATGTTATATTTTAATAACAGTAATATTGAAATTAATTGTTTTATTTATTGTATTAAAATTGTCAGAAAATATAATATTAAATCATTCATTTCACAAATTTTTCTTTTGATTATTTGACTTATACTAGAATATACATAGAGATCAATAGTCCATTTTTAATGTTTTTAATTTGAATATAAATTGTTATTGTTTTGTCTTGCATTATTATTTATATAGATTATTTTATATTTTCCTCAACTAAAATGTTTTATCATAATTTGAACATGTCATTAATTTTTTTTTAAGTTGTTTTTTACTGTAAGTTGTTTTCTACTTGGTTGAATGAAATATACTAAATGTAATCACTTATTTGCTCGTTATATATGTCTTCTTATCAGTGAGTAAATTGCGTTTGTTCTTTATATTTTTAATTTCGCTGAACTCGATTTGACCTTTCATTTAAAATGTGACACAATTCATTTAGCAAAATATACTCATCTATATATAAGTAAAAGCAATTTCTCTCAACCTGCAGTGATGTACTTGCTTTTGCTCACAAAGTGAAAGCTTGAGTTAAAATTTTGATTTAGTATCAGTCATTGGTATTGTGTGTTTTAGGTCATTTATAACACAATTTACATATATATAAGTAAAAGCAGCTCCTCTCGATTAGTATAAAAACAAATTGATTAGCGATGTACTTGCTTTTGCTCATGAAACGAAAGCTTGAGTTGAAATTTCGATTTCGTATCAATCCTTGTTATTGTCTGTGTTTCAGATCGTTTGCAACACAAGTTTCCGCACAACACGAACAAAATCTCGACAGTTGTCTACGACGGCTCGACCAGGATGTGCGTAGGTCGGGCCGAATATCTCGCAGGGACATCGAGGATGTCTTGGAGGAAATACGAAATGCACGTTCCGCAACAAGTTCCCAGTCGCTGTTGGTCATCAGATGCTGCGGTAACTTGGTTCCCGAAGAATTACCCGAAACCAGAACCAAACTGGTTCAGGAAATTTGGAACACGCTCAAGAAACTGAATGTCCCGATGGATATTTCCCACTACAATGCTTTGCTGAGAGTATACTTGGAAAATGAATACAATTTCTCACCGACCGATTTCCTTGCTGAATTGGAGTCCAAGGGAATCGAACCAAACCGAGTCACTTACCAAAGATTGATCTCCCAATATTGCAATATTGGGGATATTGAAGGAGCAACTAGAATTTTGGAATTTATGAGGGAGAAGCAGTTACCTGTGAACGAAAATGTGTTCAATGCTCTCATTAATGGTCACTCACAAACTGGAGACATGGAATCGGCGCGCGGGATTATAACAGTCATGTCCCAAGCTGGACTCGAACCATCAGCTGATACATACACAACCTTACTATGCGGATTTGCTAAAGTCGGGGATATGAACACAATAAACGAACTTTACGCTGAATGTGAAACAAAAGAAATATATCTTTTGGATAAGGATTTCCTTGATATCATCTATACACTATCAACTAACGGCCACGAACAACATGTTCCAGAAGTCCTCAGTAAGACTCGTAAAGCTTTTGGATATTCTCAAGACGCAATCAACGTTATATTAAGATTAATCAACAAAGGACTTATCGAAACTGCGTATCTAATTCAACAGTCGATTCCAAGACTTAACAAAGCGGACGGCAGTGTACAACCAATTGGAGCATTCTTTATTAAGCAAATGGTAAAGACAGGAGCGAGTTTCGAAGAGATCATTGAAGTCGTTGATAAATTGGAGAAAGATGGGTTATACGATCGTGGACTTACTCATGCTACCGAATGCGCTCTGCAACAGGGTAATGATGAATTAACTGTTAAATTGTTCCATCAAATGAAATCTAAAGGTCTTCCAATACGACAGCATTACTTCTGGCCTTTGATCATTGCTAAATCTGGAGATCGTTCAGGTGAAGGTATTTTGAATGTTTTAAACGAAATGATCTCCTTCGGCATACAACCAAATAACGAAACCATTCGCGAATACGTTATTCCAAATCTGCAAGGAAAGAGCAGCGATATTATTTCAAAACTGCGAATTGCCAACATTTCAATTGGATCTGCAGCTTCCAGCTTAGTGTTGTCTCTCCTACATAAATTCGATATAGTTGAAGCGTCCATTATCACTCAAACTGTCGAAGCGTACTACAATCCAGATATGATAAAGAAACCATTGACTGCTGCATTTTACAAGACTGGAAATGTAGATGCCTATGTCTCCATCGTTAGGCAAGTTTTTGAAAATATGGATAAGAAGGCTGAATTAGAAATTGAGGGTTCTGTGGATAAAATTGAAGTAGTTGGTATACTTCTATTTGATCTTGCAACGCATTCAAGGCAATTCTCGAGTATAGCTGAACAAGTTTTTAAATCAATGGTAAATGAAGGTTTAACTATTAGTACAGTGACAGCTCAAAAATTGGAAGAGAAATTGGGCGAGAAAATGACTCCTGAAATGTCCAAGATGCTTGGCTCCTTATCATCAGGTGAACTGACGTTGAAACCATTTGAACGTAAATATCCATCTTACACACCATCACATCAAATGAATATTCCTCAATTGGAACGACTCGTTCAAAACTTGGAAGCTAAGAAACAAGACACTAAAGGTTACAAAAGGCAGCTACTTTCCTTATATTACAGACAGAAGGAATTGGAAAAAATGCAGGCTTTGTACAAATCCTTTGAACAAGATCCAGACTTCAAGTATACAACAGGTGTGTATGCTCAATTAATGGACACATGTGCCTATCACGAAAAGTTTGATGAAATGAAGCACTACTTGGCTAAAATTCAGGAAAACGATTCACAATTTGAAATTGACGAATCTAAATTGATTAGGTTGGTGACGGTATTCGTTAAAAATAATGAAATGGACACAGCGCTCGAATTTTTGAAACGTCCACGTGAACGTAAAACTGAAGAAAGAAGTTACAATTATAATTCACTTTGTTGGAGATTATTGAATTATTTGGCTGAACAAGGAAAGACCCAGGAATTGCAACAAGTATTTGATGCTATGACTCAAAATGATTTGTTGGATATTAGTAATGTAACTTTAGGACCATTGATCAAAGTACATCTAGTTAACAATGACCTGAATGCAGCCCTTGACAAATTCGAATGGTGCTGTAAGCAATTTAAGGCTACTCCATGGAAAAATGATTTGGCTTGTAAATTGATCCAAAATGAGGATGCTGAAAATTTACAGAAATTGACAGATTTGAGTACATCAGTTCATGGTGAAATCAACAGTTTGTACGATCTTGTATTTGCTTTCGTTGAATGCGGAAGAATTAGGCAAGCGAGAAAAATTTTGGAAACTCCGGGATTGCAGAACAGACCACAGAGGATTAATTTGGCTTGTCAGAGATATCAACAAGAAGGTATGTATTATTCATTCATTGTTGAGCATGTAATAAATGTTGTATTTTAGGTCTGGTCAAGCCTTTGGAAGGATTAAGAGATGCAACTAAGGATTTGAACCACATCGATCGCACTGATATTTATTATCAATTATTGTTAAGTTACATCAAACAAGTAGATACTGACAAAGCTATTTCTCTCTGGACTCAAATGCAAGAAGAAGATATAAGTGCTAGCGACCAGTTTTTGATAACATTAGGAAAATTCTTGAAGAATAATAATGTGGAAGTACCTTTTCTTATACCAGAGCAACCTAAAAAGCAGACAAAATTGATTAAGACACCTCAACCAGTACAAGTACCGGCGGCCACACCGAAAAAAGATTTAACGGTGTTTAGACAAGTTCTGAAATCTGCTGATGTAGACAAAGCGATGGAAATTAAGAAAAACTCGAATGAAAACTTCACAGTTACTGATATATCTTTGTTGATTGAAAAGTTAGTGCAAAACGACAGACAATTGGAAGCGACCAAATTAACTGAGGAAATGTTAACTAAACAACAAGTACCAATTACAAGAGTTTTTAGATTTCTATTAAACAAACTTGCAAATAGTGGAGACTTCCAAGCCATTGAACGTATTGGAAAACATCTCGATTGTGAAACTAAAAAAATAGTATCTTTCGATAATAGGATTTGCCACGCAAATCTGGTAGCAGGAAAAGCAGAAGATTATTTGCTTAAATTAGAGACTGAAATTGATAATGCCAATGAGTCAGACTTGACTGTGATTGGTGAAAAATTCCCAAGAGGTGGAGCAGTTGGTATATTAGAAAGACATCCAGAGTTGTTGGAGAAATGTAAGTTATTTATGATATAAATGATATACATTTTTAAATGGTTTGTTTGTTTTTTCAGATGAGAATGTAGCTATTAAATATGCCAAACGAGGCATCATTGCCCCAGTCAACGTTTTGTGGTCTCACTACTTTATTAATAATAATGAAGCAAAGGCAACTGAAGTTTGGAATACCCACATGCAAGGAGCTCCAAGAATAATGTTCCAAAGGGTTGTGCAGCATGCGAGAGGAACCAATGATGAAAATCTCACTGCTAAATTAATCGAACATTTAAAAACAAGTAAAGTGACGGAAGGAGCTCTAGGAAATGCGTATAGTTGTTTATTAGATGTATTAGTCAATAAGGAGAAACACGAAGAAGTCATCGAGAATTTTGAAGAAGCCATAAAAACAGTACCATTAGATAACATCAACAGAACGGCTATTTTAAGAGTCAAGGAGTCTTACGAAAAATTAAATAAGCCTTTCAACCATACAATTCCAGCGAAGAGTAACAAGAGTCAAACAAGCACGAGCAGTTCAAGTAGTAGCGATGATGACGTTTCTAAACAGAAACATTAATCATTTATAGATTATATAAATAAGTTAAAAAAATGTCTTCTATGATTTATTATCGTTGTATGTCAGTAATTTGTAACTAAATAAGTGCATTTTTATTTGGTTGTTGAAAATTGCTGATTTTATTCTACTTGCTGTATTATTTGTGTATCATTCATATTCAATAAATTTGTTGTTTATTTTTTAAATGATTTCATTGTGATAATTATTAAAACATTAAAGTCTATTACTAATGGCCTTGTGACTAAAGTTCATTTAGTCATCATAAATGTATTTGTTTATCCAAAAGTCACGTGATAATAATATACAAAATCGTTTGCTGTCATAAACAATTTTAATCCAATCAAATATTCTTTCAGTTGTATAACAATGTAAATAGAAAGATATAAATTTTATTATACATTAACCTACAGGTGTGTAGTTGTTAAGCCATAAAAACTACAAAGAATATAAAGAAAAATATTAAAACTGCGAATATTTTAATCATTAGCCAACGATTCGAGGTGACCGATTGAAAGTATTTTAAAATCTGGGCATGGGCTGCCTCGATATTGAGTTCGGCGTCTTGGACGTTCGTGTCTATTCTGTCGACCATTTCTTCCTGTTCTTTTACCATATGGGCTAACTGTTGGAATATTCCACCCAATTCAACAATTGTCGACTCTATATTTTGCATAGTTTCAGCTCGATTTTGCAAATAATTATCCGTTTCATCGTACATCAAGGCTGCTTGCATTTGAGTCCTTTGGGGCACCAATGCTGTACTTTCCAGATTGATGCTCACCTGATCTTGCTCTTGCATTAAAACACTTCCTTGATTGTTTCCTACCACAGAAGGAGGTAAACTACTGTTAACATTCCCGTGTGAAAATTGATCGCGTCTATTCTTCTGATGCTTCAAATTTTCTGTCCTAACTTCCAAAATTTGTTTAAAATCAGTAGACATTGTTGCAAGTTTGGATTGCAACGCTAACACTACACAACTGGAATGCGACTGTAAATGCTTTCCAGAAGCACTTTGCCTTTGCCTCTTGGATAACTCTTGCAGTTGTGCAATTTGATGATTTAAGCTACTTAAATCACCTTTAATGATATATGTTAGCTCTTGAATTTCCATTGATCTATCATCAAATAAGGACTTTCTTTTTGCCACTAAAATAAAACTTATTTTATAGACAACATAAATAAACAATCAAAATAATAATACATACATAAAGTAAGCTTCTCCAGTTTGGAAAATGTACTTGCAATATTTTTTCCCACATTGCGAGCAATGAGCATAAACTCAGAGTGACTCTGTATAACCTTTGATTTTCGGGGATCTCTGATTGCAACTGCTCTGGCAATGTTCCTGCCTTGCAGTGATTGAATGGTGTTAACAAATTCGTTGGTTCTATCACGGGCGGTCATGATTGGTTCTGGTTCTATATAATCTTCAATATGATCTTCTTCTATATAATAATCTTGTGTTACATTCTGTTGATATTCCCTTCTATCTGGAATTACTATAAAAGGCTCTAATTCAGAGCCAGTGTGGCGTCTTCTTGCAGGCATTGCATCCTCGATAGCACTATGATGGTTTTAATTAAATCCCCCAATCACTTCAGACACTTTGCTACCTGGAACAAAATATTTATTAATAAATAAATAAAGTGAAAGTTCTGTTTATTCAAAGTGTTTGTAGAAAATTGAATACAATATGTTACAAATTATCTTATTTAATTAACTAACAATATTACCTGGTGAAATTACTTAAACTTTACCTGTAATACTTGCTTTAGGCGTAATCCTTATGTTTTAAAAAACTTTTACTCTATATTTTATAGAACACTTTGACAATCAATGACATTAATGCGAAAAGTACACGTCTCACTTGTCAAATAATAAGACTTTTGTTAAGAGACATCTAGTATTAATTTGTAAAAGTATTAGAAAACATCTATGTATAACAAATTTATTTTAATAACTAATTTATTATATAACATATTTCTGAATAAGCGCTTTATATTCTGAGTACATTCTAATAATATATTATATTTTTTTAATAATCTTACTTGTGCATATAGTTGCCTACTATGTGTAGTTCATTAAAAATGTCTACTGATAATACAGGTATCCCCGGACTTACGAACTAGTTCCGTTCCAAAGAGTCGGGAAATTATAATAATTTCAAAATATACTTATCTTACCACACTTTATCATGGTTTTTACTTTTATATATGTTAAATTCTGTATTACTGACTGCATAAATTGGAAAATAAAGATTAAATTAAACAAAATACTTACTTATAAATACTTTTCAATGTAGATCACAATTATTCAATAAAAAACGACAAAGAAACAAATGCTACAAATTCTACAGTACATCACCAAAAAAATATTACATTTTATTAAAGAAAATCTCAATTTTTGTTCGGAAAGTTAATTTATTTATCACTATATATATCTCCTTGTAACTAGTTAGAGCATTTAGAATTTTCTTCGTAAGTTAATAAAAGATAACATTTTGTAATTAATGTAAACAAAAAATTTGTCGTCTATTAATAAATGTTTATAGTGCAGTGATGTGGACAATAATTATTTGAAATTATCTTAAAGAAAATCCAATAATGAAGATTAAAATATAGAATATAGAAAGGTATTTTATTAGTACTAATAAATCTAGAGAAAATGATTGATAACGCACGTGAAATCGTGCTGTAAAATATATGTATGCACTTGAAATATACTCCCAGAGAGCCCTGAGTTGAGACGTCCCATTGCACAACTTCGGAAAGGTTATGAAGAGCTTACACCGAAGTTTGTGAAATAAATAATACTTGTTAAAAAAAATCCGTAAATTATAATTATATAATGCAAGGTGCAGTCTATTATAACATAAAGTTAAGCAGCGAGTTGTATGCATTTTATATGAATAGGTGAATTCAAAAATAATTTCATTTTAATTAATTTCTTTGTTTTGATGGATGTAATACCATAAAATATATATACAATTATTAGTCTAATAATGATTAGAAGCAATCAGAAATTTTAAAGTTACAATTAAAACTATAATACATACGGTGTTAAAGTAAATAAAGTGCAGATGTGAATGTGCATTATAAACAAGTAATGCATTACATACAAATAATCCGTTCACAATTGCGCAGCTTAAGTTGTAGTGTATATAATTTATTTCGCTTGCAGATGCAGGATGGGCGATACAATTTTCCTTAAAATAATTCCACCGAGTGCGCTCATAAATTAAATCTATGCGAAATATTTATAATATGGTTTATTGCCTTATGTTCTTTAATACCTAACCGCAGGGCCAAGCGGGACGATCCTTTCCTCTTTATTGCATTTCCTATTTCGCTTTGCATTTATTACATACAATGCAACTGCTACTAAATTTATTTCGCATTTTCTATTTACTCAACTACTTTACTCACCAGAAAATGCAACAATTTAATCATTTAGTTTTTGCTCATCTTATATAGAAATCCTATATTATTTATATTTATTATTTTCTTGTTGGATAGATTTTTTTGTAAAGGACAGGAAACATTGCATAAAAACCACATGGAATCGTGGTTATGTCGGGTATCCACTAATACCTCTCGTTTTCTTCATCACCGTCCATGGTCAGTACATTTATTTCACTGCATTATTGATTGTATTTGCGCTAATACATTACTCCGTTCACTGTCATATGTGTCAGTGTTCATTTCCACTACCACTCTCTTTGTTGGCCATCTCGATCATCCGCTAGAGAGCACCCTTGATATCCTAGCGTTCTGGACTAGAGATCTGCTTACGCATCATGTTTCATATTTGCCCATCTGCATCATCTAAAGACAGTATGCTTTGGGCTGCAAAATGATAATTCTGAGGATACATGAACTGAGATTCAGAAATTAACATTTGATAAAAAAATAGTGGTTGAAAGTACATACCTCACTTTACCACCTATCTACATAACGACTACTTGCACTTACGATCAATCGAGATTTGATCTGCAATATGAATAAACTTGAAGTTTGTTGTATAATTTCTATATTATTCTATTATTCCCCGGAACTAGGTCGTAAAGTGAGGAGTACCTGTATACGTTAACGTAGGCGTACAAATGAAATGTATTTGATAAAAAGTAGTTGCTTATGATATGTTAGTTACTAACAGTTATTATATTATTTATATGTCAATGTAGACATATTTTATTCGGTCCGCGCGCGAAATTTAACTTTTTGTGTGGAACATTTATTGTGAGTGTTGTGATGGATCCAGTGAATGGTTGGCAGCTGGATGTCCAAAGGCTGAGGAAATGGAAGTGATTGGGTAAGAATTTACAAAATCTCACTGCTCGTTTATTGATTATTATGTGTTACGTCAAATTTAATGATAATTGGTAATTAGAAATTCTATTCCACCTATTGATTGATAGCATAAGTATTCTGATTTAAAAAATAAAAAATGTTTCGATTGAATGTTATAGATATTTTCCGACGTCAATGTACATTTTTATAATTACATAAACAATTAGCATCCGACGTTGTTATTTGTTACTTGTTTATGTAATTAAGTTATAGGTGGATCAGGTATTTGAAATTGTTTAAACGATATTTATAAGTAGAGTAATTATTCCAATTTAAATGTTTAATTCTATATACAATCAATTCTTAGTGAATATTTCTTATAAATTAAAATATATATCTCGAATGACAGTTGTATAAAGTTCCCGATGTCAATGTCCCTTAGTTACATAACAATTACATAAATGAAATATAACGTACATTCTAATAAAGGTAAAAGGAAATCGATAATCTTTAAGTTGTTAGGCTGTTATTAAGTAGATTCATCTTACAATATTTTAACGTCCTATTCTATATTCCAGGGCAACTTGTTCGTTCTTGAATTAATTTGTACTGAAGATTTTTTATCAATTAAAATATCTCGAATGCCATTATCCGATGTCAATGTTCTTTAGTTATAGATACATAAACAATTTATTCGATATTATCAAGTAGATTTATAAACTACTTACTTTGATATACTCATGTACCATCTTACTTTTGTTCTTGTTTGGACTAATAATGATCTTATTAAATTCTAGGTTTCTTCTTAACTTTAATTGATATATTCAAATTCATACCTCATTTCTCATTTTTTATATGTGAAGATTGCTGTAATCGTCGAACAGGCTTTTCTAATTCGGAATGTGACATGCTGTTTATTTCAATTACCTTGATATGTCTTTGTTTTTTTTTTCTGCCAGATTGCATCGGATGAATTGATACAAGTGTCATCAATATATTTGTTTTTTATAATCTTATTTAATGAAGTAATAATAGGCATATAATGGGTATTCAAATTCTTTTAATAATCTTGTTTTACTTATCCAATGTTTGTTTTTTTTATTTGATCCTTGTTTGATTTTAATAGGATAAAATTTGTATAATTTTTCTTCCAAATTCTCGATAATTCTATTAAGAAAGAAAAAACTATATTTAGGTTACTTACAAACAAATACTATTTCTCAATTTTTTCTTAAGAAAAAATCATTGATCTATTTGATAATTTCAATAAGTTTGTCAATTATAATGATAATCTTCGAGCTGGTCCTTGATATATCTATGATTTTATGATCTATCCATACTCGTGTTATGTGCATTATTTAATATTTGCATATATTATCAAGTGTTTAATAGAAGTTTCGTGAATTAATTAAGTTATTTTCGTACAAATATTCTAATATAATTTTCATAAATTATTAATTACAATTTTCTTTTAATATATAAAATGCTATAAAAAAATGGAATTTAAAATATGTAAATGAAATAAAATTAAAATATGTTTGAAGTGAGGTAATTATGAAATCAGTTTCGAGTTCGCACACGATTTTATGGAGATCTCGACGTCCCCCACGGTTTAAGTGTTCCGCGATTGTATGAATGAGAATGTCAAGAAGTTGAGCCTGGAGACTTTTGTGTGTTAAAGTGACGAAAGCGGAATTTAAAATGGATATATATATCTAAGTTGTGTAGCAGCTCAGCTCTGCAGCTTGTGTCAGTTTCTTTTCTTTTATATTTGGAACGAGGCCATTGTATTAACTTCAATGTTTCCCTTAATACTGGAAGGACCTTCCATGCATACCAAATGAAAGACGCAATTCCTTTGTTCGATAATTTGAACTCACTTCTGACTTATTTAATCATCGCACATGTGAGCTTGCTTTCTAGCACTTGCTTAAATATATGTGATTTATTAAATAGTAACGGCTGGAGTCGCAATCCAATAACAGTTCTGTATGGAATGTATGGAATACATTTTCTGGTATATGTGAGGAAAGGTGAGGCTTTTGAAGGGAAAGGTCAAAGAAAATGTAATATCGTGATTCGGGCTGCGAAAATATGTATTGGATTGGGATGTGGTATAAATACATGGAGTGCGAAGTGTGCGGAATAAAGAGTGTTCTTTACGGTGGTGAAAGCGAGTTTTTTTTTCAGTAACCGACAGCTATCGGGTGAAATTTCAGGAGTCAGGTATAATTTGCATAAATTTAGAACGGGAAGAAACAAAATAAAGGATAGTTACTCGAAGTTTAAACAATGCCGGACGGACAGAATTAAGCATGCCTTGCAAACGGCCAGAGGTCCTGGAAAATATTTTTGTTTTATTCCAGCTTTCCTCTTAACGTAATTACAAAGGAAAACTGTAATGGTGCATTAGAGCAACAAACGCTAATGGAAGAGACAGTGAAGATGATATTATCTTTATTTTTATTCCATCTTCAATCCGCAATTAAAAGGACAAAACTGAGTTCGCAGAAGGGTGGAAAATGTATTATGAACATACACACATACACTCAGAGAGGTTAGGGGGAAAAAGAGAGGAAGAAAAAAGAGAAAGAGAGAGAAAAAAAAAGAAAGGAACGCTGTATAAAGGATGAAAATTCGCAAGGGCTCGTCCTGAGTCGAGCGCACTCGTTGCGGCATTGCCAGTATTCTGGTGGTTGGTAGCCAATCGTCCGTGCGCGCTCCTGTTGGAAGGATCTCAGGACTCTTATATCCTGCCATACGGTGCGGCGGCAAAGTGTGTTCGATTTCGAAATTCAAAATCATATTCTCTAAAATAACCTATAATATATATTCTAAATTAATTAAATTTTCGTAGTTCTTAGGCAATTCGCTGTATGTAACAACTAGTGTATGTGTGTGGACATAGGCTTCAGACTAGTTCGTAAATAGTTTTATGTGTCGAAGTATATATATATACTAGTTTCTACGCAGTTCGGCAGTAAGGTCAGTTCTGTTTGCATGAATCCAATTGGGCTTGACATGTAATAATGAACGTATGCGATGTGACATGAAACAATTAAATTAAAACTAAAAAGAGAGAGAGAGAGAAAAAGTTATATAACGGGTTTGAAATTACAAACCCATGAGAACCGCGGGGGAGGTCGTTTTGTAATTGCGTTATGTAGAATTTAATTAAAACTTAATTGACACATATGAGTTATTGAATTTCACGTATATACGAGCCTGCACAATATATACCTGCGTGTACATGTTTTCTCCATTTTTTTTATACTTCTTTCTTTCAAATAAACGTAGCAACAAAGCACCCCAGAAACAAAGCACACGGAATCCGTCAACTTTTAGTTTTAATATAATTTCGTTAAGCTCGGATTAAAATTACACCTCCATTTATATTGGATTACTCCTGAAAGTTTTCCATTCCTCTTCATGCGAAACACCTCATCCCGTTCACCCCTCCCACTGTCGAACTTTAATTAATTATATTTAATCATTATTTCACTATAGAGACTTGGAGTTTCATTTGAGGCTTCCTATTTCAGAGCTTGAAAACAGCTTAGAAATTGCATTTCGTTAGTTTTCTTATTTTTTCGCTTTGCTTTTAACGAATGCAACCTTTTTTCATTATATTCATTCATTTGTATTAATTGCAGATTCTTGCCTTTTTTCATGTATTCTTTTGTTAGATTCCTATCATCATCACTGTATTACATTTTTCATTTATATGATATTTTACTGAGTATGGTTCATAGTTTTTTTTTACCAAAATCTTCTATTTTTTTTAATTATATTTCTAACATAAAATATTGATGATTTTATTAATTTATTTGTGTAATAACTGTTCGTATTTAAATAAATTCATTATTTTATTTTAAAACTAAACATTTGTGATTAGAATGAGTATTTCTTAGAAGATTTAGTAGCATTTGGCAATCGACCAGGAAGTCCATCCGTGCGCATTGTGTAAATGTGAGTGGTATTAAGATTTATTACTCTGGCAATTCGTCTTCGTTTTACAAGAATATCATTCTATTAGTTCCGAGTTGAAAAGAGATACCTGTCCAAATACTATAGACCAGCGGTTTCCAAACTGGGAGGCGCTAAAAAATTTTAATAAATTAATTTTGATACCATAACATCTTCAAATAAATAAAACGTGTCTATATTATTTAATCTATTATAACAATAAAAGGTAAGGGAGTACACAAATAGTTTTTATAAAAAAAATACAATCAAGTCTCTTTTTGTGCTGTCTGGTTTCAAACAATACGGAATATTGGCACTATGATTTTCTGCATACATATATACACATTTATTAAATAATTTTAGACAATAAAACAATGTAATAAACACACTCGAATTATTGTTAATAATGTATATTTAATAGATTTCTAGTCAATTTTTAATAAAATATAAATTCTAGTAATTTAAAAACATTATTGTATATCTGTTGTATAATATACAGTAATTTAATTACAGTTATTTCTTTTGTCCGATGCGGAAAAGTTTCAGTTTAGAGCTGATTGTATTGAAAAACCAATCCATTGAAGGACGATTCTACTCCATTTACTTCTATTGAAATTCCTCGCGATGGTCCACTAAAGGTGCGCCATATATTTTGGTTTTAAATGGAAGGGGAGCATTGATTCAAAATGAGAACGTCTAGAATCAAAGGCATTTTATCGCAATACTGTATATTTCTTTACAGTATTTGATTTCATTCAATTGAAAACAATAGTTATACTTGCAAAGTGAATAATGTAATGCACGTTTAATGGAATTTTAATATTCGTGAATTGGAAAGAATTATATAAGTTCTACAGGGTGGCCCAATTGAACTGCAAGCAACTTAAAACTGCTATAACTTTTAAACCATTGGCAATGTTGTGTCCATAATTCGCCTAATGATAGCTGATTTTATTGTTTACAAGCCTATAGCAGCATTTGCATCTTTTTTTTGGAAAAAAGTTATCACTGATGGAATTCAACCCTAATAGTGTGATAGCCCAATATTTGAGCTACTGTTAGAGCCCTCGACCACCTTAATATGAAAAAATCTTTTGTATCTCGAATAATAACACGTTATAACGTAGCTAGTAATGTTAGAAAATGTTATTTTTGGTTGTCGAAAAAAAAACTAAATCTGTGGTAGGAGTGGAAACTTTAGGCTCGTATTCAATGAAATCCTCGACGTAGTGGAAGACAAATGACTCTTCAGCTTAACATATCGAAAATAACCATGCAACAAATACTCAAAATTGAACTCAAAGTGAAGCCTTACAAGTTCCAAACAGGACAAAGGCTCACACGAACGCAACCAATTGCCAAATATCGTCTTGTCTGATGAGAAAAATTTCCCAATTGAGAAATTCGTAAACAAACAAAATGATCGAATTTACTTAGAAGAGAGGTCAATCGGAAATTTAGATATTCGAATGGCCACAAGAAGTCAAGTACCACTGTTGGTTTGGTTTGGTTCTGAAGGTCGATAGTCGCTATCCGTTGGTGTTTTTGGACCGTGGTATCAAGTTTAATGCAAATATCTACTACGAAAAAGTTTTGGAAGCTGCTCTGAAGCCCTGGACAACCGAACATTTCAGTCAGAAAGAGTAGACGTTTCAAGTAGATTCTGCATCATCACACAAAGCACACGAAAACCGCACAGTGTGGAGGCAACTGTGACCAGATGCAAATCCGATCGACTTCTCGGTATGGGTCATTTTACAGGTCAATGTCAGTACTGAAATATACCAGAGTATATTAATGCGTTCTATAAAGCCCTTCTTCATGAATGGAGGAAGATTCCGCAGATTCGCATTCGTGCAGCGTGTGACTCGCTTGTCGATCAGATCTATAGTTCGCGTTAAAGGCGGCCATATCGAAAATTTGAAATGAATTCAAGAAATTTAATTGTTTTCCAACATTTTTTGCTTTTAAAATCCAATTTCAAATAAAAGAATACAGCGTTATGAGAAGTTGCAGTTCAATTGGGTCAACCTGTAAGGTTTTTGAATGCATTTGTGCACGAAATAATTCTTTCAAATTGAAGGTAGTAATCATTCATTGATCTTTTGATGAAATCCATCATTTCCAGATTAAGCGCTTCGGTGTTAATGTTATGTTATTATTGACGATGACTAATTTACTGTTGACCCCACATGCTTGATGCGTGTGCTTAGTTGGTTAGTGGCTGTTTGTAGATGGCTTATTGCTTCCATTAGTGATTTATTACGAGAAAGTAACCTCTACATTACACCGAACAATATTGCCTTGGTGATATCATTAATATTTTACTAATAAATTTAAAATTTTAGGAAATATTTACCTTTCTAAATCAGTTATTCGTTCCACCAATATCCCGCACTGTTTGAAACTGGATCATTGGAGGACTTAAAACATACATGAAAATGTACAGCACAAAAGGAAACTTGACTGTATTTTTTAAAATTTATTTGAAATTTGCTCAATTTTTGTTTGTTCTAAAATGTTTGAACCGTACTACAGTGAATCCGCACTGATCGCAGAGGTATTGTTACAATTTAATACAATACAAATTTATAAAATTATCGAGTTTTTCTGCTGCTTGATCCTCTTTACGTAACTTTCGTAAACTGCAAAATATTTTATTACAGACTTCAGCTTATTATGTAATATAGTTTTTTTTTTCTAAATGATATAGTAACAAAATATAATAGGAAGTTGTATACGCTATTTGTATACCATTTTTTTTCCACAAGCAATAACTTTGCCATTAATATTAGAGATTTATCGATATAGTAATTTATTTGCACGCAAAATTTGCTTCGTTTTTTCCCTTCCGGTTTTGTTCAATTCCATTCCTTTTTCCGTATTTTTGGTTTATGTATGAATCCCATTTCTGCGTGTTTGGCTGGAGGTCTGTTCACATTTTTTTTGTATCCCTCATGTAATAAACATCAATACAATTACGGCTTCTATCACAAAGCTGTGTTCAAATTACGCACTGCAATACCATTGTAAATTGAGTTGATTGCAATGTATAGCAATTTCTGGTATTGCGGAATAGACCGTTAAACAAAATTTAAAAAAAAATACCCGCTGAAATGCGAATTATGATTTTTTTATCGCTTTTGAACTTTGACTTTACTTCATTGCATTGCAGGAATGTTCGAGTTAAAAATAATAACATTTCAATAAAACAAGTTTTATTTCTCTGTTTGTATTGTATGGAGTTTTATTATTATTTAACAATTTTTCTTTTTTCTTAGGAAATTATTATATAACATTCAATAAATACTAAATCTTCATTATTTATTACTTATAGAAATTTTGTTGAATTTAGGACTTTTATAAACAGTTTGTGTTTTTTAAAATTTACTGTACTATATTTGCATCATTTATTTTCAAATAATAAAGTAGATGAAATTACAAGTTAAAACTTATCTAAATGTATGAAATAAGGTAAATTTTGGAAGCTTTGTTTTCTTAATTAATGTAGTATATGTATAATGTATTTCTGATGATTATTTGACAGAGAGGAACAGTGTATTGAATATCAACTTGAGCAGAATAGACAGGGGATGATTGTGTGCGTGACGTTGTAAATGATGGGATCTGTGCTATGGCAGAATCCGAAAACAATATAGATGCATTATGCTCGAGGCTTGTACAGAATATTGTTATTGAATTAGCAAAATTGTCTTTAATCATTTATTGAATCTATCTTTTATACATATATTTTGCATTACAGGAAACTATAAATAGAATCTAAAAAATATAACATGTGTTGAAATATATTTATGCTCAATAACAATATCACTAAAAACTTTAAATATAATTTAATAAATCTTAGATAGAAAGACGTATTTACCCTATCGGTAGCCCTTTGCAACAATTCAATTTAGTTTTATTTTTCTTATGTTATTCTGTTAAGTTTGTATTATGATTTTTGCAATAAATATTATTATTAATTTAATAAAAAATTCAGTAATTGAGTATTAAGCTAAACTATGATAAAACAAACTACTAACTAGAAATTAATTTAAATTAAAATTTGTGGAGAATTTACCTTAAAAAAATATTCTAGAAATATTGCGTTCAAAATAAAGCCTTTAGTTTCTATTACTTTTTATGATTGTATAATATAATTGTTATAATTAGTTAATAGCAATGTAATTATTAGTACCATCTAGTAAGTAATATTAATATAAATGAAAACTCACAATATAATTAGTTGTATTGTAACAGTTAAACAGGTATTTTCGCCCGGATTTCTATTAGATTTTAATTTAATTTGCTGCATTAATGTTTCAATTTTACAAAATAATAAATTTTTATTAGGTTTTCTTATTTCATTTATTCTATATATTTATTTTTGCAATTGTTATTTTATAATAATTATTATTAAAGTAAATATTTGTAGGTACTGTTTAAATTGATAATTAATTTTAACAGTTATTTATTTTATTTCGAAATAATAATAACATAAATTACAACAAAAAAGTGTATATTTTGTTTTTGTATTTTAATAATGTCCAATTAATTTATCCAATTATAGACTTTGTTTGACTACTAATTGATTGTTTAACATTTACATGAAAATGTTTTTGATTATTCGCATAACGGAGCTCAGTTTTTTTGTTTCCCTTACATATTTGTACGTTCATTAATTTTTATACTATAAAATTAATTGTATGTTTAAGTTTATTTTCTATTAAGTTTATATTTCAGTAAGTTCAGTAAGTAGAAGGTCAATTTACATATTAATTTAATACATTTACCCTTGTGGTTTCTTTCGACTCATCGATTATATTGAAAAAGAAATTGCGTGTTGTACTATTTTTACTTGAATTTTATCCAATTTCTGGCTCATATTGTTTACTTAACAAGAGTGTCTCTGCTTACATACTATCATTATTCATTTTCGTACAAATTCCATCTATTATCAAAACAAATGCTCAAGCTTCGGTGCATTTACGTGATCAAACACTCTATTCTTGGTTTAGTTTTATATTGTTAATAAAAATAAAGAGTTTTTGTTCGATCTTATTACATATATTTTACATTATACAAAATAAGTGAAAGGTTAATATAATAATATATTGATTTTAAAAGGTTTCATACTAAGTTGTGGAATTTTATCGTAAAAATTTACTTCAAATATATTTTTTATATTAATAATAATGATTTATTGCATACATTTAAAAAATAAGTAATATCTCACATAGTACGAGTAATCAGTTCCGACTGTTTGAAACAGGACTAGTCGAGTTTGTTTTGAAATTGGATTGATCAAAGCCGGTAATGCATTATTTATTTTTGTACAAATACTATATTATTTCTTGTTTTAAATTAAAAAAAAAAACAAACTTTTTTGTATGTATTTGTATATTTTTACATTAGGTTTAATATAAGTACGCATTTCAAATAGTTTTGTATTTTTGTTTTGTTTTTACAAATTTTGTTACAAAAAAATGTTGTACTTCTTTTGTATTCCATTTAACAATTAGATATAAGAGGTATATGCATTTAAGACTCATCGCTTAACAAAACACTTCTTCCTAAATTAGGTTTATTTTTACTAAACAAAAATAAAACGTTTTTAAATCTTTAGTTGTAAACATTTTTTCGGCTGGGAATTTGCCTAAATTTTCTTTGTCTTTATTGCTAGCAAGGTTTTGTAAATCTTCTGTATTTAATATATTTCTAATTTCTTTTTATCGACATTTTGATTAAGCCAGCTCTATTTCTATCTTTATTTTTATCTTATTTTCTTCTTCTATTACAATTTCTGGTCACATATTGCAATAATCTACATTTAAAAGTAACTTTGTTCCAAGGATAGTCTTCGTTATCACAGGTAACGTTACATCTCATAACGAAGACAACAGTATTGATATACTAAGTGAATTATATTAAATTTAAATATCTTGGACAAGACAGCAATTTTGTTATAAGTTTGGGAAACACCAGAACTTCTATTTAAAGTCAATAGCTAACAACAAAAATATTAATTACAAAATGTATTGATTTTTTTGAAGAAATGTGATTTAACGTTTTATGTTTTGTATTCTATTTTATGACCAATACCAAGAAGCAAAATACTTTAGATATGATTTGAATTACTTTATTGAACGTGTTTTTGGATGTGAAATATGTGTATCTGCACGTGGGCATATCTCCGCGTATGAAATCGTACCAAGTGTGGTTTCTGTTCCGGAAAGCTGGTTTTGCAATTTGTGTTATTGCTGTGTACCTAAACTGCCTTTTATTTAATTAATTTAGGGCAATTAGAAAGGTCCGTGTGCTTGTTTCGTGGCAGGATGTATTTCTGCTGACAATAAATTGTTGTTTTAGTTCATGAACACTCAGACTGAACACACATAAACAAAACTAGATAGAGATTTGTAATTAATTTTGCTGCAGGCTTGCCCTTTCCATTTCCCTAACACACTCACTTTTTCTTTTTAATGCGCACACATGAACACACTCTTCCATTTGCGTACATGTTTGTGTTTATGTGTGTATGAGGTGTAAACGCAAAACTGAAGAAAATGTTTGGTTTTCCAGAAAGGAGGGTATGCGGTAATTAATGGAACCGTTGCCCTTCAACCCTGTTCTCCGTTTGAAATTTTAATTACGAAAACATGTTTGAAAAAGCGAATTAATTTTGAATTTGCGCATCCTTGTCGCTTTGTTTATCCCACGTCCAAGAAGACCAAGCTGAATAAATATTAATTTGAATATTCAATTGTCTGAGGGTATTTATCCACCCGTAAATTATTTGTGGTTTGGGTGAAGGCGGTTTTCACACTAAGGTCACTTGTCTAGTAAATTTATTTATAACTGTTGGACTGTGTTATTATCTAATGGATAGTTTTATAGGTCTAGTGAGATATCAAAGTTAGATTTTGTGAAAAAAATATGCTTTTAACTAATAAGTTAACTAAGATTAAAGTTAACTTCACTTATTTCAACTTCAAAAAACAATCAAACTGATTTGGCAGTTGGTTCAAGAAGATTAAATAACATTTTTTGAACCAATTGTGTATTAAGTTTTGTTTTATTGTTTACATCTTAAAAAAGTTATCTACTTTCAAATAACTTTGAAACTTTAGTTTACTATTCTTTTAACAATGTTTTTAAGTTATATTAAAAGATATATTTTGACATTATTGAGAAGAAAATGCATTAATACCTCGAATAGCGTGGGAATCTGTTCCGCCGATATCTCGGACTGCTTGAAACCGGATTAAACGAGGTAACAAGTATAAAGGAGAAAAAAGTCGATAATTTTGATAAACGAAAATTTAGTTTATTTTGCAAGTTCCAAACCATACTGATTGAAGCAGTACTATTCGAGGTATTTCTGTTTCATTTGAATCTTAGTTTTATGTATGCAAATTTGAGTTACTTGTTGCAAGTATTAGTATCTTAGCTTATTTTGTCTTTAGTATTTTTAATATACTTTCAATTATAGTTAAATTTGCAAGAATCTCCTATTAATAAGACGAATTGAAACAACTGAAGTTTATGAATATTCCAGGAAGCATCCAATTTAATAAATATGTGTTTGTTCATTATATATTTTGAAATTAATACAGTCTGCTCAAAGTGGTGTTTCAACAAAATTGTAGTATTTCCTATTGGTATTTCCGGGAAACTAGTTTTTCTTCCTACTTCAAAGAAACGAAAAAATACACGCAATTCTCAAGGTTTTCGATTAATGGTTGAAATCTGGAACACCAATCTAAAGTGGCTATTTAGAAGATTTAGGGATTTTTTTTATATTTTCTCAGAAGTTCAGAAAATTTACGTACTTGGTTTTCAATTAAGAAATATATTTATACTTTTGTTTCGTATTCCTATTTTCTTTTCAGTGTTTATAATTAAAAATAGAAGTAAAACTTGATATTCGTTTAATATTTTATTACTGTATTTCCTAAATGATGTTGCCTCTTCACTTGTAAGTGAAAATTTCTTTTATTATGTCATTATCAGAGAATATTAAATAATATTATTACTTATTTCTTTAAATATGAATTAGAATAATATTTTTTGTTCTCGTTATTTGTATAACGCCGTAATATGCTGTAATAGTACGCAATACCTGAAATTATATTACTATATATTATAGTTTTATAAAATACTGAAATGATTGAAACCGGGACTTGAAATGAGGACTTAATAAAAAGAAAAAACGATTATTTATATATATATATAAAATAATATTTTGTTTTATTTATTTAGAAATTATTTTTATTTTTCTCAATTAAAATTTAGTTTGTTTTGTGTTTTTCAAACCAGACTATAGCGAATCCGGACTGATCGAAGTTTCACGTTGCAATGTATTACTGTATTGATATTAAGTGTCTAATATATACAATTAAATCATTATGAGTAAACTAAAATTAATTGTACTTTAATTTCTTCTATTTAAAATTTCTTACATTTTGTTTTCATTATTGTATTAAGGTTTTTATTTTGTATAATCATCTAGATAATAATATTTTGCGCATGCTTTAATTATGACTTTAATGTGAATATAATTATATCGTGCTGGAAAACGACGACGTCCGTGGGTGGATGTTTTTGTCAGCGTTTCCTTTCCAACACTGCATATATCAAGCAAATGTCAACTGTTCCGAGGGGCCAAAACATTTCCCGAGGCGAATTTATGGAAATTGCGTTAACCTGGTTTGAAATTGACCTAAAACTGATTAGCTCCTCTCCAACCCCAAACACTCTAGTTCCATCTTCTCTCTGCAAGCACGGAGCTGCTTGTACTTGCGTCTTCTCTTTTTGCGTCTTTCTTTATTTTTTCTCTCTTCTCTCAGTGAGCAAGCAGTTATTTTTATTGAAGTGTTGTAATGCGGTTTGCAAGAAAGAAAGGAAGGAAGTTGTTCAGAAAGTTTTCATTTCCTTGTTACGTTACAATGGATTCCGGAAATAAATTGACTTCCACCTAAATATAAATATAAACTCGGAAGGGCAATCAAGAACAGCACACACACATACAAATACTCCAATCCGTGCGGTCGCATTCATCAGAGCATGGATTCGTGTCTATCAGTATAAATAACTTTAAGAGAGAAAGAAAATACTACAAAGAATTGGTGGATAATATATCCAATTTATTCGTTGTTCCATTAAATTAATTAAATTATTACCGGTTTGGTTAATGAAGCTATTACTTCGTTTATTTCTTTTTTTTACCTATTAGAATAATAATACATTAATTATAATCACAATGGAATTATTATATATGGAGATTGTTAGAATAATGAATAATAATTTTGTATAAAAATGTTCACCGCGAGCAAAACTAGTTTTGTCAACTGAAAAATTGATCATGAATGCGTTTCTACTTCAGCAACATTAACATCGCTATTTTATTCTGAATACTTAATATTTAATTTCATCAATCATTAATGAATCAACGTCGCGTTTCAGTGTATATATTTAGATTGTTCTCTCAATTATTTCAAAATGCCGCATTTAAAATGTATGAATTTTAAAGTGCAAAATGTCAAAAGGGCTGAATTTGCTATTCTCGCTATTTATATATTCAATGCACTTTCATTTTGCTTTGCATTGTAATTAATATTTCAGTTAATACTATTCTAAATTATCTTAAGGATTTTTATTTTGTTATGTTAGTTTGTTCACATGTTTCGTTGAAAACACTTGAATGGGTCTCTATGCTCGAATGCTGCAATAGACATGCTGTAATAAATATTCTTTTGAGTTGATGAATATGTCGTGGAGTTTGTGAAATGACGAGGCTGTATAGAATAATGAGTGCAATTTGTTATTTCTACTTAATGGAACCTTGGACCTAATATAACATTTAGTTTTTCTTTATTATACTTGGTCAAATCCAATTTGTATACTCATATTTTGACCTAACATGCTAACGATTTTACTTTACTATATTTAAGTGTTATGGCTTTATAATTTATTTCTAATTATTTTTTTAAATTATAAACAATATTTAAACAATTAACAATTATTCAAAACTAGTCTAAAACTATGTTTTTAGATTTTCAGTATATTACTAGCCATAAATACGTCTTTACAAAATATACATGTTTTTTATATAATATAATATATTTGCTTATTGTACTTTTATGTACAAACATATACAAATATTAAGTAATTGATTTCGTGTATCAATAATATTATATCACGTTTAATATATAAGATAATCCATTTACATATCGATGAGGTTAGTCGTCATTTAATCTATCAAATAAATTATTTATACTAATGTGTTTTTTTCTACTCAGATGCACGATCATTTAATAATCTATACTTAATGTGTTCTGCTCACATTCATTTGATTATTTTCTATTAATTTTTAAAGTACTTATCACTTGATCTCTTCTGTTAAACATTATTACACTAACTCAATAATATATCAATACTTTTTTATTTAGCCTCCATTTTTATTTACAATCTATTTTATGAGAAAAACAATCAGTAAATTATTTAGCGTATGACAAATTTTCTTGGATATTTCAAATTTCCTTTAATTATTTCCTTTATTATTTAGTTATGAATCTAGTGGGTTATATCAATTCAGTTGTTGGGTTGTTGTTAAGCTGTTATCAATACAAGGCTACTGTTTATTCCTCCACTGTTTCCATTTGAAGATCCTTGTGAATTTTTCTACTTGTAATGTATTATGGAGCACCAATTTATGTTCAACTGACATGTTTCTATAATTTTCTATATTCGACTTGCTACTGGTTCCCCACAACTGTATTCCGTAGGTTGGAAAATTACTTTGTAAATCAGCAATTTGTCTTCTTTCGATTTTTGCGAGTCTTTCCGTAATAGCCTGTAGAGTTTCCTGAACTTAATATAAAGTTTTTTGCTTGAATGTGATCTATTCATATCAATCTTCTATATAGGTACATACTCTAAGATATTAAAATTATACATATTACGTTTTGATTGAAATATGTTTTTAACTAACTAGAAATTACATTCTTTATTTAATGGCTGAGTTGATATCAATATTATTTTTGTCAAATTACTGCAATTTGGATTTATTAGGTCATTATGTATGAAATTTGCGATTTCGAACTGAAAGTTAGGTTTATTATATCTCAAGTAAGAAGCAGTATAATTAATCAAAGTATGTGCCTAAACTATCGATACAGTTGTGTCACCCTAAAACCTACCATTAAGTTGGAAAAACTATGCTGAAATGCAATACTATTCCAGAATTGTCTGCTTAATTTTGTATGTATTAAAATGATTAATGTTTTTACAATACATTTTTTCTTTTACAATTGCAAGTTTTGCCAATATCCATACTGTTAAAACCGGAATAAATACATCATTTATGTATAAAAATAATTTGATGTATTTTTTATTTATAATTTATTTTTAATTTGCTTAATTGAAATTTAGTTTGTTTCCAATTTTTTAAGCTATACTGCAGTGAATCCGGACAGAAGTAATCTCAAAAGTAATATTACTTTTCTATATAGTACAGTTTAATATCTGGGTGCGAACGTTTCTTTTGTGTGTGCATATTTGTTCTTATTTTTGAGTTGGAATTATTAATTTTATCACTAAAAACCTCAAGTATTTGTTGTAATTTTTTTACTTTAAGAATACTAATATAATTCTCATTATCTGTTTGTAATTAGGTCATCTTTGCTCATTTCATAATTACTGCTTTTGATCTTCAGCTGCATATTGTGTAGACTTTTTTATTTATCCTATGTAAAACAGAGGATTACAAATGGAAGGTAAAAAAAGATACGTGAGGTTGGCTTTTAAAATGCAAAAGCGCGACAGAGGTGAGTGAACGGAATGAAATATAATTTAAAAAAAAATGTGAGGAAGAGCAGAAAAGCATAAAGCGAGATGTGAAATTAAAATTCATGAAGCACACGCGCATGTTTCTGCATGCCGCGTTTTGTACACACTTTAATAATTTTCGGGAACCTCCGTCTCCAACAAATATTTTGCTCCTGTTTGTTATTCTTCAATTAAAATGCACGCCGCTTTCTAATTACACATTATTAAAGCGTACACCGAATGCGGAATATAAAAGAGAAAGAAATTGCATCTGACAACGCAAATATTGTCTTTCCTCGTTCTTCGCAATCAAATCCCGATTTAATAATGTTGTCAGTGGAAATGAAAAGTGCCGTTTCCAATGATGATGCCAAGGGGCAGTTCGATGCAGTTCGAAATTTAATACAAGGAATGAATATGCAGTGGAGTCGAAACGCTGATTGGGTTTTATGAGGGTTAATTTGCAATTTCGCGATTTTGATCAAGTAAATTCTTGGCCCCGTTCCATCGGCGAATGATTATTTCCTGTGCGCTGTTACAGCTAATTAGCAAGCCGTTTCTGTAAGCGAAGGGAGGAATCGAAAAGGGAAAATGAGAAAGTGAATAAAAAAAGAAGGAATAGTCAACTAACGAGACAATGTGTGACGGTAATGAGTGCGGATTGGACCCGGCGCGTCCACCCGGCCTTTACCGTCCAACTGTCTGCAATTTCAGACCTAATGGGGAGACATATGGATATAAATATAAATAAGGAGAATAAATATTCTATATTGAAATAACTAATAATAGAAAAACAGAAAAAATCAAGTTTATTTTTTAACATTTACAGTCTTTTAGGCAATCCCAATATAATAAGTGAACTTTATTTTTATTGACAAGTTAGTAGCGTATGTGTTTGTGTATTGACAACTATATTCACAATGGATAGATGATAGATTTTATGAAGTTTAACCTTACTTTTTTTAAAAGCTCAACTCGGTCTGTATTCTTTGAATTTTGGCTTCTTCCTTGCATGTATCAATAATGATGTTGTTGATCGTGAGTGGTATGTGTATTCGTTCTATATGTCCAAACAGTGTGATACTTTCTCCGACAATTCTGACATTTTGGCGCCAGTTAGTGGTGTATGTGTACTCATAAAAAAATTGTTGGTTTTTGAACTCAGCTGTTGGGTAGTCTCAGTTGTAGTGGATAGAAGTAATGTTGGTTCTACTTAGCATTGTTGGGTAACTTATATAATCGAAGTAAATACCCAGATAGACCACTGATTTACAGTTTTCATAAATACAATTTGGGCTACTAATAGCCGAATGGTTAAGTCGCCCTACCCATGAGCTAGTGGGCGCAGGCTCAAATCCTGGTCAAGCCAGGCCCTTTGTGAGTGAAATGAATGAAGGTTTAGCATATGGACCTTCAGTCAAGTTGATGGACAATAATAGTGTTAAGGATAGCAGCAGATTCACAGTGAAAGGACATAGTTGAATCTCAGAGCATCAATATACTACTGAAGTTAACCAACAACACGACAGGTTAAATTAAAAAATCATCATAATGGTAACTATCCACCGGAAAAAGATTACCTACCTAATGTCAACCGCGATCTTAAATTTACTCAATGTTCACATTGACGAACAGATTGTGAATAAAATTACAGGACATAAAAAAAATACAATTTAAGTAAAAGTACTTTTTAATCTAGATTAGAGGTTAGAAACCCTGCAGATTCTGAGCCGATTGTGAATGAGTAATTAATTAATATCAATGAATTTAATTTTCAAATTAAAAAATGCTCGTCAAAAGTAAAAAAAAAATGGTTAAGGTTATACGTCATTTGAAAAATGATTTTACAAGATATTATGTTTGCTTTTACATTACAACCATTATTTTATTGATTTACATGCCTTCAAAATGGAATAACAAGTAGAAAAACTGAGCAAAGTTTCGTCACCTCATTTTGTTCGCGTTCTATCAAGGGAATATAGCCTCTAATCTGTTAGCGATATTTACGGTACAGTACCCGTGAAGATGACTACTGACAGACCATGAATAATAAAAATATTTGTTAACTGTAAGAAAGAACTATAAACTGACTGTACTCTTCAAATGCATTCATAGATGTTATGTTGGCTATTATATGGAGAAAATTTCCTGTACAGAAGTAAGAAGTTACGGTAGTATTCCAATCTTGGTGCCGGTAAAATGTTGGCATATATTAATTAATTTTCTTTTGAATTTGTCATTGTTGCTTTATAATTAAAAATATTGATTTCATACCTAACCTTCTACTGTTTCTCATCTATAGAATCAGTAATCCTCGTTATAGAATTTCTAACTGTTGAACCATATGATGCAGCTTTTGCATCCCGACGTATGTATTAAATGAGTGCGGATTGTACCCGGCGCCTGCACCAGACCGTTGCAGTCCAGCTGTCTGCAATTCCCGACCGAATGGGGAGACATACGGACATAAATATAAATAAGAAGGAAAAGTATTGTATATTGAAATAATAAAGTCTCCCTAAATATAACTGGGCTCGTATAACGTGCGATCACGCGATCCGAACGGATTACGATATGAAATATTAAATCAAATATTGTAAAATCCGTTGCGTGTTGGATGGGAAAAAGGGTGTGAGAGAGAGAGAGAGATTGAGGGAAAAAGATAGAGAGAGAAATAGAAAATATGTATCGTCCCTCGTACATATCGCCATCGCCGTAGGAAATTTGACAAACGAATGCAAATATAATTACACGTTTTGCTTAATATATGCAAGCGATTCGTATCGCGGTTTTAACGCTCTAATCGATACATTTGCGAATGCAAAACTGATTTTTCCATTATTATTTTCCCTTCGCCACATCACGGAATGCTTTTTATCCTTCTTCCATTGGCAGCAGTTTTCATAAATTGTTTTACTCTTTTCCATATTTTTTTTTCATTGTGTTATTTTAATGAGTCACTTACAATAAATAGACCAAGGACGTTTTACTAAATATATATATACCGTGTGTGGGAGTCGCATTTTCTCGGAATATTTTATCATAAAAAATGAGTTTAATTAAGGAATTGTATTACAAGGTGTTGGTAGAAAATAACTCCCAGAAATATAAACATGTAATCTTGTTTTTGACGCATTGATGTTATTAGAACCATACATTACACATAAGATAAATAATCGTTATAAAAGTTGCAATCGTAATTCATCTAAAAACCAATGCTTAATCAAACTAATAATTTGGAATCGATATTCAATTCTCTGGTATTGTAGAGCGCAAGAAAGTAGTTGGTTATTTCAGTAATGTGAGTGGGCGCATGATCGTGATGTAAAAAGTAGCGACGAAGTTCCCCTTTTTTTCTGGATTCCCGACAATTTTTAGAAAACTTGTAGTAAGCAAGTTTCTGTGAATTACTTAGCAGTTATCGTCTGACCAGTTTTGCGTGAGATAGCAGCTACCACTTTTACCATGGTAAAATAAATCGACATCATCACATTTTGTTGTCTTGCTTTAACTGGAGGGATTTGCATCTTCTGCGCTCCATACCATAGACTGCTGCTTGGTTTCCAGGTCAAACATATAAAATTAAGATTAATCACATCTTACAATTTTACTAAAAACGGTAGAATCTCATATTCAATTTTTTTTAAGAAATATTGGTCAAAACGAAGACGTGCCTTTATTTGGTCGTCATTTAAAAATCGTGGAACCCATCGATCGAATTTCTTCGTGTAACCCAAGTGATATTCATCAACTACCATTTCCTGTGTCACTCTTGAATGTTTGTCAATTTTTTCCTTTACCAGGGATACATTTGTATCATCCGTTGAAGATTTCGTGCAACGAGGTTCGTCCCCCACAGAAAAATGTCCGGTCTGAAGTCTTTGAAACCACTTGTAAATACTCACAATGGATGATGCATTTACTCAATATGCATTTTGGTATTCCTGGAAAATTTGCATAGGCTTGAGTTGAAGTCGAAATCCGTAGGGAATGACAAAACAAATTTTTGCTGTGTTGGTGGTGGAATTTCTACCAACCTTACATCACAAATCTTGCATTTTATCCTATTCATTCTAAACGATCTTCTTGAAATTTGATATGAAATATTGTTAGCCTTTAATAAATTGAGAAACAACTTTTGTTTTTCAGAATGCCAACTTAGCGAATATATAATTATTTATTGAATTATACAATTTATTTTAATTGATAAAAAAAATATATTATGATATAATAAACATAATTTGTTATATATAAGCTCCTACATAGGTTTTTTTATTGAACAATTAATTGAAGAAATTATCCTTTAATTATATATTAAAGCATAGTTAGTTTAATTGTTGTATCGCGATTATAATGGTATAGTATGTTAGAATAAACAATTTGGATGTCTTCCAAAGCTAATGGAATTATTGTGTCTACGAAATAAAGCGGTTACATTTAATTCGTTTAATTAATATCGTAGTAATACTTAACTTTAAATATTAATTAAATAATATATATATATATATTAATAGATAATATAAATATTTACAATATCCTAGTTTCATTTTCTTAAAATAAAGTTACTCGGTGTTTTCATGGTCGACAACAATCGATCGCGTGGACCATTTTGTTCCATTGCTTTGAAATTCCTCTGAAAGGCAGGGATCGTTCCTTTCATCTATTTTTGGTACATTGCTTTTCTCATATAAACGGACGTCTGATGCGTTATGGAATGGGAGGATGGGGAAGAGCCGGATTATTTCAAAATCGCCAGTAAGCCTACAGTCATCATATATGTCCATTAAATGTGGAGATCAATATCCGATATTTAAACCGCATTATCCTCGAATATGGAAAAAGTCAATAACACAGACAGACCATTGTTTCTTCTAATATTCTAATACTAGCACAAGTTATCCGAAATATTGTTTTCATTTCAATTAACACTATTTCGGATTATACCAAATATTAATTAGTGTTAATTAGCAAATTTCAACTTTAAATTATTTATACTAAATTAGTAAACAAAGAAATATATCACAATATATGTTTTAATACAACAATTTATTAGATTTTGCAATCACATTTTATAAGAAGTATTTTAATTAATGAGATTTTATAATAATACTGATTTTCGATTAAAAATATTTATTTGTAATTATATCTTCGTTTTCGTTTTACTTACATATGCGATGCTTTTGATATATATTTACAACTTCTAACGGTATTTTTTATATGAAGTTGAAGTAATTACAACACGTTTCTATTTGTATATCGATTTTCCATCAAGTTAAAAAATACATGATAATTAGTAAGTTTTAATGGACATGATAAAGCTTCAACTGATGTTTTGGACACCAAACATCTATCATTAAAACTATACTTTTACTTACCTTAACCGCTCATATTTAATAATTCGTTTGATTTCGTTATGATTGTTTCCTTTCCATGATTACAGGCTATTTACCTGTATTTAACCTTTTATCGATCCTAGGAATCATATCCTGTCTGTAATTTAAATAACGATATAATATTTGTTTGAATCCACTTATTGTTTACAGTTAAATAGTACTTTTGTTTAGTTATTTTTTATTAGTTAGTTATGATCTAACCGAGCAACAGTACTAAACATTTAACGTTATGCGTACGCATATATAATTATATTATATAGGAGAAGCCTATGCGTCATTTAACTAAGAACATGACTAAGGAATAAGTATAATAAAATGTATAATAATAAATATAAATGTATGTTAAAAGCCATTTCATTTTCGTCATATTTTGAATATAATGTGAATGGCGACTCTAGTGATATTAAATAACAATTGACCAAGACAAGAAGTATATGATCATATTTCAATACACTTTACGACCTATCTGCTTAACAACCACTTGCACTTACGATCAATCGATTTTCGACTTGCATTATTAATACATTTCTATATATTTTCTATATACCTGACCTCGCTTATAGACCAATTGTTTAACGATGTAGTCGTTGGAAGGAGGATTATCTGTATTTTATTTTCTTAACCTCAAACTTTATTTACATCCAACTCCTGTCATTTATAATATTGGCTAGAATAAATATGTGCTTCGACGTAGCTTCTATACTTGTATTATGGTTGCATCACGGCACTATTCCTTTTAATAATGATTTTTTCATATTTCATATTTCTGCTGACTTCACATGTAAATTTCCATTTAAATATTTATTCATTAAATTCTTATATATTCTGATACCAAATTAGTTTCATTATAAAGTAATAAGAAGTTGTAAGAAAGATGATGATCCATAAAATTATCCCTTTTTGATTATATATTCTATACTTTAAAATTAAGTTCAAATTCAATGAGTTCAATTTGCAACTTATTGTATTTTATCATAATTTTCCATAAGAGTAATATTTAAAATGATACATAATTATCTGTAAAATAACCATTGATAGAAGATTGTAACAGATGTAGGTCAATAACATAATTGCTTATTACAATTTAAGCACTTGACGGTGAAGATAATAATCAATCAATATTGGAATGAAGAACAATCTAGCTATTAGATCTACGACAAAGCATTTAAATTATTATTGAACGTAAACGCCCAGCCTTATGAATTGTGAATGATGGGGTGTAATTAAATATAGGGGAATATGATTTGATGTTGGTTATTTAATAAAGTATAGACTTCGATGAAATTTAATATGATATATTGATGGAACAATTTCGGTGTTTAACGGTGTAACGAGGGGGAGTTGAGGACGGGGAGGGAGGTGTGGTTGGTCTGTAGTTCGGGATCAGTGATGTCGAAGTAGATCAACTGTGTGTGCAGGATAGGGCAGAGCAGTGCAGAGCGTTTGAATAGTTGAAGTGATGGAGTACTTCGAGTCGGGTCCTCATTAAATCAGCAATCACCAAATCGTTATTAATCCCACATAATGTTGACGATTCAGGGTATCGCAACTTATGGCCCCAATAATATGTCATGCTTTGATGTACAGCGCGCAGGAATTGTTGTAATAATGCTGTCGGATGGGTGGGAAATTCAATAACTTTATCTGCATACAATTTACATTATTTTATTGCATAATATATTCATCGTGAAGCGCGTTTGATACATATAATACTTCTATCGTACATGCATGTAATCAAATATACCCATTTTTTTTTCAGTTTTTGTTGTAAACTGTGCAAATGTGATTTGCATACACATTTGGAAAACGAAACGATATTATTCGTTACATTTAAACCATGTAAATTATTGTTGTTTCGGCATATTCACGCATAGAATACAAATTAATAATATTTGCAAATCTGGTACTATACTATTATTCTAATAAATAAGATGTTTCAATGATTTGTACTTTATACGATAACTTTCACATGTAAATTATTCTTGTAGAAATGATGTCAACACATTCGAAGACTAGAATTTCTTGTTATAAATATTTAACTCTACTTTATTATTTACATTAATTATATGTAGATTTTTTTCCTCCTTCTTATTTAATATGAACGTGGAAAGTACTTTTTTTTATTGATGTATGTTTTTGTGATGTCTAAAAATAAAATTATTTTCTCAGTGATTTCAAATTAAATGTTTTAATTTAATGAATGAACAAATTTGAATATTTGGAGCCTAAAAATAAGTAAAAAATCATAGAGTTCTAAACACCAAATCCAAAATGGATGTTTGAGTTTGACATTAAGAATGTCGTGGGTCCTAGACTCCTGATGACGGGATTTTAAGAGTACAGTATACATTTTAAGATTTTAGCATTTGTTTATTTCTTATTTGGAAAAACCCGATTTTCGAATTAGATAACTTTAAAAAAAAAATGGGTTTTAAAAACAGATAAATCTTAGTTAAAAGTATTTTGAAAGAATATTAATAGATCCTTACATTTTCTCACAATAAATAGTGATGAAATGTTAATAATCAATGATATTATGAATAATTATGATCTATAAACTAGTGTAGAGATATCTCTGAGATTGTGAATTAAGGATGATAATTTTCCAGTAATACAATCATATCGAGCATTCCAAGATGTATAAATTATTTGAGATATCTGAATAGTTGGAGGATGCAGGAATTAATTGCACAGATGTGTCAGTATGCATAATACCTAACGTCTGTATTGTATCCACCATTAAATTAAGTGTTAAATATTTAATAATTATATTAATTTATTTATGAAAACATTATTTTCACTTTTAATAATTAAAATTATTCTAATTATAATTTATTTAAAAACCAATGAAATTAGTTCTACATATTACTAAAAAAAACACTAATATATAATATATTCTCATGTATTTTATATGTAAATATATTAGGTAAACCATGTAATTACTGTATGAGGATACGTACTATTATTATAGAATAACTTAGCTCCTAGTTACCTAATCCATGTAATAGTTGAATTAGTCAATGTTGATCTTATAAACTTGTTGCTGGTGTTTGTTATGTGCTTTGAGTAGATACATTATAGGTTTCTATTTTATAGTAGACGTTTTGCTTTTTGGTAAACTGGTTTTTACCATTATATTCTTAATATAAGACCAATCAGCCTCCTGCCGGTCCTGTAAAAACTGTTCGAGAAGCTGTTGCTGCGAAGATTGAAGCCATGGCTGTTGGATAGTCATCTCATCCCGGAACATCAGTTCGGATTTCGTGAGAGACATGGCACTGTGGAACAGGTGCATTATATGGTGGATGTGATTAGCAAAAGACTTGAGGAGAAGAGGTACTGCTCTAACATTCTCGACATCTCACAGGCGTTCGACCTAGTATGGCATGGAGGATTGCTATATAAAATTAAAAAGTGTCTCCCACATGAATATTACGTCATATTCAAATCGTACTTGACTGGGAGTCACTTCCAGGTCAAGCACAAGGACAAAGTGACCTTGCTACGCCTAATCTTCTCTGGTGTTCCTCAGGGAAGTGTTTCTGGACCCTTACTCTATTTGATCTTCACGACTGATCTACCAACTTCTCAGAACAGCAACACTACAGATACACCAAGGAAGTCTGATTTAACCTACAGGACCTCCCTAATCGCTTTTAAGTTAGTGTTAGTGATGCCTAAATTGACAATAACACTTATTTGCGTGTATCTGTTCGTTAGTTTTTCTTTTATAAGCATTCTGTGGAGTTTGGTCGCTGGATCAATCTCTAAGATATATTTTTATTTTTTCATTAATTAATTCTGAACTAGAGTTTGTTTAATGTTTTTCTTGTTTTTATGCTTGTAGATAGATTGCTAAATGTTATTATATTATCCTCATATGATATGTATTTTTTTTAGAATTTTTAGGTTAATATATTTTTCTACTCTTGAATGAAATAAAATAAGTCATACATATAAAATTATAATTTTGTATATGCATATTTATGCTCTAATATATATTAATTATTAACATATATATGAGTACAATAGTAAAAATTAATGTCCGCTAACAAATTAAGCTAGTTTAATTTGAGTTACGCCTGTATACATGGTTTCATATAATGCAAATGCTTTTATAATTATTCATAAAGTCGAGGTATCGTAGTTGCTTTGAAATTAGTTACATGGATTTCATTCAACTAGACTAAATTGAAATTGAAATAGTTTTCGTTGTTCCGTTCGCGTTTCTCTGGATTAATGAGAGGAAGAAACCTTTGGAAAATAGCTGCGCACATAGGAAAACGTATTTAATATTCATACCATGTAAAATTTAATTAGTTATTTGATCCGGTTTTGTTTTTGTTCTCATATAAAACGAATGTTGGAGCTTTAGTTGAAATCCATTTCCTTTAGAACGTTTTTTTAAAAGTTCGCTGTACATGAAAGCTGTTTTTCAGAATTTCAGCCTCATTCATACTTTTCACTTCTGATCTAGTGGATATGCGGGCGTACATCCTTATTATATATGATTATCCTCGGAATGGATCTGCGACGCGTCTGCATGCATGGAAGTAATGTATGTGAGAGGATAAATAAGTTAAGAGTCTGAGGCAAGGTGCATCGCAATTTAACATTCTGCTCCCGTTTCGCTGATTCGGCTCAAGATTTCTACCATGTATTCTCTTATCCGTGCTCTTCTTCTTTACGTTTTTCCCTCCTCTTCTTGTTCACTCTGAAGTGCGGAACATGTGGCTGTCGTCTGCCTCCTATGTTCCTGCTGTTGCTGCTCTCTCGATGCGTGCCGATGTTTCAACTTATTTCAGAGACGCTACGACCCTCATAAAGACCTGGATTTCAGTCCGCCAAATCCCAACCCCTTAATAAAATAAACATTGCCATGTATTGTGTTCTCATCTGACGTTCTTTCGATTGAACTGCATGAATCTTAATGCAGCCAACGGTATAAATAGAAGATACAACTGGAATAAATACACACCTACAATACCTTAGCTTTGATATCACTTAAATAGTAGAAAGCAACATTAAACATACTAATTTAAAATAGTTGTATCCAAATTTCTCATAATATTATTCCGTATAAAAAATATAATAATAATAATATAATATTTTACTTGAGAATATATTTTTCTGATATTTTTTGAAAGAAATGAAGAACATTTGTAACAAAACAACAATTCAGTATTGTAATATTCATTTGTTATAAACTATATATTGAATATTTGTGAATGAGTATGAGCCTATTTCAATAGATACTAAATAATTGTTCAACGTCATATTGATGGCATTTTCAGGAAATTAAAAGTAGCAATTATGATATAAAAGAGATTTATAAACTCTATAGTTATAAAATATAGTACTTCTAGTATCTAAAGATTTTTATCAGTAGTTCCCAACATTAGTGTGTGCTAAGCTCTAACAAGTCTTTCTAAAATTCTTATTCCTCCTATATAACATACACTTAAAACGCCATACGGTTAAACTTTAGACGTGTCCATTTTTGAATTTCCCCCTTAACAATCAACCCTAACATGAGTATCACGTTGGGAAACACTGATATATATATATCGTTATTTACAATGAGTAAGATGTTGATGTCTTGACTTAAAGTTATTGGAAATGATGAAGTTGCGGAGTATCTAGTATATAGTATTTGTACAAACAAACTAGTAAAATATTATACAGCAATATACAGTAGATTCACTATAGTCCGGATTGAAAATTTAAAAACAAACAAAGTCCTCAATTAGTCCGGTTTCAGTGTGTAATATTAGCGGAACCAATAACGCATTTTGTGAGGTAGTTGATTATATTATATAGGATTAGGTAATTGGTTCTAAGATACTAAAGATCATTCATGATATCACTGATAATAAGTATCATTAGATTACGTATTCTAAATTATTTATAGAATATTATATTATGTATAGTTAAAAAAAATCAAATAATAATATAGTAATATATAATAACAAGGCATCGTCAAAACAAAATCTGTAAAATTTGTTCCATATAATTTAATAAAATAAGCTAGAAAGCGTATCGATCGCCAGCATTATGAATGAACACCCTCCGATTTTTTCCACTACTATCGCTTACAAATTGCGAAATTATTTCATCCCCTTCGATTCAGGAGAGGCACGAGAAAAAGAGGAGAAGAAAAAATAGAAGTGGAGAAACGGAAAGCCGAGCCGAATTCTGATCATTCCCCGAAAATATCCTCGAGGGAGGACTGCTGTAATAGCTCATATATAATATCGATCGTGCGCTTTACGATTAGTCAAAAGGTTTATTCTATTTTTTTCGTTTGTTTATATTTCCTACAAAAGAGAATATTCCCATTATATCAGCAAAAAATATAAGAGTATTTTGATCTTCTTTTAGTACCTCTTCAAATAGATATAAATGTTGTATGTTTAAATTAGGAATTGTGTATGGATGAAATATATTGTATCATTTAATTACCAGATATTGTATATATTTCAGCAATACTTTAATATTGTAACTTTCAGTTAAATTGTATAGCTAAAATCACTATCAAATACTTTTTGAGCAATTTTGATTTAATTTAAAAAAAGTAATGTTTTCTTTTTCTCTATTAAAATCAGCATTATGATACATTTGTTTTAATATTATAATGAAATGTTACGTTATTCCTTAAAATGATTATATTAGTTTGTTGATTATATAAATATATAACTTTAGTTTACATCGTTATACATTTTTGTACAGTAATACTTCGTATAGTGCGGATAATCCGTTTTGCCGGACTGTTTGATACCGGTCTAAAAATGTACGGCTCAAAAAGAGATATGACTACATAAAATCATTCGTTTATGTATAGAAAAACAATTTTGTTCAGTATTATTTTATATTTTATTTCTAATAAATATGTTTATTGCATCAGTCGTACAAAAAAAAACATATACAGAAAAAAAAGAACAGAATAAATATATATAATTTCAAAAAAAGTCAACTGATACAAAGGGCTATTGACCATAGGTCTTTCTGTCCCATTTTATTTGTATTATGCTTAATTTAGTTTGTTTTTAAATTTTCAAACCGGATTATAATTAATCTATAGTGGTTGAATCAAAGTATTGTAATTAAAAAACAAGATATTATACAATACTATTTGGAAAGTTATTGTTCATTTTTTAATTGGAAACGTATATAAGCAATGAGACCAATATGTTTGCGATGAATCATTTATTCATTACTGAATAAAAAAGCTTACTACAAAACCAAAAGCTCAATCAGAACAGAAGGGCATTTGCAGCAATTATTCCTGCAGTACGCAAAGCTTTAGATTTTTCGTCGATTTTGCTCTTTGCTTCTATTTTTTTGTCGTTTTCCAGTCTTGATGCAACAAATGAATTGGCAAAACCGGAGCCACCGTTTGTCGATTAACTCTTGTTGAGTGCAGTCGGCTTCCTAATTGCAACTAGTTTATAGCCGTCCAAATGCCCTTTGGCCATACAAATGGCTATGGCCGGTTTTTAATCACAACCCTTTATGTGCTCTCTTTTTTTCACAGTGCAATACAATGCAACCTTATTTTTGCAAAGCTTTTATTAGATTTTACGGTTTTTGGTAACAAAAAAATGTAGTATTAATAAACGATTCCATGTAATATTGAAGAGAAAAAGAGGAAATGTTAAATAAATAAATTGTATAAAACGATGTCAATAAAGGTTGATGTATTAAAAAATGCAATTACATTGAGGTCGCTTGGGTATAGAAAATGGTGTAAATTATTCGTACATAATATTTTTTTTCCAGAAACGTGTCTGGCGTTTGTTTGTATTTTAGTGACGGTTTAATCCCCCGGACGATTGTTCATTACACGTTTTCGTTGCTATTACATTGTTTCTGCATGGAAAGAAAAAGTCCAACGAGAATCGAACGCATTTGAAAATTGTCAGCAACTTTTAGTTACCAAGAATTGACATGCATGTAAACTGTAATGTGTATCGTTGCTGTTGAATAATTTAGTTCATTTGTGACGTGAGACGTTTCAAGAAAATTAAACATAATTTAAATTGATATATCGATTCGTAACGTTTGTTACCAAGAGTATTTCAAAT
Organism: Nicrophorus vespilloides; assembly: GCF_001412225.1. Classification (NCBI taxonomy): domain Eukaryota; kingdom Metazoa; phylum Arthropoda; class Insecta; order Coleoptera; family Silphidae; genus Nicrophorus; species Nicrophorus vespilloides. The sequence continues at coordinate 181,263 of NW_017100093.1, read as the reverse complement.
AGATGAGTATGTAAACATTATTGATTATAAATGATTTGCAACATATATTACTCAAAAATAATAACATTGTATATAATATGAATGATATATTTATTGGTCAATTTATAGTCAATCATAATATGTAACATTTTCGTAAATGCCAAGGTTTCATGTGACACGATAATACAGTATATGAACACGTTTTGATTTACACAGATGGCATTAATAGTAATAGACAATTATTAGCCCCATAGCATGCGATTAAGTTACGTGACTTTGGAATTATTAAATGTGATTTACTCATACTGATAATAGTTGGTTTATGAAATTTGTTATATAATAATTGTTTAAAATTATAATATCATTTCATGTACACTTCATTCATTTGGTTGCATAATATACATTTATTTCAATACATTTCTTAAATTGGCAGAACCATCTTTCAAAAAATTCTTCAAAATCGAGCTTTTGGAGGCTTTCAAGTTCAACATTGACTGTATTAATGATCTTCTCATTGGAACTGAAGACTCTTCTCCTCAATTCTTTGTTTCGGAAACAGTCAAAAATCAAAAAGGTTACATGTCTTTTGTCGTCATTTAAAATTTGTGAAACTCATCGAGTGTATTTCTTCGTGTAGTGATGACACAGCTATGGCTTTCAAGCTCAATTCATCACCTACCATTTCCTGTGTCGTTATTAGATTTTAGTCAGGGCTACATTTATAACGTCGGTCGAAGATTTCGGGGGATCTTCAAGAGGTTCATCCTCCACAGAAAAATATCCGATCTGAAATCATTGAAACCACTTGGAAATGGTCACAAGGGATGGTGCATTCACTCCAAATTCATTTTGGCATTCATGGTATGAATTTTTGTGTAAATACCTATTATTAATTCAGAAATAATTCAAAATATAGTTTTTCAAATATTTTAATCAATTTGAAAAATATTCCAATTTATATAATTGAGTATTTCGATGATATATAAAATTAGAGTTATTTCATTTATTGCTTTTATTTTTACGCAATTTGAAAATAACAGTTTTTCCTCTGGTGATGAAACTGCTGCTAAACAAAATATTGTAGATGGTTTATTTGACAATATAGATCATTTGAAATTTGCTAGTTGAGCAACCTTTTGAGGATGATAATACAGGTTGTTTGTATCCCTGATCTGCTGGAAGAAAATCATACAGATGATGACAATTCGCTTACTGCAAGTTTCATTTAGTCAGCGATTTTCTTAAACATTATCCTCTTGTTGAAAAAGTGAAAATGGTCATTCTTTTTAATGTCCAGAACCAATCTTCTGATTTTTCAAATACTTAATTAAACTATTAATTTTCAATATTGAAAATACTGTTTTGTAGCATTTCCCGAGTTTAAATTGTTTGCAAAACAATGAAAACTTGTTTAAACAAAGCTTCTGCGCTGTATGAAATTTGCATAAGAAGCTTAAATAGGACCAAACTTCCGGACCAAAGGCGAATGACGATTAAATTTTAATTAATATTAATTATAATAAAACTCGTGCGATACGAAAGTGAAACTCAGGCGGATTCGTGTTTTTCAGGTGGGCCTCTTTTCGTTTCACGAAAGAAGCAAATAAATCAAGCGCACGTCGCGCTCGTTCCCAACTTATTTATTTTTATTTTCATTTTTATCAGGACCAACATTACATTTCAGTATTGTTTTCTACGCGTTCCTTTATATTTATCCTTATATCCAACCAAAAAAAAACACCCCACTCGCCCACCCTTAATTTTACGGGGGCTCGGCCACGTGATTTGTTACACACTATGACCGTAATAGAATAAATAATGCCCACGGTATAGGCTTCTTCACCTGACCCGCATCGATCCGTCACGACACGCTCTCGTGTTACGTAATTTCGGTCCGGCGTTCGAATTGTTGCTGGATTTACCGCAATAACAATAAATAATTGTGTTTGGGGTAAATTTTCGTAGTTTGCCAAATGTGGCCCAAGTATTATTACAATTACTGTTGACTTCTCCCTAATTCCACACATATGTATTCAAAGTTGTATTATATCGGACGTCGAGGCCGCACAGACATGCACAAACTGAAACGAAAACTTTAGACATTATAACGTGTTTCTCTTGAGTATGGGCTGCTGTGTATGTCGTTGTTGCAACAATTCATCTTGGAATGTCTGTTATTCACTCAAGAACTTCTTTGTACACGGCACGACGGGTAAGCTTCCTTTTCCGTACCCCTCACCGCCAAGCTCATTCTATCCACTTCAATACCACTTTAATTACATCTATATTTCATGCTTCCTATTCGCAAAATACTGTTGTGATTAAAACTATAGAATAACGCAAACCTCTGTCTTTGTACAGGATTCTTTTTAAACCAAAATTAATATCATTAAAGACATTTCACAACATAATATTCATCTTAATATATGTAATATATGTAAAATTGTGTATCTTAAGTAATTATTACATATAAAATAAACGATTTATAAGATCAAGATTAAAAATGCTCGTAATTAGAAGTACTTAATACAAAAACCGCAAGAATTTTAAGGGCCTACGAGAATTTTTAGGCCCACGGATTTTTTTTTGTTCAGTTTTAATGCATTTTGAAGGTAAGATTTCTGATGCCTAGGGTGCAGGGACTAAGGGTGGTTTTGTGCCTAGGATCTATGACAACCTTAATTAGACTCTAATAGATAATAACTTTGAATGAGGATTAATAGTTAAGATAATAATTTAAGAAATATTAATAATATGTACGAGTCTATGTAATTCTGATAAACTTTAAAAATATTCTTGTATTTTATGTATAAATTATTTTATTTTAATACTATAATTATAATTTCAATCTTTGAAAAATTATATTCATAATCCAACTAACTTGTTTACAATTATTAATATTATTATATTTGTATATAATTGAAAATGTAGATCAGTATGTTTTTCTCCTATGAAATGGATTATTGGTTACTATTTATTATTGAAATGCTTTAATATTAAATTAATACATTTATTATAGCAGAACATTATAGAACTTCCATGATTAATTTGTAAAGAAATATAACATTATTAAATTTGAATAAGATTTTTGCCTTAACGTAATATAAAAAAAAACGATTAATCGCGTAATTTAAAATGCACCCTCCCATTTCCATAATGATAAGAAGTAAAATATTCACTACCATGTGTATCTGACAATGAAACATCGCTCAGTATTCGTCTAATACAATTTCATTTCATTTATAATGTTCTCCGCTTTAACATTAACAAAGAATAAATGATTTATTTACATAAAGTAATATATTTACCACATCAAAATTTTTAACACAACACATAATTAATTAAATGAGAAGAATGAAATTTATGCATATTAAAAAAGTACTGAATATTTGAGAAATATACAAATAATAACAATAAAATTAGATTAGATAACAGTAAAATATAACATAAATTCATTTTAATAATTATGTTCAGTAATCAGTGGGTAAAAATAAGAATTTTATACGTTGAAATGTATCTATATTAATAAAAAAGCAAAAAACAATTAAATAGAATTCAATACTATTCGACAATACCTCATATAGTGCGGCTTCGATCAGTTTATATTCTACAATAGTTCAGTTTCAATATTTTAAAACAAAATAAATTAGTTGTGACATCCAAAAAAAATTTACATCACTTAAAATCTTCGTTGATCAAAAAGATGAAAATCGGAGTAAATTCTGATTTGAGTCCGCAGGCATTCTCCCGATTTACCCGTGGTAACGACGCTACTGCTGGTCAATATCAAATAAAGAATAAAAATCCATATTCAGTACTTATAAAAGCATACTCAAGGGACAATGTATAAAGTCTACCATTTCCAATCATGTTGATGTACACAAAGGAAATGCACTTGAACCAAACCTGCAAACAGTTTTAAACGACGTCAAACTTTGTCTCGAAGAATGACTTCTTATATGCAAGCAAAAAAGCCGAATCGATTCATGTAACCTTTATCATCACAACAAAATATGTTACATAGTAATTTTAATGTGTATGAAATAATTATGTAATATATGAAAAATAATTTAATTTTTTCAAAACATGTTACGTAAAATATAAATTCAAGTACCCGTAAAATATATATATATATATATATATACGTTTTCAGAGACATCTTTTTGCAGTTTTCATGCGGAGATTTATGGTTCTTTGCATAATTTCTATTTTATTTTTCTCTTTCTCTTCCTTTACATTTATCGCTCCTTCTTCCTCTTTTCCAGAGAGTGCATCTCTTAGAAATAATGTAGGAAGTAACTATAGCTGTGTGTGTTATTTGCATCGTCGACTGTTATTAAATGGAGGAGTGGGCGTGCGCGTTTTTAAAGTTATGGTGGCAGTAATTAATTTCGTTGTTTCGCATGTCGCATCTGGCGCAGACTCATAATTTATTCAAGGAAATTAGTAAGGAATCAATTCGGTTTCGTGAGTGCGTGCGAAAGAATATAATATCAGGATTTGTATATGGGCATAAATAAATAGTCATTTTCCATGAACCCACTTAATTATCCACCTTAAGTACCCCCGGCCTCTCTTCCTGGCCGCCTCCTCTTCTAACACTCCCAACCCGATCCGACACCCCTTTGGCCATACTGCGGTCGCACCGGCACTACTCCATTATCGACCGCTAAATTTCATGTACTTATTTAAAACGATTTTCCGATTTGATATTTCCTGAAGCCCAGCTAGCAACAGGAACATTATAATCCCAATGTTTGTTTTTATTATACGTATATCCATTGCGAATATTATATTAACATAATTATTTGTATCTATTTACAATATCTAAATTTATAATTCTATATATATTTTATTTATTCTGGAGCGAATACGTGATACCATAATAATCTAAAATAATGTTAATAGATACTTTAATAATTGGATATAAAAATATAAATTAACTATGTTATCATTAATTCTTTATTTATAGTTATGAGGGTGACCTGACAAAAGCGCACAGTAACAATAGCGCGAAAGTACGGTTATGGTATGGTTTTGGATATATTTTAAAAATACACATAATATGTGTACACAAGTTTTAAAAATGTTATAGCAGGTTCACAATCAGGGACTTCTCTTCTCATGGTCAATCGTTATGCGAAACGTCGCTTGTCAATTTTCTTACAATTAATTCCACTTTTCCACTGTAAATAATTTCACGAATATGTATTTCCATATACACTTTAGTTCCGTAGATCAGTGGTTCTTAACCTATTAGTAGTCGCGTCCTCCTTAAAATCCTAAAATATATTCGTGGCTCCTTTTATATTTTAAAATATTTTTGCGGCTAACACAACCAACAACACCAATAATTTTTCTTTATTAGATTATTATGAAATTTTAAATCACCTTGATATTACAAATTTTTGAATCCAGAATTATGAGTATAATTCTGTCCCTTTTTTCACTTTCAACAAGTTTAATATACTCAATATTAATTCATTTATAAATATAATATTTGTTAGAAAGATTTGATTGGTAATTTGTCTTTTTTCTCAATAAGAGGTATTTTTGAACATACATTAAAATAGGAAATTAGTATAAAACATATTGATTATTTTAAAATTAAAAACATACAAGTAAATTCGAAACAAATAATACATTATTGTAACTATCACAAAATCTGGAATTTCATTAAATTACTCATATATATATATATATTAGACACAATTGAATATACGTGTTTTTCAACATTAAATTAAATTTAAAGTTAAATTGTTGTGATTCGTCTTCATAACAACGGTTCCTTCTATATAAAGTTATATACTCATCTAAGGAATCAGAGGGTGAAGAATAATAACCATCTATGGTATATGGGATAAATATATCCCGACTATACCAGTTTAGAAATTATATAAAAAAACAGCATGTCTTGGCGCTGTAGCAAAAGCGCGCAGGACAAAAGAGCGCAGTAACAAATGCGAAAAATAAAAGTCGCCCTACCCACGACCTAGTGGACACAGGTTCAAATCCTGGTCAAGCCAGGCCCTTTGTGAGCCCTCTCGGTGCTTGCAGCAATAGGGCCACAGATGGAAAGTGAAATGAATTAAATTTACTCAATGTTCACATTGATGAACAGATTGTAAATAAAATTATAATAAAAAAGCAGAAATTATAGATAATTATTAATATTTTTATTTAAATATAATTTATATACATTTATATACAAGACAAACCATGCAAATTACTTGTAATTATGCATCCACAAATTTTACAAATTTTATTTTCTTGAATTTGGTTGAAAATGTTCCTCAGATATGATCTTACGTTTCCTGTTATACATTGTTGTAATTTTTCCTCTTGCTTTACTTCAAACCCAATATTTTTACTTTACATCATCCGTTTTTTCGGCACTTGAAATTCCGCATCCATACCCATTTCTTCTGGTTTGTTTTTCAGTACGATTTTACGTTTTCTATTTTCATCCGCTTCCTGTTTCCATCCATTGTTAATGTCATTTTCCACTTGTTTTACTCCGCATCCAATATTTGCCTTTTCTATTTCTTTTATAGTATTTAATATATTTTTAATATTTTCAACATTCATTATTGGCATTAAACTCCTGTTTGATGAATTTTGCATTGGTTCTTCGTTGGTTTCTATCTCCATTTTTTTCACCGAACAAGGAATATCCTTCATTTCCTTCACTGATATATCTTGTCTTTTTCGGTCTGCTTTCGCCTTCCTTTTACAATCTTCCAATTGTTTTTTATTTAATAAAATTTGTCTATTAATTTCTTCAATAGACTTTTGCAGCTCTTCACTTGATGCAGTCCCAAAATTTGAAATATTTCTTTTTAAAACTAAATCATCCACTTCCTCTTTACTTATTCCTGGGTGCAGACTTTTCATACTCGAATTGTATGCTTGGAGACTCTGTCTCGCAATTGCTATTTGACTATTAACCTCTTTTAGCGATTTCTCAATATCTTCAGAGTTCATAGTGTTTTTGAAACCTTTACTATCCATAATCTTGCTGGTATCTTGTCGTCGTGAATTCACTACTTGAAATGTAACTAAATTCCATCAAGAGTGACTATTTATACTATATTCAGGTATGAGGGTTTTATTACACCCCCACCCCTTCCGATCACCAAATTTTCCAAGAATTCAATATATTATATATTCTTAGAATAAACATTTCGTTACGTTTTTGAGGTAATAAAAATATGCAAAAAGGGCTATGGACAATTTCTCTTTGTAGTATTTTACTTTTTGTTTCATTACTAATATTCTATGGAAATGTTAAATTATGTTTTTTTTTCTGCAGAGGTCATAACATTTAAAAAGAAATTGTATACCCTTATAAAGTTTTATTGACCACTATAGTGTCTATTACCAAAATTGAAGATATTTCTTTGAAATAATTAAATGTATTTGTATAATTCTGCTGAATTACTGTATGTATTTAGAGGTACCGAAATGTTTCTTCTAAGAATATATAATATATTGAATTCTTGGAAAATTTGGTGATCGGAAGGGGTGGGGGTGTAATAAAACCCTGATATTGACAATTAAATATTGTATGAAAATTTTAATATTCTTTTGAATAAACAATGAAAATTTTTCTATTTATTTAATTGCATGAAAAATTATCTAGTAGAATTGCTTCGTTGTGCTTTCGAATTGAAAATGATAAATGAGAATATTTTTGATGTATATTTGTATAAGATGCTGATATATAATAGTAAAGAATGAGTACAGATTAAGCAATATTATTATTGCAATCTTTAAGCTCTATCAGAATGTAGTATCTATATGTATATTAGGATTCTAGTAGAGCGGAATGCTATGCATTTTGCATAGTTTCGAACTTTAAATTGTAATGCGGTTCGGAATGGTTGCTCTTGTATTTTTGCATTGGCATTGATTTAAATTAATTGATTGATTTATTGAATAAAATTGTAAAAATCCAACCGATGAAAAAAATAAAAAAATAAACTTCTAATTCTGCATCTACACAAATTTTATTTTCCTTACCCACTTCTTCATGTCTGTTTGTATGTACGATCTTACGTTTCCTATTCTCATCCGATTCCTGTTTTACATTGTTGTTGTTATTTTCCGCTTGTTTAATATTTTCAATATCCATTATCGGCATTAAACTCCTGTATGATGATTTTTGCGCTACTTTGGTGGTTTCTGTCTCTAATTTTATCACCGAACTAGGAATATAATTAATTTCTTTTCTTTTCGGTCTGATTTCGCCTTCCTTAAGAGAGATACTTAAAAATAATATCTAACAAAAAGTATATTTATATTTTTAGCAGTATTAAATGGTTTTATGAAATGTAATCTTTACAGAAATATAATAATACCGAAATACCCTATTTTTTGCACCTTAATTTTTAGACCTTAATTCTTTATAAGAAAAATTACTATGACCATATTTTTTCTATTTAATTGTAAAATAAAAAAATGAAATACTGGCCAAATGGATGATATTTACTTGAAATAAAGTAGTTAAAATTCATTTAATATATTGAAAACGTATATAGATTTTCATAATCAATGTTATTTATCAATAGTTTTTATTTTGCGATATTCCATATCTTTGAATACTAATTTCTGTAACAATATTATCATAAATTCACATAGCAATTAACAGTAAAGCTTACATGCCATTTTTAAAACTATTTAAAGAATGAATTCTAAAAGCGCACTCTTTTACATATTAAAAACCGTTCGTGACTGTAATTTAACGACAGATGAATAACTTTTATTATATTAATAAAACAATTCCCATACGAGTTACTATACAAAGTGCATGCATGTTTATGCAATTCCACTTTGAGCCAATTTCTTATGCGCGACTTAATCCACTTGCAAATTAAGATGCACTATTGTTTCAGTTTGAACTTTAAGCAAATCTCTTTGTAACAATTATTTGTCTTCTGAAATTCACTATGATCAATAATGTGTCAAACATTTCTGAAGATATTTCGATAATTGTACTAAAAATAGTTATTTTACTTTTGTTTTTAGGAATTTCGGTAATAGATTCATATATAACTCATTTATGAAAGAAAATTAACTTTAAGAAAAAAAAATATGTCTTTTAAATAATCGTGTTCATATGCATTAAGAAAATTCAGTATTCAATCAATAATATTGTGTAATGTTTAAATTTTTTCACAGGAAACTATAACAATCTATATATCATATTTATTAGTTCACATTATAAGCCTTCGACCGAAATCTTTACGCACGGAGGATAATAATATATTATGTTAGTTTATGCATTTGTAATATAAAAAGCTGACACTATTAAGTAAGTATTTTAACTTAATATCATAATATTTTATATATACGTCGGCAGGAAAAGGAAAGTACTGATATCTAAAAAGTTATGAACAGGAAATATGAAAATGCTTCGGATGAGAAAAGCACATCATATGTCTTGGACTTCCCGTCGCGTCCTTTGATGAGACTCTCAGTGGGATGGCTAACGAATAACCTATATATTTTTTTCTTTTTAGTGTGTATCTCACTTCCTTTTAATATTATACCGAATACATCAAATGGCAGTCGTTCTGTGTTACGGAAATGAATTGTGCAAAATCAGAATATTTTTCTAAAGAAATGCCGAATGTAACTATTCTATTGATAAAAGAAAAACTTAAAGATCAGCGATTCCTTTGAAAATATAGTATTTAAGAAAATTATTACCATACGTAACGTCAATACTTAAAGTTACGTAAAAATATTATTTTGTAGGAAAAAACCTTTATTTCACTTAATAAAATTGTATTGAAATGTATGTGTTTCTTCCAATTTTATTGAAAATATTATAAAGAGAAATAAAATATATCTACATGAATACCTCGTATAGTGCCAATATTGTTTGAAACTGGACTAATGGAGGATTTTAAAACTGCAAATAAACAATACCATTTTTGTTTTATAAAATAACTACTAATTTGCTTAATTAAAAATTAGTTTGTTTTGAAACTTTCACTGATCGAAGTGCAATATGCAAGAGATTGCTGTTTTTTTTCTTTACAAAATTAATGTAATTGTTAGTATTTTATTAATTTCAGTAAAAATAAAAACATCACAAAATGATAAAATAATTATTTGTTATCAAATCAAATAAATAATAATAACATTTATTGAATCAACTTACCAACAACAAACTCAACAAAATAATATAATAAGAAAATTAAACCAAAATTGATTTGTTACACCATAGACCATAAGTCTTTCTACCCCAAACGTCAATCATTTAACAATATTTGTTTAATACTTCTAGTCTTTTAATTGAATAAACGTAAATCTATTTATTTCGCTTTAAATGTGAATATATGTTTTTACTATTTTACACGAAATATGAACTTTATGTTACAGAATGTACTTGTAAGAAGTATAGTAAGAAGTGAGTAAAAAATTAAGTTAACACGTTAAGGACGACACAAATCGGTTTGCCTGTATAAGGTTTGTATAAGAAATGTATTGGCGTTTACTCTTTGTAATTGACGTAAGATATATTAGTCAAAATCAGTGCATAGCGACAAAACTATTATACATAATGTATGACCCACCGGTGGGCCATGCTGTCGTCAACTTGTTAAGGTGACTTGATTATAACGTTCCTGTTATTTTGGAATATCGTTGACAGTATAATTTATTTTATATTATATTAAAATATATACCAATGAAGTTTTCCGAATATAATTGCCTTGTCACTCACAATTTATAAATAGAATATTGATAGAAATGTTATAACCATAAGTCCAGGTCTTTTCATGACATTGATTGAATAATAATCAGATAGTTAATGAATGTTTATTTTAAATTTTATAATAATTTATAAAAATAAAATTAAAAAAAACTGTTTATCAAAATGTTACCACTAAATGTTGATATCAGCGGTTTTTAATCTTTCGTATTTCCCCTTTTTTACTTGAATAATTATGTGCCCCCTGTATAATATAAGATACCTACCGGCTTGTCGCTAGAAGAAGACGTAGATTAGAAAATTAATTTTTTTTTTATTAAGTCTTTAACGAATGTTTGGTCACTTATAATAGCAAATAGCAAATATATAGCAATAGTGGAAAAGGTATCTTTCCACTTCTTACAATTGCGAAATTGATATTTCTGTTGTAGTCTAAATATAGAAACTTCAAAACAGGCACATATTATTCATTAGATCTATGGCCTAGAAATGTTTTATATCTCTAATGCCTTGATTCTTAAATGCAGCAATACCTTGCATAGTGCGGTTTTAACCAGTACGAATTCATTACCACGCAAGGTTTCAAAATTGAGTGATATAAATAATTAAAATAGTTTGCAACATTATTTTTATACATAAACGATAGATACATTTTTTCAAGCTCAAGTTTATTTCTGTGCTCTTTATTTTTATACGGTTTTAATGTCCACGATTAGTTCTGTTTCAAACAGTATTGGCGGAACTGATTTCCTACACTATTAGATCTTATTTTTCATTGTGTTATTTATTGATTTTAAATTATTAAATTAAAATTTAAATAAATATTTTCGATGTTTATGAATGTGTAACAATTGTTAGATTATAATAATGAGGCAATATATACTTACTAAAATCATTTGTCAATTAGAACAACAGCCCTGTTTGTTTGGTACTAATTAAATTTAATAATTTAATAATAATTAGACATAGTGTATATTTCATTAGTTTCAAATATCTGTTTGTAAATTAAAAAAAAAAAAGATCATATTTATTGCGCAAACATCATCAAATTATAAACTCAATACAATAATATAATAACAAAAATAAAATAAAACTGCTGCAAAGGGCTATTGACCATAGGTATTTCTGCCATTTTTAAATAAATTAAAAATGTTTCAATAAATAATAAAAAATCAATAAAAAAATCAAACTTTAATTATTTTAGAGTTTGAAGGAAATTAAATATTATATTGATTATATTTAGATGTAAAATGATAATACAGTAAGACCTCATTTAGCGCTTTAGATGCGTTCCTGAAGACAGATTACTGAACCAAACAACATTAAAAGAGGTTTTAACATATAGAAAATAGAAAAACGGGAACAAGCGACAAATAAATAAACAAATTTTACTATAATTTGCATTATAATATATGTTTTATGTAATACAAACATTTGCACACAGAAATATTAAGTTTATTTTTGTGATGTCTATCTCTTCTGATATTTTTTACTTTCCGATAAAATCGTCTAGAAATTTGTCGTATTTTGTCACAAATGTTGGTAGCAGGCGATCGCACCCAATACTCTTCTTGCTTTTGCACTTCTGGCAATTTGGATCATTCGCTACAATTTGATCAACGATTTCGGTTATCATTTCTAAAATTTTTCTAAGAAAATCTGTACCAAGTTATTTTGGTTGATCGCCTTCAGAAACAGTATTTTCGCATTCTTCAATTTCTTGTTCTGCCAGTTCTTGAAGGTCGTCATTGGCTCTCACCAGAAACACTCAAACAAGCATAGATTCTGGGGAAGCAGCGCTACGCGTTTGGGAATAATCGTATTATATTTGAATCAATGCCGCCATAATTTGAATCCGGATTTTGAGCTTTTTTAAGGTTTATAGTAAATTAGCGTTAATCGAGGCAGCGCTAAGCGAGTTCTTACTGTATTTTGGATTTTCGTTTTTGATCTGTGTCGGTTGTTTTTCATGGATGTTATCCTCGTATTATTATTTTTTTTTCTTTGTTGAGATCACACTCAGAGTTTGGTTGGAATTTTAAATGCGGAAGCATAAGCAAGTTCCTCTCATTTATCACCCAACTTCCGGTTTATGCCGCCGCCCTCATTCCCATCCTCTTCTTCTCTTCTCTCTGCGGAAATTCGTTGGTGTGCTCACTTTATATTTATTTGGAAGATTTCTTTGGAACTACTTTCACGCGGACTGGCAGCAGGAGGCAGGCCTCGATCCTCGTAGCTCGCGCTGTCCTTATTTATCGTTCTCTCTTAAGAAAATAGAATCCTGCGCAAAAAAAACGAATAGAACAGAATAGACAGATGTTGAAGAGTCTGCGAAATAAAGGTGATCGCTTAGAAGAAAATAATTGGTCTTAAGTTCACCATCGAAACATTTCGACAATTAACGAAATTAATAATTAAATTTTATCGAGAAAGCCACAGGAGACGGACGCTCGTTAATGAGAGCTTGTGAAATTCCACCCGTTATTATTTATCATTAACTAAAGTATCATTAAATTCAGAACGATTTTATGCGAAACGTAATTAAAATAATTGCCACGGGAATATAGCACATAGACACACACATGTACACGCAATCATTGTTGTTGCTGCTGCTGTTGCTGTTGCCGTTGTTCCCGCATCCGAGGTTTCCTTTAATGAATATTTGTCCAATTAAATCATAACATAAATTACAAGCTAATCTGGTTGTATTAAGCCATAATTAATTTATTATTATTTACTAATACGTTCGATGCTGCTCGCAAAATCTGCGAAACATAACCAAATGGTGTAGTAGATGAATACATGAAGAACAATAACGCATTTAAAAAAGGAAAACTTTTTTAACTTCATTTTTAATATATTTGCATTCAATATTGGAGATGCTAATGCTAATGCTAATTTATCCTTTACGTGGATTTGTGGATCGTTCAACTTCGCTGTTTGCAGAGTGGAAACTATTCTCTCTCAGAAACAAATTTAAACTTATTCCATCAATAAAAAGTAAACAAAAGCGACTGGGACAGATGACACTATTTGGATAAAATATTGCGGAAATAATATGAAAAAATAAATATAAATATAGGTACAGTTTTGTAAACAGTTTGATTTATATCATTGTTAGCTGAATTATAAACTTCTCCTATCCCGGAAAGTAATTTTATGAAATACCTAATACTTTAAACTATTATGTAACACATAAGGTACCAAAGTTTAAAATTCATGAAAATAAATAGTTTTAATATGTTAGGAAACAAAGATTTAAGTTGTAAGTAATCTGATTAAAATATTCATAATGCTTAATTTATGCTAAGTTGATGAAGAAATATATTGTGTTTATTGAGATTATACTTTAAGAAGAAAGATTTTTAGCGAATATCGAAGGATGATGAAAAATAGATAATTTAGAGTAACTTCTAAAATGGCTCCGAAGAAAGCGATATGAAGCACTTCCAAAGCCGATCTTTATCCGTAGAAAGTCATTTTCTGTGTCTGGTGGGATTGGCAGGAAATTCCATATTATGAGCAGTTAGGAAATAACCAGAAAGTAAATTCACGTATCTACTGTTGCTGACTGTATAAATTTTAAGCAGAATCGCTTATTTTTACATACAAACAAAATAAATGTATCAATTATTAGATTATTTACTACGATTCCAGTCATACCTTAAGAAATAAGAGGCATTCCACTAAATTTCTTCGTTAAGCGAAACTTCGTTTAAAAAGGGAAAGATGCTATGGCGAGAATGAAAATACGTTCTTTTACAAACAAAATGAAAAGCTTTGAAAACAAGGAAAGTTTCTCTTTCAATTGCCTAAACTGAGTTATTGCATTTAACACTGATTGCTTATCAATAAATGTTCTTCGTAAATCACGATAATTTTCACCATAAAATTAAAACTAGTACTTTAACTTTGTCTTCATTTTATTTGTAATCGTTACTAAAAAGCTTTTCAATTTTTTTTCTGAAAATCCATGTAACACGTCTGCGTGACGATCGTGCACTAATACTAGCAACAAAAAAATCTCCAACTTCCTGCTGGACTTTAGGTCCTTGACGTGGGAAGGTTCTGGGTTCTGGGCGCCACTTCCTTTTGCGGAGACGAAGAACACCTTACTTTCTGCTTTTCTCATAGCACTACGTTTCTTATGCTCTCCTCATAGCATCTCGTTTCTTCTCATTTCTCTCTGAGGCAACAACCGTCTTTCTTCACGGTTGGCTTTCAACTCTACCGGAACTCACATTGTATGGAGGAGCGTAGTTTTTATATTTAATGAACTTTGCAACGTTACAACCATCATTTTGTACATTCGATAAGTTTCTAATATAATAACGTTTTTCATGGTTAATTAATGAGTCACAATTGTTAGACAGTAACAATAAGGTTATAGATAAAATAAAGCCGTATACCAATTAGGAACAAAGGGCTGTTGACCTAATTATAGTACAATAATCCTATTTGTTGGTGAATATAATGTTCAATCACTTCTCCAGGCAGACTGAATATTCATTTTTTTTTAAATAAATATATATAAAATTTACGTATATTGATGAGTACTACTAATCCTTTGGGTAGCAACGTTCTTTAATTATATGGGCACACTACAGACAAATTTATGTAATTCTAAAACGATTTCGTAATGAAATGAGTCTTAATACAATACATATTAAGAAATTGTTTAAAGCTGAAAATCCTGATTATTGGATCTAAATCATAATATATAATGAATATAATACTAATATTATGAAATTGTTTTACAATATACTTTTGAATGTTAATATTGTTAAGTGTTTCGAAAAACAAAGAATTATTTGATAATGTAAGTGCATTGGCTACGCATTGAGCAGGTTGTTTACATAATAAAATATTAATAACGTTCGGTTCTTACATTAAAGAAACACTCGATATTCACTTTACTGTTCTGAATTAATAAGAGACAACTAAATATATTATTTATTACTTGAAAAGAGCATTTTCAGGCAACAAATACTTCTATATTAAATACAGCACAATAGTATTACATATTTATGTTATTATTATATTAGATTGAGTTTTTAGGAATACAAACTTAATTAATTTTTGATATGATTTTCTAAATGCAGTTTGCAACGTATTTTTTGAAAAAAAGTTAATAAATTTGCATTATTAATTTTTAAAAGCAGTTTCAAATAATAAATCATAATTAAATTTACTATTCATACATTCTTCTTAATAATTTAATAAACAATTGTTAATATCAATAGTAAAGGCTCCAAAAAATGACTTTTGGTTGTTGCCCAATTAATTAATAAACCTAAATAATTTAATTTAACGTAAAATTGGACTAGATTTTTTTATATTACAAATACAATTTGAAGGTTTTTGTATATTTGCGAATTACACTTCCATTTTGTATTTGCTATACAAACTGAATCACTTTGTTCTGTGTGATGTATTCTTTTAGGTCATCCAAATGGATGTTCGCTTAACGAGAAAGCCAAATTACAGAGAAACCTAGTTTCACTCTGTGTGGGTGTGCCTCGAGTAGATTGAATAAATCTGTACAGTAACCGCAATCCTTAGTTATTATACAGCTCAAAATAGATAATATGCAAAACATGAATTGAATATACCCTTGCTTTCTATTTTGTTAATTTTGTATATTATTGTTAATTCGATGATCCGCATAAAATAGCTTTCATGCTTGTATATTAATTTAATTTTTGTTTTTTTTTTGCAGATTGTGTCATTCATCGATTATATAATAAGCTTATAATCCTAGCTTTATTTTGGTGAGTCATACATATATAATATATAATATATAATTTAATATTTTATTTTTAATGGATTTAATCGCTATTAAATTGTTAATGGTATAATCTGCTACTTAATATAAAGTTTTAGGTAATGATATTAACTATTATTGATTATAGTTATATAATTTAGAAGTAATAATATTAAATCAACTATTACAATGGTGCTTTAATTAAATTTGTTTGCAATATATATAACAATTTGTTTTTGTCGTACACATTGATATATTCTATCTTGAGTTGAAACTTTATGAGAGGTTTCAGGAAATGATTTTATAATTTATTTTTAACTTATGTTGATGATATTTACATTTACAAGTAAATTAGGCGTAAACTATTGAAATTGTGCTGTATTCAATCTAAGATTTTCTTAAGATATTACATATATATTACATAAGTTTTTTATTTGTTTTGTACGTGCTGAAATAAGCTAAAACTTAGTTCGTTAGTTTGTGCGCTGGCCAATCTAAACACTATGAGAATAGTTATTTTATATGTGGTGAATCTAAGTGTGTTGTTGGAAGATTGGACGAAATTTTCATTCTGTCAGTGTGTATGAGAAGAGGGGGTAAGTTATAGAAGTTATCTTTGTGAGTGGAAAATGTTTATTTTTGTATTATACGTGAAAATGTATTGCGATCCATTAGTCCGGAGTCAAGAGTGTTGTTGGAGGGAAGGCCTTTTCCACCCCAGCGAAAGTCTGGACGGTCATATAAAAGCTCGGACCTAACATAAATCGCCGGAGCTAAATAAAAACAAAAGGCTCTCCACAATAATAATGTTACGTCTCCCATCCGGTAAGAAAATGGCAAAGAGCGGCGGGAATGGATCCCTCAGACTTGGCCCGGAAAAGGCATTTGTTTGGAAATTTAATAACAAGGCATCTTTCAAAAACTGGAAGACTCTTGCAGCCCGATCCATGTAGGTTGTGTGCTATGTTGTGTCTTCTGGTAGCGCATGAACTTGGATTCCCCTGGCGGTTGGCTTGAAATAAAGCTTATTTATAAAAATGGGGAAACCGGTACGATTGTAAATATTGTTTCCATTATGGGAGGGAATTGGAACGCATCGCATTGCCGCTTTATGTAAACGCATGTTATCATGTTCTGTCGGAGATTCAAGTTTGATTGCCAATCCCATATATATATATACATATGCCCATTCAAAAAATCATCCCCCTTGCGTATTGTAGCAATGCAATACAAAATCATACCAACTAAATATCATTGCGTTAGATATACGTATCCAATATGTATGTGATATATTGCATTTACTAATTATTATGTAATAAATATAATCAAACAATCAGCACATTTATTCATTATTCAGAATTAAGTTTTAATTGAGCCTAAATAACTTTTATATCTCAGCAATACTTCCCATATTGCGGTTTCGATCTGTCCGGATTTACTATAACAGTATAATATTTTTTGTATCTGACATAATACGGTTTTAAAGTATCAAAACAAACTAAATTTTAATTGAGTGGTAATAAAAATAAATACTATAAAAATTGTACACAATATTATAAACAATTAACGAAGTATTCCTGTAAATACATAAATAATAATAAAACTTACTCATATTCATTGTTTTGTCGTTAAGATTAAAGACAAATATACGGACAGAAAATTGCGGTTTCAATTTTCTTGATGATTCTTACTGTAACCTCGCTCAAAACAAATTGTTTTCCTACGTTGGACCTTTTTCGCCTGTTGCAAGGAAATTTATAACAAGCATTTTAGTATCCAGTGCCTATAGTGAAAGTTATTATCCTTTCAACTTCATTGAACAATAATTTAATTATATATATTTTAAAATTTGCGACACACCTAGGTCTGTCATACTGATTGAAAATCACTGCTTTAAGATATAGTAATTATGTTATAAAGTAACTTATGTGTAGAATTTATTTAAACATTTTTAATATTTCTTATAATAAATAATTATTATAAATTATCATATGATTATTATGAAAACATATTTTAATTTAAGTTTTTTTTCTTTTCATAATAAAATATTCAAATGCACTTCTTATTAGTATGCCGAGCGCGTCTTTGATAATTAAAAATGTAATTAGCGAATGTTGCATAATAATAAGTAGGCTGTATGGATGTTTTGGTTTCGGAGGATGCGGACGAGAAAGTTGGATATCATATTTAATATTAAATATGATTTAAATTCACTTTTGCATCAAGCTCGTTTGGGTCGGAGAACATTAAAAGCTTATAAACATCAAAACTTAATCTACCAGTAATCTGGAGCCAAGTTTTGCATGTAAATGTGGCACATGAAATGCCGCTAAAGATGTGTAACGGGATAAGAAATTATAGAGAAATATATCAGCACATACACTTAAATGCATATATACACACAAACACACAAATACTTTGAGCGAGTCTCTGTTGCGTTTCTAACTTTGAATCATATAATTGTAACACACTGTTACTAGAAAAAAATATATCAAGTGAGATATTATTATGTGTTTTTGCGGTTTCCTTTTATATGTAAATTAGAATTACATAAATGTATTTTTTTTTAATGAATCAATATAAAGTATAGTGAAAATATTTTCTCCATATACACTAATGTAATATACGATAATGCGTTTCATTTTGCGAGTAATTTTTCTTACAATTTATTTTGCTCATTAAGCGAGGTTCCACAGCACTTTTTAAATTTCTATAAGTATTTAAACATTATTTTTATTTAAGTATATTGAAGAGAAGTATTTACTAGAGTTATTCCTTCGTTAAGTAATACTTCGTTTTCAGAGGTAAATATACTAAGTCCAGAATGGGGATTCGTTTCTTCGTAATATTTTTAAATAAAGTTTTATTCAATAAACAGTCAACTTACACGCAAAGTTAAATTACATTTTAAAAGTATTAACACTAATCGATTAACAATAAAACTTCTTCTGAAATCAGGATCGTTTTTACCAAAAAATTAAAACGTTTTTATTGTCATTTAAGCACCTTTTTAAATCTTTGGTTATTAATATTTTTCTTTTATGTTAATTTCTTCGTTTAGTACAACTTCTGAAAACTGTGGAACCTCGCTTAACGAGCACCTCGTATAACGAGCATTTCGCTTAACGAAATGAATTGTAAGAAAAATGACTCGCTTAACGAACGAAGTTTCGCATAACGAGTGACGATGAGATTTGGATTGCGCGCCTGCTACAGATAATATGTGTATTTTTGAATATGTTTCACTGTACGAGTAAAAATCCGCAAATTTTGGAACGGATTAAAGTCGTTATAAAGGTTCCACTGTATATAAGTTTCACAGATAATTGTCGGTCACTGCTCTTAAAATGTAATATTTTTTAAATAAAATATAACTTGATAAATAAATCTATGCAAATAATGTTTTACAAAAACAGAGAAATAAAATCTCTTTGTTTGGTAATTTTAAATTACATTTAAATTTGCAGTAAACACGGTACATAGAGTTTCCAAATTGCAGAGCGTTTGTTTTAAAACTCTTTCTGTACCCAGTTTGTGTTAATTGGCTAAAACCCGCAAATTTTAAAGAGAACCTGGGAACATTGTAAATTAAAGTTGGAAAGCAGAGCTGCCTTTTTTAGAGATCTTTAATGTATTCAATCAAAGGCGAACGAACAAATTGAACTGAAATAGTCTTTATAATAGTCGAACTATATTTAATTATTGCATCTCTCTATTTTTATATTGAGAATTGTTGTATAATATTTTTGTAAAAATGAATATCAATATAAATGAATCGAGTTTCGTCGTTTTATAAAACAGTATTGTTCGCTTTATAAATTAATTAATTTAGCTCCAATAATTTCAAATATATACATTTTAAAATATTCATACATATAATAGCTTTTATAAAATAAGTATTTTTTTTATACATTTGGTTATATTTGCAATAAGTGAGATTCGTATTAATAAATATGTATAATGAAAATATACATCTTTTTTCAATTCTATAACCGTACAATATCAAATATAATTCGTGTACAATACTTTAGCTTGTATGTAATCATTACAATTTAAATATAAAACCAGGTGTGTTTAACATTTGTAGGTTTTATAATATTTTTGCACAAAAATGATTGTTTTCTTTTTGCTCCTCTTCGATTAGTCCGGTTTAAAAAAGCCAAGATATTGGCGGAAACGCATGCGAAATATTGCTGTATTGATAATAAGGGTATTTTTAGGGTATTTTATTACACATAATTTTATGGTAGTTGTTAATAATAAAGAAACATTCAGTAGATGTATTATCTGTAGTGTTTTGTAATGTTACATTTATAGGACTATAAACAAAGAAAGTACACGAAGCATGCATAAAGTAACAAAGAGCATCTAGCTTTTGTAACTGAAATGTATAACAAACTGCGAAACTTGTTATGGCTACAACCAATTGACCGTGATGCAAAGTTACCAGATTTATGACATTTTACCACACCCGCTGTTGAGCACTCTTGAACTAACTTTGTAGAAAATATTTCTCTAAAGTTTTATCAAAGGATTGATTAATTATTTATATAACTATTCGAAAATTAATATTGATTTTTAACACATATTTATTATAAATTATGTATTTTGTCATACATTTGTTATATTTGAAATAAATAAAAAAATATACTAAAATTTTAAAAATATTTATCATCTATTAAAAAATACTAAGAATAATTTTATATTTTTATTTAATTATCAATGTACAGAAATACCTTACATAGTCCGGATTCACAATAGTCCGGTTTGTAAATTTCAGAAAAAAAACTAAAGTTTAATTAAGTAAAATAAAAATAAATTCTAATAAAATATTACAGTAAATTAGTATTTGTATACTTATTCTACTGAAATTGTCCGGTTTTAAACAGTTTTAAACACAATGCACGGTATTGAATTTAAGTTTGATTTTTTTTTTAGAAAATTCTAATTATCAGAAATATGAATGAATTTGTCTTTCCTGTTACTACCAATTGCGTTTATACAAAACCATTCTTAAACCAAAATTTATCTCTGTAAAGAATTAAATCTGTTTTTTTTTCCGTTCTGGAGTATTTGCTTTTATTCTAATCCGTTTGTGCGTATCTCGAGTTTCCTTGATTTAATTCCGTGAATTAAGCTGGCGCGGTCTGGAGTCGATATTTCGAAAACAATTTTCCAAATTAAGTGTATCCTAATCTGCGGGTAGTCGGTGGAAACCGGAAAGGATGGATCTTCTACGATAGGCGAGATTACGTAACGACTCTAAACTTGGCTGATAACAATCAGCAATCAGGGTTACTGCGCGGACGTGTAATTTGTTGATAACGGCGGATAACTGCAATACTGCCTAGTTTTCAGTGTGAAAAAAGGAAGACGGAAGTGCGAACAGCGAACAGGGCGTGGCTAGGATACAGGATGTTGTTAGATTTAGGTGACTAGTTTCATTTCAAGGGTCGGTTTGGGCACAACCTGGGCTTCGCAAAATAGAGAAAACCTTCATGTGTACATAGAGGTTAATCAAACGATTAATGCAAAAGGCCACTGGACTAGAGCAGACGTGCCCTTCGTTCCTTTTGGGGTTTCGACAAAGCAAATGGAACGTTAGTCCGCAAAGCATTATCGACTTTAAATCTATTTCATTTAAGCTTAGTTTTAATATTAAATTCATCAATTTCTCATTTTCACTATTTACAAACGATTTCATTGTATAATCAATATGACCATATTATATTATTATATATTAAAAAAACATTGTCTTTCATAATTTTAAAGTTTGAATAAACAAAGTATTGGTTCTTGCTCTATCTTATTACTTTTATTTTAGCATTTCTAATATATTAGAATTTGACTTCTTTGTCACTATATTAATTGTAATTAATTGATATAGTTTTCGAAGTTAACAAGTAAAAATGTTCACTACAGTTAATTGAGTTGGTATTAGCGAAATTGGAATGGAATTGAATGAGCCAATTGAATATAAAAATAAAATTGCAGCAAAGCTTAATATGAAATTAGAGGTGTTAAGCGAACGGCGCTTACTGCAGAAGTGTTCCTCCGTTCATTGTAACTGCATTAGAACAGTTTATCACATTCCTCTGCAATAGGTCCTGCAATTGAACGAAATGACTTTGTATTTAAGGAAATTGATAAGATACGTGGATGAACTTAAACAGTGAGAACAAACGGCTTCCAATAAGCGCAGGGTGATTGGATGCAATTGTTGCCCGTATTGATTTCGCTTCATTTGTGTTACACACAATGGAACGGTTTTAATTAAGAAATCCGAGGATTGATTCTTTCCTTGCTCAATTCTTTTACTGTTCATTCGCATTATTTTATATTCCCAAAGGCGGAGATCAATAACGAAACTTGCTCTATTCTTGCTACATTCATTAAGATACTTTTTTTTAAAAATTATTTCTTTAGTAATTTCAGTTGAAAATTGAAATATACGAATCTTATATTGTATAAAATATATGTTCAATCTATTTAATTTGAATAAATAATTAATACTCTATTCTAGTAAATTTAATTTAATAATTTTGAAACTTGTTTTATTCATTAGAGCATTTTCATATATTAAAATATTTTTTTTTGTTGAATAAAAATAAATCGAAATTATTAAAGTGACGTATATTTTCAATTTCATGTATTTAACAATTAATTAGTTTCTTATTAATTAGTTGTTTAAAATTTAAATTTAAAAAAAATGTTTCATGAAAAATTAACTTTTCTAAATAGAAATTTGAATATTGTTTTCAAATAAATTATTTAAATAATGTCATCTTTTGAATTCGGTAATTTCAAGCATTTACTCATTCAGTATTGAAGCTTTTGTTAAGTTAAATGTGAATTACGATTACCTCATCGACGGTTTAAACTAAAAGTTCCTGTTGAAGTTTCTTGTTCGGAATATACAGAAGTGCGCCTGCAACCTTTCCAACAAGTTTGGTTTGAAATCGATTAATTGTTTCCTTATTATTCTTAAAGTTTAGTTTTAAACGACTAAAAATAGTAATATCATTCATTTACAAATAAATTATAATTTGAATTTTCCTATTTAGTTTTCTAAATTTATTGATTAGATATAATTAAAAAATAAAAAAACATTTGGCAAAAATAGAAAACTTAATATTTGAATATATTATTGCTTAATAAATAATTTACATGGAATTTCAAAATACAATTGATGTTTCATCTGCTAATATTTCTCATTTATTCCAATTCTAATGGTAAACACACAAAATATTAGCATATCGGTAGTTTTGACTAACATTTGTTATAAAATCTTCAAAAAAAAATCTATTCAGTTTCATACTGTTCAATTTGACTGACAACGACAGTGATTGATTTTGATTGAAAATTTCTGAATGATTTCGTATACAGATGATTCCGCTTAATTGGGACACGTACATTTTAGTACATTTTATCCGAAGTTCCACATACATTACTGAATTAGTGTTATTTAATATTTAATTTAATAAATTTCACAAAATAAAACAAGTCACAAAAATATACGTATCCATATTGCATAATAGAAAATGATATACATTTTCAAACAATAAATATGTATTTAATAAATTTTGATAGAAAAATTGAATTGTTCATACTTAAATTAAATTATGTATTCTGGATAAAATTGTCCAAAGTGGTTAGCGAGATTGTAGTTGTACAAAATTTGTACTCTTATACATAATGATATCAAATATCCACTCCAGCGCTAAATATTCACGTGCGAATCCAAAGCGCTACGGGAATACACACATTATTAATAATTAATGCCCCAATTAAACGGAATATTGTTCCGAAAAAGCGTAGTAATTCTTTGTTATTTCTTCGGTTTTGTTTTCGTTCTTTAAGATTTGTCCCTAATAACCGGTTGTCACAATTAAGAGGAATCGACTGTATTTGTTTCTGTTATACTATACTAATTAATTGATAATTATCAATTAGCTATAATTATGGTAAGATTTCTTATGAGTATTGAGGATTTAATATAATCATTCATTGAAAAATATACTAAATATTTAATACCTAATATTTTATCTGCAAGAATGTAATAAAAAAACTTTACTTCTTTTTCTTTCAAGTGAAAAATGTAGTCTACATAATGTCTATGAACATAACTTGATGAAAAATAGTGATGCAATTTAAATATGTAGTATCATTTTGTAGAGTGTACTTTATAGGGCCAGATATTCACTGTCAAAGACGTGTACGACTAAGCCTGTCAAATTTGTATGCAAAAAGAGCAGACCGGAGCGGAAAATATCGTGAGGGTCACACATACAGAGTGCGGTTTGTGTGTTTGACTCAAGGGGCTTCATATTGGGGGGCGGTTTTACACAATGCCTGGTCCCACCACCAAGCTTTTTTTATGCGTTTCTCCTTGAAAATGGTCACGCATGCCGTAAACAAGATTTATTAAAGCGCTATTCGGTGTGCGGCACGGACACAACCGAGACTATTGCCACGCAAAGTGCATAACAAAAATTTACACACACAGACCTTTTGCTCGGCCTGAAAACTTGAACTTTTTAAATGACATCCACTCTAATCATTAATGAAACGCTTCTTCATTCCTTTTTATTAAATCTTTGAAGAACTCTTAAGTTTATTGTTCATCCAATTACATTCATTTATAAATTAAAGTTTTATGGTTATAATTTTCCGTTAAAATTTGTAGAAATGTTCGTGTTTTATTATGTAAATAATATATGACGTAATCTGATGATATAACCAATTTTGTCTTTATATTAATTATATTACAGAGAGCAGTAATAAATAATTATGATATTTTATTATAACGAGTATATTATTCTAATTGAAAGAGTATAACTGAATTCGGCAAGGAGCACTCACTTAGCGTACGTAAATCAGATTTCTATATACATTAATATTTTTATATAACTTTTTTTGGTACACACATTCGCATGAACATACTTGATAATTATACAAACGTACATTTTTTCCCGACATCTTAGTAATTGTGCAATTTAGCATTTGTATGGAATCTATATTTCAATTTTTGGCTCAGACAGATTCTGAACATTTTTTTATGCGTTTATTAAAATACTAATTTTAACGGTAGTTATGCTCAAGAAATTCAACTGAAAGTTCTGAAATTACAGTACAATCTATGTGTAAACTAGTAAAATCACCAGCAGTGATTTTTCTTCAAAAAATTGTGGAATAATTGAATTGAGAAAATCCAAAGATAAAACCATTTATTGGAAACTTTTAAACGTTTGATTTTTAGAAGATTACTATCAAATTCTACTCTTCTTTACGCATTTAAGCAAGTATGATGAATGATATCTATTTCGCAATGATAGTAAAATAACAAAAATAGATATGCTGATAATTAGGATAATTATTTCATCTAAGGAATTAAAATTTTAAATAAATATTGTCTTATACTTTAAAAAGAAATCAAATTGAAAAATTATTATTAACACCCAACACTCCGTTTTTTGCAAATTAAGAGGATAAGAGGAAACAACAACAGAAAATTACAACAAATACTTAATACATTACTGACTCATACTGATTCATAAATTAAGTTTTCCGTGAAAATTTCAGGATTTACGAAGTGTTCCGTTGCAAGAAAAGTTCATATAATAATGCAGGGTATTATATGATAGTAATATAATCCATATTTTGTACCATTATCATTATCAATACAGTTTCTTTCTACCAGTTAAATATATAGGTCAGTAATTCTGTTCAAGACCACGTATATGTATAGCTTGCGAAGTTTAGCAATCGTCGAGCGGGAATTAACCATTAAAAGTGCAATGTTCCATGCGCATTGCTATATTGCGGACATTTTCATTGGTCTGAAAACTGCACAAAGCTCTTACAATTTCAGCAAAAGAACGACGATAGAGTGAGTGAAATGAACGTATGTCCGTAAAAGCATTGATTCCCATTGCTCAATTCAAGAGTAATTATAGATTTACCAAGTTTAAAGCCCAAACGCCGGATTATATGCAATCTAATAAAATTACAAATCCGGGATTTATATCCAAAAATTGAATCCAGCAATTTCCAGTAGCCCCGCAATCCGAACTTTCCCGAGATAAGTAATTATACAGTTTCCGTGGAGAAAAATGAGCAAAGCAATCGCAGAACCAATCTCGGCTCCAAATCTATGTATCTATGTTTCTGGATTTAATTCTGGATGCTTTTCACAGTGTGCGAGCGAGTGTGTATTTTTAATTGCGTTCCGTGGATCCTCGAGTGCCGCAAACTTTGGTAGCGGTAAATTTAGATTGCTAATTAACTTAAAGCTTAAATCGCGGTAATATGTAATTATGTTGTAAACTTAGTTCGCTAGTTGTGTTTGTTAAACACTGAGTCGATAATTTGGATTTCCCATAACGCACGCCCGATCGACGCCACTAATTATCAGTAAATGTATATTAATGACTCATTATTTTTGTGCTTCTTTTGTTGTTTCGCCACAACGTATACTTTGGCCTTTCATTTATTTATTAGACTCTTATTTGATTCGTTAATTTTTAATTGCATATTTCCAATTAACTAATGAATGGAATAGTTAATTACATTTCAAAATAATGTTTTAAAAGAAGAAGTTAATTATAATTAAAATGAAGGAGCGTAATTTACATTAATTCTTATCAATATTTCTATATAAAAAATATTTCGAAGCTATTAATGTTAAATTTGCAAAAATATTAATACAATTAGGTATTTTATTATTGGGTTTTCCGCAAAGTTTGTCACGATTTTCGATGTCTGAATATATCAGAATTATTAAAATAATTGACTTATACATATTTTTTTTCATTTTTGAATTTTAGACTAAGACAACTCAATTAGTGTTTATCAAGTATTATGTTCTGAAGATTATATTTGTCAATTACTAGTAAAATTTAATTAACTAAGCCAGGATTGTAGTTAACAAGATTAGATTTAATTAATATACTCTATTGACACCTTATGATAGATCTTTGTATTACGCAGTATAATGTTTTACTATTTATTTTAACCATTGAAATTTAAACATGTAGTGGTCATAGCTATAATATATCATTTACTACACGTTTTTTTTACATTTTGTATCAATTATTATGTAGTTTCTACATTGTATAGAAATTGAATCGATTTGTTGAATTATCTCTTTAAATTTAATGATCAATATTTTTTTTTAATTTTTATGGTAATTTTTACATTTCATATTTTTATAGTACTCAATATTTTTTTAAAATTATAAGTTATTTTCTAACATTCTTTCAATACAGATCTCTATTGGATTGTAGAAATACAGTTATACCTCGATTAGCGAATAGTATACAAAACCGACTTGTAAATAGCAACAACTATTCCAGTTCAGTCCAAAATCAAAGCCTAATTAACTAAAATTAATTGTATCGTGGGTTTGCTGGTATATTTAGATTGAAACAATGTAAATTGTTCACGAACAAACCCAAAGCCAGAAACAATCAGAGGGTACCACGACATCACGTACAGCAGGAATCGTTGAGTGCACTGCTTTAGTTATGTAACAGGGATCGTTGCAGCCTCAGCTGCAGATTTATTACAATGACTTCACCGTTCCAACCATCAGGGGCTTTTAGCAAATGCGAAATAATACATAATAGCTATTTATACTGGAATCTCTTATTGTATATACGCATTCGGTGATACAAGAAAAAAATGATAAATTATTAATAGGTAACAAGAACCGAATGAATAGATTTGATATATTTATTATTAAATATTTGGATTTGCGAATGGTTGGATTCCAGTCTTACGTTTGGGTATCATTGTTAGCAATTTGTAATGCCGCAGTGGACACGGAGCTGGATATATATCCCAGTTTAAATATAATCGCTATTATCTTGTAGTCGGAATGGAATGGCAAAGGGGCAGTTTGGTTTTGATTAATGGTTCTGCTGTCCGCGGAACGCATTGCAACATTAAAAGAGCGCATAAACCATACACCCTTAGTTCTTGATGATTAATCGTAGAAAAATTTGCTGGGTCTTTTGCGCTTCGCAAGAATCAATTACAACATTTCGGACGACAGGACTCGAAAACAATGTAAATTCTCTTACTCTGCGACCCTAAAACATTAACTATTGTTACAAGCTTAGTGAAAAGAAAACAAGATAAAGGTGCACGCAAATAATAAGAAAATTGACAACTTAGGTAATAATATTTGTTTATGCTTAAACTAGAACTGTATATACATGGTACTTTTTATAAAAACTCGTTATTACACTTACATAAAAAAGCATCAATTCACCGAGCCTCAAATTTCGACAGAATTGAATGAAATATTGCAGCGAATATCAGCAAATTTATGAAAACTTAGTATAAGAAAATATTGATAAAAAATCAAGCAATGAAGATGATGAGTTTGTGGCAATTATAAAGAAAATGTTGTTTGTTTTAAGTGACACGCGTTAAAAAAATACACGTGGAACCATGTACATTCAGTATGTTTTGGCCAATAAATTATTATATTTTCATTATAAATTTATTTACTTTATTTTATTTATAATAAATTTAAAATGAACCGTATAGTATATATTTTAGTATTCTCTATATTTTATTAAATTAAATTGGTATTCATATGCAATAATTTTCACTATGATTTTATTGAGTATATTCAATTAATCACATTATTATATAATTTATTATTTCAAAATAATTAATTTGTTAATAAACAAAAGCGGTCGATGTATGAAAATTGGTTCAAGTCTCTTGAGTATTTAAAAAAATATATGTAAAAATTCATAAAATAATAATAGAATTTAATTAAATTCAGTAAATTAATTAATTAATAACGGAAAAATGATTTTTTTATCAGTACGAGGGGTCTAACAAAAGTTAACTAAGTAGGCGTTAATTCATTTGTTTCTGAAAAAACAAAAGTTGTTTATCAATTTATGAAAGTCCAACGATATTTCATGTCAAATTTCAAGAAGATTTTTGCAATACAAGATTAGTGATGTAAGGTTGATAGAAATTCCACCTTCAACAGAGAATTTTTTTATTGTCAATCTCTAAGGATTTCCACGTCAACTTAAGCTTATGCAAATTTTTCAGGAATGCCAAAATGCATATGGAGTGAATGCATATGGAGTGAATGCATCATCCCTTGTGACTATTTCTAAGTGGTTACAAATATTTCAGATCGGACATTTTTCTGTAGAGAACAAACCTTGTTAGATCAGTATTTTTGCAATTATTTCTAATTATTCTTATTATTAAATATAATAAAATATTCATTTTACTGTTCATTAATTCATGAAATTAAATCCAGGAAACATTATTTAAAAAGTTAATTTTTAAAATATGATTTTATTGTATTTTTTTAATTATTATAAAAAAAAATTGAAAATGCTATTAACATTTTTAAGTATGTAATTATTTTAATTATTATAATTTATGCCATTAATTATTTTTCAAGTAGATACAGAATTGGGATAATTTTAATGCATAATTATAAATTATAAATAAAAATGTATTGACAATTTTGAATGTAATATGAATATATAATTATTTCCTACCTATCTAATCAAGTATACTTAATTAATAAATTTAAAGTGTACTAAATAAATGCAAATAAATATAACAATAGTGCAATATTTTTAAACAATCTCTTTTTATTGTAAACTTATAATGTATAATTTTTGTAATTACATAATGAAAGTTTTGATCATGATTTTTTTTTGTGTCAAATTAAAATTAAATAAACATAAAAAATAAAATTATAATATTAACATAATAAATATTACTTCCTGAATTTAATTATTATAATTATTTTTAAACATATTTAATTCATATATGTTTATTACAAAAAAAAAACAAAGGTTCTTGGAAGCACTGATTATCAAACATTTCGCTTCAAACCACAAAACAAAATAAGATTCGGTTTCCGAACAGAAATTCTTTAGTATGTAGCAATAGTATACACATAATATGTAAAATGAAAATAATATATGTATATCAATTTGAAAGAAAACAATCTATTTTTAACACTATTTTCAATAATCACTTATTTTTATCAGTTTCTTAAAAAATCTTTATTTTCTAATGGATTCTTGTATTTTACAATAAGAAAAGATTTGTTTTGGAATTACTTATGTTTGACAACCTATCTCGGTATAAATCTTTTAACTTTAGTTTGAGCCTAAGAATATTTTATAGTTTATTACCTTTCAATATGTAATGCAGAGTTTCCTAAATAATATTAAGTAAAAACTTATGCGAATAAATGCGATAAAATAATTACTAAATAAATAATGAATGTTTCTTTCTCAAAGTTTTATTGATACATCAAGAGATGTACGTTTATTTGTGCACTTTTATTTTTTGTTTCTATAATATAAAGCTCCCAATTGTCAGAATGGAGCTTAGTGGTAACAATAAGCGGTATTCATAATGATGCGGCGATAGACGATGGAAATGTCGAAGTTCGTGCAAAAGGATGGTTAGTTGCTATGGTATTCCGTGTTGCTTCGGAGATCAACCAATCGCATCAATCATGTCAAAGGGCGAAAGAAGAAATCTGCACACATACATTTTCATTTTGGGGCATCGTTTATGGAGCTGTTATCTTTCCTTTTGGATATATCTGCGAGCTGGAGGCACAAATCGGCTTATCGATTTCGTACCGAACGTCATTCACCGTAAATAACTTTACAACCCCAGGAAATGCTGGATAACTATATATATTTTTTGTTTGTCCTTTCGCTTTTACCGTTTAAAGTTGAAACTCGGATGATATTTAGTAACTCATTTTCCGATTTATATTTGAGGTTAATGATTTGCAAAAAAACTTACGTTTCACGTTCAAATTTCGTGTATTTTCATACTTTTATGAAAATGGAATTGTACTTTGTGTATTTAAATATACCAATATTTGAACAACTCAAATAGAAAACGATTTGAATTGTCTTCAAACTTAAGCTTTATAGGCTATAAAAATCGCCATTTATACCTGAGGTCGGGTACTTCTGGGACTGCCCTCGCATAAGCTAATATTATTCTTATACATTGTAAAAATAAAAATATTTACTATCGTGTATAAATGTGTTATTCTAGAAAGGAAAGGCTGCTGTATATGACAATACATTTATTTGTAAAAATATCAATTTCAACTTTGAAATGTAGACATTGTTACTAATATTGTAATAATTTAATATAATAGCATGTTTTCATAAACTCTTGCAACTTTTTTGTAAAAATACTTTTGATATTACAGTAAATCGCTTATTATCTATATTAATTCGGGAACGCCAATGCACGGATAATTGAAAAACACGGTTAATACAAACATTGCATTTATTTGCTGTATAAACTTAATATTTATGTCCTGATATACAAAAATACATTATACAAACTAACGTAAACTGTATTATTTTATTGTTTTCCTTGTAAAATTATTAATAGAATGTTTATTAAATAAATAGATGTACGACTTAAAGCCGTAAGACTAGACATCAAAATAATATTTATCTTCATTTACTAAATATCAGATTTGCAGAGATAATTTTATTGTTTAGTTTATAAAATACATTGAGTCCCGGACAATCGCAGTTTTGGCCTAAATTTCTGCTCGGTAGTTTAGTTAAATTTAGTAAAATTAATAGTTTAAATAAAACACACTTTTTTTTAAGAAAATACTTTAATTTCGATTTAATCGTAAAATGAATAGTGGAAGTTTTATATGAAACATTTGATAAATGCCCTTATCGGCTTTGTTTGTACAACACCGTTTTCTTGACGAAATTTGCAATTTATGTTTTCATAGGTATAGTTTTAATTTTAATTACAATTTCTTTAGTAGTTTGTTTAATGATTATATTGCAATAATGTTTTATAATTATCGAGGTTTAAGTGTAGATTATTACTTAAAGGAAAACTAAATTGAATTTGGTAAAAAATAAGTGGGAAATAAATAAAAAGTTTTTAAGGTGTTATGTCAGAAGATTGCACCTAGATGTATATAATTATTTAGTTTAAATAGTTGTAATTTCATTGAAATTTAAAATTTTAGGTACTTTGCATATTTATAGGATGGAGAAATAATAAATTATTATATTAGTTGAATAAATTAGGTTTATAAGTACGATTATTAGGTATATTTATATCTTTAGCACAATTATTTTTTGAGCTTTGATGGCACAAGTGAACGGTTAGTTTTTCAACAAAATGACGCTACAGTTCGTTCGTTTTGTTGGAAAATATAAGTTTTTTGTGTCTCAAATGGATGCTATGGATCTCGAAGATATGTGGTTCCAACAGGACGGGGCGACTTACAATATATCATGTGAAAAAACATTGACATTATTGCACTAGACAATACCTGGTGGATCAGAATTTTCTGTTAGGATCATAGGATTTAACGCTTTGATCTTCTTTCTCTATGCTTTATTGAAGTCAAAAGTTTATATCAACAAACCCATGATCCAAGCTTTGAAGGAGAAGATTAGATGCTGTATCGCTGAAATTTAGTTCCACTCATGCCAAAACGTGATTGCAAATTTCGTAAAAAAAAAACAATGTTGTACCAGCAAAGCCGATAAGGGCAATTATCAAATGTGTTGTTTCATATGTAACTTCCACTGTTTAGTGAACGATTAAATCAAAATTAAGGTATTGTCTTAAAAAAAAGTGTATTTTACTTAAACTTTATAATATTATTAATAAATTAAAAAAAGTAATATGAAAGAATGAAAATTCATTGTCATATCATTGTTTCAATATATATATAGATTGATGGCAATGACAAAATTAGAGCGACCCCGCAAAAGCACAAAAAATCCTTTCATCTAAACATTAACACATGCGAAACATATATATGACATTTTGTTCCGTTTGAAAGGGGGTGGGGGGAAATCCCGTCTATCGGGCACTATTGCTTTGACATTGCCTGTCGTTCTCTCCCATATTTTTTTTAATATTGCGACCCACCACCATGTTGTGATAAATTACATGCGCTTGTCGACATTTATTTACGACGAAAATATGATTTATATCTACTTTTATGTGATGGCAGTGAGTGAGGCCTGGTCGACTAATATTTTCCATTGTGCAGTTTATATTGAGGATTTCGCGGAATTTCCAGTTTGCAGCAATATTATATTTTCTCACCGTAAGCCGACCACAAACGTGTTTTTCGCAATAATTATGAATTCGTTTGCACGGCAGGACCCTTTCCTCTATACTTTTTTTTTCATCCGACTTTAAATCCGCTTACGCAACTGTTTTTGTTTTGTTTGTTTGTTTATTTTTTTAATTTAATTTGTACTTTGCTGTTCGTTTGGGGTTTTCCATTTTCCACTCTGCGGCTTCAAATAATTCCAATATAAATATAGAAAAAAATGTTTTTGACTATGATAATTAGGCAAAAATTATACATCTGTTTACATAATCTTTTAAATTTTGAGTCTAGACTTAAAACATAAAAATGATTCTATAGATTCTAGAGTATAGAAGATGATTGTGATGATGAAACATGTCGAAGGAGAAAATTAAGGCATAGCTTTAAGAACTGTATGAAGTGATTTCATAAAATTTCTATTTGTTTATTTAATGCTTCAAAGTTGATTAAACGAAGACCAGATAGTGTTTTTCTATAATTGTGAGATCCATTTCAGTGTTTCCCAAACTTTCAACATATGTGAATCCTTTCTATAATTTTGACATTGTTTATGTTGAGACGACAGATCATAATTTCGTTCCTGGTTATTAATTTTAATCTGAGATGCGGTTCAAAATCAACATCCAAAAGCCTGTTCTCTTTTTTTGACTTAATGTTAATACTAAAAAAGCAACTTCACAGATATAAAGTTAGAAAAAAGCATTGATGTGTTTCATAACTTTCTCTGTTAAAACTGGATATACATATTGCATTTGCAATTAGAATGATGTTAAAGTACACCCCTTATGTTTATTTTTCAAGTATCCGTCTGAAGCTAACTCAACTATTATTCTTCTTTCGTGTGCAATAATCCTTCTGGATAATGGATGTTGTATTAATGTTGACCGAATCTCTTATCCATTTAATTTTTTTGTTTAAATCAGAAAAAATAGTTTTTCAGGCCCACTTGTAAATTCTCTAAATGATGCGTTTTTGTTGGTTGATTTTAATTTGCTACATTTTGAAATTTTAAGTTTTAATAAAAATTTGAAAACTAATTATTATAAAATGAAACAATCACTAATATAATAATTTCAATAAAAAATAATATCATATATTTTATAGTAAATTGAACATAACTATATATTAATTAAAAACGCTGTATATAAATGCAATTATACAATTAAACGAACTTCAAACTGTCGTAATCATTGGACAAATTGACATATGATCGTTTTACATGCGCATCAACTCAACGAGTTAACATATTGACGGAACACACACGAAAAATGTTGCTGCGCGAATTAAACCGATAAATATTAAATGCCGTGTTTTTCAGTTGTACTTTCAGCGGTCGGAAATTGCTCGTTTTAATAGTGACTTGTTTATCGGTCCCGGCGTATCCACCATAAATTATTATACAAGTGTCCGATTCTCATTTTTGTTTGTGTTTTCGTGCTTCCATTTTTTTATTACAATTTGGAACGTACTGTCCACTATCGGTGTCATTATGCATATATATTTTCATATATTTTATTAGTTTATAATACAGTGGATTAATTGTATCATGTGAAAAATTTGATATGTTATAAACAGAATTACATAGAATTTCACGTTTCTGACTAAAATTGTGGTTTATATATATTATTTCACAATAATATAGATTTCAAAACAATTTGCAATTATTATTTTTCATATCCTGTTTTTTTTTATAAATTGACGTTAAAACTCCTTTGATTAAAACAAGTTAGGTAACATTCTTTTTACAAATATTTGAAAATAATATTTTCTATAACATTTTCTTTAAATTTATTAAAGTAATATTCTCTAAGCAACATAATTTCAAATATTAAATACAATTAATCTAAACTTAATTAAATCCAGACTTTAATTGTACAAAATTACTTTGATGATTACTTCGGTTTTAGAGGTAAACATAATATGATTAGAATGAAATTTTTATCTTTCATAAAAACTTGTTTTCAAAGAAACTAAAGTTAATCAGGTTTAGTTTTACAAAGATAAAACATATTCAATGTCAAATAACATCTTAAATCTTTAGTTGTTAACAGTTTTTAGCAGTAACTTCTTTAATTTAAAGTTTTTTTTTGTATCTGTTGCTAATCAATATTTCTAATTATTCTGGATAACTTTTTAATTCTTTTGATGACATTTTTTTTCTTTTAGTAAAACTTCTGGACATATTTGGTCAAATAATTCCCGGGCTTTTGTCTTAAATATTAATTTTTAATATTATTTAAAAGATTATCGTCTTATACTTGTGGCAATACGGTATATTTTGTTTATATTTTTTTACAGTTGTATAATTTTACGCATATATTTAATTCTATTCCTTAATTTTTATATATTATTGTTATATAGATTAATGATAATTTTATTTTATTTGAATTATGACATAATAAATTGAATTATGAGAAAAGCAATAGAAATCATTAGAATTAGTGGGTCATCCGAGGTGCAAAATCACCATTCATATGCATGAAGATACTTCGACAATGAGCTTTAAAGTTGGCGGAAGCGGAGTGCATATAGTCAGAGAAACTGCACGTTAAGTTGGAGAACATATTTATTGTCTATTAAACCGTAATTACATTGTTGGAGTTTGATGCACCTCAACTCTGCTCTATAATCATCTTACGTAAAGGCAAAGAGCAAGCACACTAGACTAGACGGCCGAAACTTTTGTTGCATCCATTTGAATAACCACTTTGGAAACAAAAATTGCCAAAACTTTGCTGACGTGTCGCTTTTTAGTTTCGGTTAGATATTTTTTTTTATACACTCGCCAACGGAAAATTATTTAAACAACATCATAAATTTAAAATTGAATTGACTCCGCCAATGGAGAAAAAGCTTTGCGTCATCTCAAGGCGATACCATTTCAGGTCACCGCGTTCCCGTTCATCTTAAAGTCAACAAATTTAAATATTAGATAGACATTTCGCCTTAGGGATATGCGTTTGATGGTAAACATATCTCTCGTTGATTTCCTTCTTTTTATCATCGTACCAACTTTCTCTCTAGATATAGGTGCATGGTTGGATGCAAGGAATAATCGATCAGGACGAATTGTACGAATTGTGCCTCCCCACTGCTGGTTCAAAGGAAATATTAAATCGACATTACGCCATGTTTAAATATGTATATTCACATGTAGAAAGAGCGAATGCTTATATACCTAGATTATGTACCTAGCCTACCCTAGTATGTAGGTAGCATTAAAATCATATTTGCATTTACTTGGGAAAGTTTACATAAGGCAATACCGCGCTATATGAACGCACGATATGAATTTTTCCGTATACATAAATCTTTGGCTTAGCTCTCACCCCGACTCTTTCTCTCCGAGAACCCATGCTATATTATATCGATCATAACATCACTCCTTTCCTCCTCTCTACCCAATCAACTTCCTCCAACATCCAATGTTTGTTTTTACAAAATATCTTTCCGGATTATAACCACAGACCATCACACACAAAAAACACATTTTGCGGTGAATTTGCAACTGAAATTTCTGAAGTACGATTATTACCGTCCCTTGAAAATATTTTCTTTCGAAACAAACCTGTGTTTTTTTAGAGACTTCTAAATATTTCTCTCACATAAATTTCGCTACGACACGACTTCACCATTTGCATTTGTGCGTATACGAAATGTTCATATACTTGCGGTGTTTGTTGACTCTAAAGATTTTCCGTTTCGTGTTTCAGGATTGTACAGATACTTAGGATAATCTGTTGAAT
Organism: Nicrophorus vespilloides; assembly: GCF_001412225.1. Taxonomy (NCBI): domain Eukaryota; kingdom Metazoa; phylum Arthropoda; class Insecta; order Coleoptera; family Silphidae; genus Nicrophorus; species Nicrophorus vespilloides. Next base: position 143,911 of record NW_017100093.1, on the reverse strand, counting down.
ACCTAAAATCACAATGGAACGGATGTTCACATAGGTTGATATATAAATAATTTATTTAACTATCACTTAAATAATCATTTTTAAATTACCACTAAAATTATGAAATATTCATTAATCCATTAATAACATTTATTATCTTCATTAAATGCAGTTCATCAGTAATTACATATTATTGAAATGTGTTCTACTATAATAATAATCATCTTCTAATTATTTTCTTAAATATGTTGCCACGTTGATAATAATAATCTTATACATAATGAAAATTTTTATTTACAAAAAACATGAAACATTTCGGAGATTCCATAACTTTAATTACAATTTTGTAGGTCATTATTTTCTATTTGTATAGTTTTGCTTATAAAACCATTAAAATTTATTGTTCCTCAATACGAAATATATTATAACTTCTACAATGTATTTTACTAATTCGTAACTAATATTACAATTCTGAATTTCTTTATGTCATTAAATCATTATAAATTTGCTGTATTTTATTCTTCCAATTGTAACCAATATTCGTTGATTCAAAGTTTGAAGAAATTGAATAATATAAAAAAGAACAATTTAATTTATTCCATTAAGAAATGTAGAGAAAAGGCTAATGTTGGGTTTGACAGATTTATCACAATGTTGACTTATTATTATATTAGGTGTACTATATACCAGAGTTTCTTAACTTCAATAGGTCGTGTAAAATGTTTAAAGGGTCGCGAAGTGACAACTGTCATAGTGTTGAGCTGGTGACACTTAGCAATTGGGTTGCTGGATAACTACAAACAAATATATTGTGTAACGCGCCAAAATGTTGTGAATAATTAATAAACTTGACATAATAACAAAAACAAAGCTAAACTGTTTTGTTGCAAGTATGTATGCTTTATTAATACTTTATGAGCGACAAATCACCTCATATTACATTTATATTGATATAATATGTAACCTTGATTAATTTTGAAATTAAATATTCATTATTATACCATTTTATAGATTATATGACGTTAATAAGTGTTTTTTTTTCATTTGTATATTATAATCTATGAAATAGCAGGTACAGAAAGTAATAAATATTCTTCTGATAAAAAAAACAGCGATTTGAATCGAAATGGATGTGCATATGTATCTTCATCACCGTGCGATGTATATTTATTCTTATTTTGCCTGCTTTCTTTCCATCTCCGTTCCTTCTTTATTTCTTATTTATGACTGTTCATATGCCATTTTGTGGATGGATGTGTTCGACGGAAATACGCATCGACAGGTTTTGATAACAACAATATGTGGAACACATTGGGAGAGGTGGCTTCGTCGAATGGTGGATGAAAAGTGACGACTGCACAGAACATTCCAGATGGCAGGCTACAATAAAAGTAATCTATAACAGGAATCGAATAGAATATGAGGAAGTCCCAATTCGCGACACGTAACATCATCTTCCATTCCAAACCACCTTTAATGTACTGTCATCAAAACTGAACATGATTTACTTGCCTATCCTTTACTCTTTAATAATAAATCTAAATAGAAAGCAGTCGCTAATCTTTTTCGCATCACCAACTCAAAATATGTAATGCCACAGAATACTACCATGATTATTTTCCATAAAAATAAGATTAGAAATAAGATCTAAGATAAATCTATCCTATCTTAGAATGTTAGTCTTTTTTCAATATGTTACCAACTACTAATGGTTACATCGCCAAAGCAAGGGTGTTCGGATAGGGGTGACGGCTCCAAGCGCAACAATTGTAAGGAAACTAATGGCGTATTATATCATTTTGAGGCAGGGGTGCAAATTAGATATTTAGATTCACTTGCTGTAGCCCTGATTGATTATCATAATTTTAAAATAAGTTATTTTTCATTATAATTAAATTAATAAATAATCAGTTTTCCTATTTATGTGCAATTTTTCAATTGATTATCGACGTTTGTAATTTTGATATTGTTTACTCTCCAAAATATTATATAAAATTAATTTGCCTATATTCAAATATCCGGAATGAAACAATTTATTGGAATTGTCATTGAAATGCAATATTCTATGTTACTATTTATATTGAATAAAAAGAGATAACAATAAACAAAATCAATAACCTGTCATTTTTCTGCAACAATGCTTTTGAATTTTTATATTATTGTTTATTGGTTTTCATCAAGTAAAATCTCTCTACCTGTCGTGATGATCTTCGTGATTTTGTTTTCCATCTAAATGCACGTGCATAGTGTTGCAGAGTAGGTACAGTTATTCACAGCGTGCTATCCGAAATCTTAATTGCTTTTTGCAGCGGATTTATAGCCTCGAGGCAATGTATGAATGCCCGTTTTATTTCTGCACTTGTTTTGCGACCGCATTGTGGTTGTTTATTATTGTTATATTCTGTGGTCACTTGCAAATACTAAGCACGTTCCACAACAAAACATTAACCACATTTGGCGGAGTAGCTAGTTAGTATTTGTGTATGTATGGTCATGCGTGCGTTCGAGTGTGTGCGAAAGAGGAGTGCTGCAAACTAGGAATGTATTTCGCCTGCCATCATCTGATCGCGGTATAAATTCGACTTTAAAGATTTCCCCAGACCATCGAAAGAAGAAAGGAGTCTCCGAACAGCGCCTCTAATGAAGTGTAAATAGAACCCCATTGTTAATCCCTTTGACTCTAATTAGGAGAGAGGCAGAACCTTCTCAAAAGACCATTTTTTTTTCCTCTCTTTTTCTCTCTCATCCCCGAGCAAATCAATTCTCAAATATCAAATGATCGCAAAACCCCTTTTAGCTAGCTGCCTGCCATGGAGCTCGCTGTTAATTAAAGGGATCATTTTGAAAGGACAACACTCCAATTAATTATTGTTTGTAAATAATAGAGATATATACGTAGATGGAAGTATATAACGTATTCATTAATCATCAACGGTTTATAAGTATTGCTAACGTTGATGGATCAAGTTATATGGGGAAAGAAATACGTGAATGGCAGTAATAATTGGTTCTATTATAAATATGAGAGTGGTACAAGTACAATAATATATGAACATTTTTCAAAGTCATGTGTTCTTCATCTTTTCTTGTTTTTCATTTATATAACCTAGACACAAGCTTATTACCAAAACTATTTAGTAGTGCCACCTACCCTATTAACATTTTTACCCAAAAATGTTAACATTAGAAAATAAACAGTGATATAATAATTATATGAGTATATGATAATTTTGTGACCTAACATTTTTACACTTAAAATATCTATAATATAAGGAAAATTAAAATAATTATGATTAAATTTTATATTTATTTTTATATTTGAAAGCAATTTATTATATTCAATAAATTCCCACTAAAACCACAATTTAATATAAATTGCAATCGACGGATGCATTTCTAAAAAGTAGAACGTTAAATGAATATTCATAAAAGTGCAACTTTTTTTCGTCGCAGATTCAATTAGCTCGTGGATGAGTTAAGAAAATCTATAATTATTAAAGAAACTCTCTAGAGTGTCGTCCATAAAATATCCCCGTTGGGCATTTCCGAGTCTATTGATGAAGTTTAAGGGATTACACATTCCGTGCAGGAACACGTACATCTATATTTTTTTCGTGCTGTTTCCTTTGTCGTATTCTTCGTTTTTTATTTTTTGGAGCACATTTTTTTCTTTATTTCTAGTGAAGAGGCAGTGATTCAATTTCATATGTTTGTTGGAATACAAATGGGATTAAGGGCGTTGGAGGGTTCGAGTCGTGCGGCCATGGCGTAAAAATAGGTGTAAACTAGATAGTAATTGAATAGCAGTATAGGGTTTCGAGCAAACTCAATAAAAAGGGTTAAAGGAAAGTGGACAAAGGTTTAGGCTTTCCTTCCTCGCTTTTTTTTTCTTCTTTATGCGAGTCCCTGCGTTTGGAGGTGGCGGATGTGTATGTGGGTGGGTGTGTTTCCATTCTTCCTCATCCTTTCGTCTACCGTTTGGGAAACCGGGGCACGGGAGATGAATGGTAGTTGTTATGTCCCTCAATATGTCAGTCCCGTCTAGTGTGAAACGAGAATTTGTCCGGTCTCATTTCCGGAATAACGGAAGCCAAGAACATCGTAAGTCCACTTTGATGTCACCGGCCTTGTGCCTTGTCCGACACGTACGCAGCCAGCAACTTTGAAGTATTTGTACGGTTTTGTCTTCACTCCTCGAGCGCATTATTTAAATACCTTTCATTTCGAGCTGGCTCGAGTTCCTTCTCGCTTCTTCGCTTTTTCACGTCGCCTCATCCCATTATCGCCCACAAACAAGAAAACTACTCCGACAGAAACAATGTTTTTAATTGTTCTTTGAAATAAAGAAACGAAGAAAAGAAAAAAGCAAGGGAACTTTTCAAAGCATCTTATTTCTATGGAGAACGTACAAGGTAGTGGAAATAGTTTAAGGGTCCAAAGAAACACATATTATATTTCTCACCAAACTATATTCTCATCATATAACATGCACTTAATCAGTTACTAACAATAATAAAATTATTTAAAAATAACTATAAAATACATTTTTACTTAATAAAATAAAAAATAGTAAAATATATAATAATAAGTAGTGTTATATTAAATGAATGTAAGTTACTAAAAAAGAAACATTATCTAATTGTAAATTTACTATTTTTTTAATTTTTACTATATTATTTCATTATTAATTAATTTTAATTGTTCCTCTAAATTCAAATAATTTTATCGAATCAAAGCGAAAATTTTCCATTAGGTAATTGTGCCGATTTTATAAGTACTTTTATTTTATTGTTCTCATGCAAATCGATTATGGAATTGAGGCTTTATTGTTCTCAACGGAAAGTCGATTAATGCCAACTGATTCCAGATAAGTAACCTGAATTTTATAGCAGCGAACAAAAAAATTAATGGTTAATAAAGGACTGTAAAAAGGCGGTCATCAATTTTAAGTAATTAAAGATAATTCCTTTTATTTTTCCGTCTCAAATGAGTCCAATTCCTTTCGAATAAGATATTAGCTTTTTTTTAACTCGTACAATTTATAGGACAATTTATTTAATTTTTTAAATATTATTATTTTCTTATAATTTTAATGTATAATAAACATAAATAAAGATAAAACTGCTATTATATGTAGATATGCATACATACCATTTGCTTATAAATGCAAAATTTTATTAATATATTGGTGAGAGTCTAACCGTTAAGCAGACATTAAGAAATTAGTTTTAACTGGAAAATACTTTAAAAAATAATCAAAATAAAATTTGAATTTTAAATTACAAGATAAAGTATAATCAAACTCAAGTGAACTAATAGTTAATGCAGGATATTTGTAAATATTTTTAAAAAGATTTATTTTTATTTTCACTAAAAATAATAAACTAATGAATCCTACAGTATTTTATCTAATTAAGAACTGAGTGAGCTTTATGTTAGCAATTAAGAAATATAAACTGTTAGGCCGTTTTCGCCGTGGAGCTAATAACTGCTCGAAACGTGATCTAAATTCGAATGGGCACATTTGATCCTTCTCCCTCGCTAGAATCCAACATTTCGGATCCAAGTTCACCCCATTAACGCTAGTTTTCTATAACATTAACGCATTACGAAAACCGTAAATCTTATTTGCACAAATTCAAAGGAAAAGGCGTAAACGTGGAAACAAACAAATATATATACAGGCACAATGACTTTCTGTATCTTAAACATCACGGTTTTCCTATATTCCATATTTATATGGAAAACTATTCACATACTATTTTCGGTTTGTATTTTCGTTTGTTTAGCTTCGAGACATGTGATTTATATATTATTGATTTTTTCCCCTTTTTTCCTCCGACCCCGCTCTATTTACGATAAATTCGTATCGTTTTGTGGATTTGCCTTTGGCTTACGCGTCTTATTGTATTAGATTTGTTTCATCTTCTTTTCTTCCGTTTTTTTCATCCTGCATTTGTTTCTTTTGTGTATTTAAGGAATTTTAAATTATAAGAGCTACAATGGCCGTGTTGTCTTTTGCTCAGCGTAAACGTAAAGAGGCTTATACCAGGATTCGAGTTCAGAACCGGAGATTATCTTCTATAAATATAACAAATTTTCATGTAACTTCGGTTTAGTGGTATGAATTTATAAGTGTTATTCCAGCAATAACCACTTCTGCAGCTGGTGATTCCTGTAATAACCACGAAAACAACAGTTAATATTTAATTTTATACTATCCGAACTTTTACATTATTCACATTAATAGCATCCACATTAAAGTCGATTAAGTTTATGTCCTATGTTGTTATATATCATGTATATGTATTATATATAAAGCTAATAATAATATTTACTAGAACATATAATTAACATATCTCTCCATATTATTAGCTGTATTTTACAATGTTGTAAAACATAAAATTCCGAAAATTACATTCAAGCAATTCATATCATGCTCATCTGTACCGGAATTTAAAAGTGAATCACCCAGTGTTGGGATTATAAAAAGTAGCTAATTCTCCAGATTTCCCGGGAGTGAAATCTTGGAAAGGACTTATTAATATACCTTTTATTTCGAAGTTGTAAAAGATTAAATCTCACATATTTATACACTGTTCAAATACAGTTAACACGTTGATAATGATAAGTTATATGCATAACATTTAATCTTCTTGATTAAATGTTATGCATATAAGAAAATAAATATACTTTTAATATATTTGATAATCTAGGAAACTTGGATTTTATTTTGAACATATTATTTCATGATACTCTATATGTTTCCTAATTAAAGTTTACTTTTGACTAGTTGTGAATACATTTACTTTAGAAATGTTTCAGTAGACAACGTTTCTACTGAAACATATATAGTAGTGATTCTGAGTTGCAATAAATAATAATCTTTATTGAGAAATTCATTTTGTCCATTAAGTGGATAACTATGATTTTGTAAATGGTATTTGTTAGTTCAATGCACTTACCAGTAATTTCGATATTATTTAATAGATTATTCACGTATGACTTCTTTTTTCGATCGGTCCTGGATGATCGCATTTATTGGTTGTAAAACGAATCCCATGTATTATATAAGTGAACGGCGTATCCATGATAAATCAAAATCACAGCGAGCGGGCGCACACCATTAACCAGTGGCCCACAGTGTGCATAAGAGTGAGAGAGAACGAGTGAGAAAGGAAAATATTGATGTTAGTTGTAGGCCAGACATTCATACTTCCATAATACAATGGTTCATTTCACATTTCGTTCCAATATGATTTCTTCCTGTTTTATTTTTGTTTAGGTTGTTATGGCTATGCCTTTTCCACGACAAAATACATTTTTGTTTCTTCAGTCATCGCAAGATTACAAGGTATAAATAACATAACAAATATTTTTTAAGTGATATTTTTTTTTATTTGGTCTTGAAATTGATGCATTGTTGCTGTTGTTATTAATTAGCCAGCAAATGTATTAGTAAGTTACATAATTGCTTGGTTATGTAAACCTACTATATGTATTTACTTCTGCATATTTTATATTTTATCAGTTAATTTTGTATTGAACCTCTTATAATAAATTATATTTCTTTTCAATTCAAGAATATATTTAAAAGCAACGACCAACAAAATTCAAATGGTAAAGAGTCTCCTAAAAGTTCAATTGTGGAGATTGTCGCTAGAACTGCCGCCGTCACTACCTTTGTTCTTAAACCCACTTTGAATATAGATAGAAAAATGAAACAAATTATTAATAAATATTTTTGTTAATATAATTTGATGATACTTGGTATTACATGACGATTTCTAAACTAAAAGCTAACCTAAAAACAAACTACATCTACGGCATGATTTTCTAGAGTATTATGTCTTTGCAATCCCTACCATGTGAACTTTTAATCTCTAAACACGCGTTTCATATCGTAGTATTTGCTTTAAAATTCTCTTTGATTCAGCTTCATCTGACATTACGTCCAAAAACCTTTTACAGACCATCCGCAGTTTTTGCTTTTGTAATTAATGTTGATTCTCTTTCAAATATAAATCCAGGTCTTTAGTTTAGAAGACACTCATTTTTATTTGTTATCAAAGTATAATATTATTAAATTATTTTAGAATATTTAAAAAGTACTTCCTATAAATCAATACATAATAATAACAATATTGACAACCAAATAATAACAATTATGAACAACAGAGAAAAGAAAAAAAAAATTAAATTAAAAATAATCAATGCTGGTCAAAGGGCTATCGACCGAGGTCTTTACATATAGCAAAATAATGAGAGGAGAAAAAAAGTATTGGAACAGGGATAATGTGGGATATTTAAATTTGGGAAGGATATTTGGGTTTCGAGAGGCACAGAACTTAGAGAGGGAGGTGATGTTGGACTGTTTGAATTTAAATTTCATGGAGAGGGGAAGGTATCGGTCAAGGGGAGGAACTATTTTGGTTTTGGAGTAATATATTTTCTATTTTTCTTAACTTATTAAAAAAGAAATAAAAAGAATTATATATTATATACTTTAAAATAGAATTCAAGATAATGTGTATGTGCATTTAATGGTAAAGTGAAAATCATTATAGAAATGATCATATTCCATCAGAAAGAAATAGATTGGTGATGGAAAGTTTAAGAATTAAACAGTAAGATGAGCCTCAATTACAATGAAATTATGTGCAAAGATATTTGCTCGATAGCTTCGTATGAATTGGTTATCAGAAATGTATAGTTTTGTAGAAAGCTGCGAGTTCCATGCACATTCAGACATTCGTACTTTCACACCACAATGGAGGAGTGAGTGCTTAGTTTCGAATTTCATGGCAATATGAATTTTCTTTCAGCGAGAAAATTACTGAATCGATTCAGGATTATAATTTTGGACGGTACGAGCCCGTCTCTCGTTCGCAGATAAACACCCCCAGTTTTAAGTTCGCGCAAGTGTGACAGCCAATTGTTTCGGAAAATTCTCATAATGGAAATGGTTTTTATGCGATCTATATAGATGTGTAGCCAACTCTGGGACCCATTGAAATACTAATTCGCTGTTCTTTGTCGATAACGTTCAATCCGTCTATTGTGTTCGCCACTCCGTGGGATTTCTACCCGCTTGATAGAAACTATATACAATAATGCACAATTTCGTTTCCATTTTTGGCTCCGAGACGAACTGCATGACGGGAAAATGGAGCATGGGGAAGGAGAGCGGAGAACATGGCGGATAAAAGAGGAGGAGGAGGAAGAAGAAAAGAAAGAAAAGAAAAATGAATGATCGTGGACACAAAGAGGACGGAAAATGCGAGACGGGAGTTGCTTGAAAAACGAGGAATGCACATGCATGGAAAGTTTGCCAGGAAACCCATTCCGAGATTATATTCGATGAAATGTATGTGTATTGAGAAAATGTGAAATAATCCATCGAATTAACTTTACATTTTATATTGAATCTTGGAAAACGCATTGTGGTTGCATGCTTGAAATATAAAAGCAAATTCGAAAAAGAATTGTTATATAGTAGAGCAAGTTTCCTTTACGTTCAATATATCAATAACTTGTATTGTATACACAATTTTCTTTTTGTATTCTATAAAAATGTAAACTTTGCATAAGCAGAAAAATATTTTCAATCCATCAAATGCATCTAAAGGATAATGGTATTTTTGCAAGGAAAAAATAAATTGTACATTTTTATTTATATTATAATATGAATTATAATTTATATTATAATATGAAACATTATTTCAACTTTTGAATTATTAACTGTTTCAATTAAATTATATAAAAATAAAAATATTTTTATTTTCTGTTGCAAGATTTAGTCAAAATATAGGAGATAAATCAGTCATAATTTAAGCAAATAGACAATCAAGTTATTTTTTATTCTTATACAATTATTAAACTTAACTTGCGATGATCAAAAATTTTATATATTCAAAACACGAAAGATGCATATATTAAGTTGGGAAGACTTAAATCGTCTATATTACCATATTTTTCGAACGATATGACGATTCGGACGCAGCTTAAATATTTTACTAAAGCATTGTATCTTATAAGACAATAAGCTACATATTTGATATATTTTTTTAATCAACGATATATTATTATATAAAAAATAAAACGTAGATGCAAGATAAGAGTAATAATTTACGTTTCAAGTTAATTTATTATGTATTACGGAATACAATTGTGGGGTGTCAGCAGCAAGTCTAATACTGCGACCATAGAAAGATTCCGGTCGAAGAGTCTAAGAAGGATCATTGATTCTCAATGGTATATTACGAAAAGGAGAATTCATGAGGATGAGGAATCAATTATTGTCAACCGGTAGATCATTTACTGAAAAATGTTCTTATAAAATAGATTGTAAATAAAAATGATTTAAAAAAAAATAAATAATTATATAATGATAAAGTGTATTTTTAAACTGAATAAACTAATCTTAATATTAAATGCTCATGTATAATTTTCAGTGAAAAGGACTATGATTTATTAAGTCATTAATTATAAGCAATTCAGCCTAAATAGTACACATGGGATACAATCAATGTAGAATTTATTCATTGTTGTTCCTTATATAGCACACATTACTGTATTTCGCAGAAATTTCCCTCCGAAAACATGATCGTTATCACATTTTACACGAAGCAAATAATGTTACATGTTTTACAAAACAATTTTCGTTATTGAAAATATTCAACGTTTTGGAAAATTTACATTGCTCTTTTAATTAACTCCAATATTTCATTAAAATGTTCATGATTTTCATATCTGTAAATTATCTATTGATTTCTTAATTAATAATAATATACAAAGCAAATACAGTGGAACCTCGTTTAAATATGTGTTTTGTATAATTATGCACAAAAAGATAAAATTTGATAACATTGTTTAGTAATTTAATTAATTAGATAAAGTTTTTTCAAATATTAAAAAATTTAATCATTTATTATCTTCGTATAATTGCATAAAATTTACTTTTAATCCTTAGTGTAAATAAAATTAAGCTGATAAAATGCATTAACGTATTATAAATGTATATTAATTAGCATGAAACAAAGACTAGAATCATTATGCATAGAAATGGTAAAGCCTTTCAAAACCGGGTATAGAGCCCGAAGTAAGGTTTTAAAACTTTACAGACTGATACGTGAGAGGTCACAAAGTAAATCCGAACTGAAATAAAGTTGTATATTGAAGCATGTGAATTGAAAGCGGTTTTCCAAAGAGTTTGTACAAATGCGATTTGAAGAACGATTTGAATATTTATATAAACTTAGTTTTAAAATTAATTACGGCAATACTCATCTCATAGTTCGACTAATTAGTTACGTCAATATCCCGAATTGTTTTAAACCGAACTTTCAAATATTCAAACCGGACTATAGTGAATTCGGACTAATCGAAGCCGGCAAGTATACATTTATATCAATAGAAATACTTTTAAGGAGATGGCTTAAATTATAGAGGATATTTATTTGAAATGTTTGGAAAATTTATAAATATTTCACTTTTGTAAAGTTTTTTTTTTTTCAAAGTTACATGAGTGAACTAGAAGCGGATGGAAACTTAAATTCTATGATTCGAATATTAATTGAAAAGGTTTAAAATTGATTTAAACGTGAATAACCAATAATTGAAAAGCTTATGTATTCTAGGTTTGAATGGATTAATTTACTTCCATCAAATAAATTGGACAGATATTGTTCAAATAATTGTATATTTAGCATCAAATCCATAACATTGCATTAATGCACAAATTTAACAATTTATGAACTGCAAATGTATTGAATTTATTATCACTAGGAATTACTGTACTTTGCTAGGAATTACTGTATTTAGCACAAATTCTATCACATTTCATTGTTACAGAAATATTGCATTTTAAGAACTACAAATGAGAGTATTTAATATATCTCCATATCGATGTAATTAGTTCAATTTTTCTTGTATCTTCTCCGCTCCGACACGTATGCACACACGAACTACAATTCCAAACCTTCAAACGGAAATTCCCGTTTCCACCAAAATCGATACGCGGCGAACCGCTATTAAAGTTTTTAATGTCAAGCAACGCACGGAACGATAATTCGAACCGACATTTCACATACTACTACTACTACTACTATACTATATTTAGTGCTTTTCATTACACAAATCTAACCTTACCGCATATGTGGATTAGTTGTGGTCGATTGATTCCAAATCTCTATTGTGTTAATTAGATTGGATTTTCACATATGTATGGGTGCGTGCAAACGCATTAGGTTAATTATAATTAGTTAATTAGTACGACGTATCGGTTGATATTTTCATATTGAAGTATGAAATTGCAAACATCTGATGATAAACAAAATACATGGATCAATCTATTGTGCATTTTCATTACATTGAATGTGGATATCACTAAACGAAAACAATGAAATAAATAAACAAACAAACTTTTGTTATTTTTCTATGACTATTGTAAAAAGGAGGAAAAATCAATAACGCTGTATGACGATGATACAAAGCTTCAATAATATATCATAAAAAAACAACGGTATTCCAATTTTCGTTTAGGCACCTTTTTACAATCCATTATAATCCTCTTTTGCCATGCTTTCCATGTACAACGATTACATGTGTAACTAGTGTTTCCATATTATATCCTTTTTCATACTACCACCATATTTCATATATGAAAATCATTATAGTGATTTTACTACTTTCCATGTAAAAGTATAGTAATAATTATTATTTATTAATAATCAAAATTGTGATTTTTGTGATACAATTAAGTTATATCCATTGTATTGTATATTGATTTTATGAAGATATAATCAAAATAATCTTATATATAAATTTTTAATTAAAATTTTAAAACTAAGTTACATCTTGAATAATCTGGATTCGAATGTAAATGTTCATCAAAATTAAAATAAACTAAAAAAAATATTTACTTTACGCGGTGTACTTTTATGCGGTGTTTAAGTCCTTGATTAGTTCAAAATCGATGACCTGTACTATTCAAGTTATTACTGAATTTTCATTTTTAAGAGAATTAAGAATTTATTTTATGTCATTTTTATTATAGTTTTACAACTGGATATTATTAATTTTTAAATGAAGGCATGAACACAAGTAAAATATTTACTTTGTTTTAGCGTGTTTTATTTTTATTAAAAATTCAATATTGCAAAAGCGTTTATTCTGTTAATAATTGTCTATTTTTACCCCTATATTTATTCGCATATTAAAATGTTCCATTATGCAACATATTCATTTAATAAAAGTGGCTGACATGTGTGGGTTTAGTATGCTAATGCACTTTATGGATTATTGGTTAAACGTTGTCGCAAATTAGATTTTCGTTTGAGCAAATGGCGGTTAATATTTGAAACGCCTACAGCCATGATTTCGATCCGCATTTCGAACGCCATCAAAACCAATGTAATTAACACATTTTCTACGAGGATTTCGCACTGGAAATTGTAATAAAAAAAATCACAAAATCCTCAATGGAAAAAAGTTAATATATGAAAAACTGAGAAAAAATAGAAATACAGTAGCACATAGAGTATATATATACATACTGACATTGTGGTAATATTTAATGCTGCCGGCCGCAACTCTACTCTGGCTAGTGCTAATACACAAATGCCATGAATATTTTTCGTATCTCATACATTTTATATACGATTACTGGTTACATTATGTATGGAATATTTCTATATTTCATAAAGGCCAAATCTTGATACGAACAGTGCATTCGGGAAAAATTTATGGACGGATTTCATTTTGGGTTCAATCAACCCTGAATAATCATCAAATATTTAGCTACAAGTATATTCAATTTCCGTAGAGTTTCATGAATATTTTAGTCGCGATATTGCATCCTACAAAAATATGTACATGTATATCGTTCAACAATGCACAAAAAGATTTAAAGGATAAATACAGAAAATTCAATTACAATTTTTTTATACAAAAATATCATATTATTTTTTTACATAAATGCATGTTCGTTTCAATTTATAATCATTTATTTTGGCGGAGTGTGATTTTTAACTTAATAGGATTTGCATTAATTAATGTGGTTATTTATTTCACACATTTTTGTATTTATTTTAGTGTAATTATTAACTTATTGCAACCAATATTGTTTTTATAAATTGTCGTGTCATAGGGATGAATAATAGTGACGATGTGGAATGTTAACGTGTGTTGTTTTATGTGAAGTTACATGTGTTAGGAAATATATTAATCCAGCTGGTTTAAAATATCTTTTATTCTTATTTTGGTGATTCTCCAGTTAACGTTATAACTAAAACAATACGGTTCTTTTAACTCTTTAAGGGGCGATGGGACACGCATGGTCCCACCTTTTGTACATGCCTAGTGCGGCGTTATTATAATTTTCTAGAAGATGTCGATGAAAGAGGAATTATCCTTGAATTTGGTTGGTATGTCAAAGTATGAATCTTAATTGGCCATACCATCCGATGTTGATTCAGTTGACTAGCTGTCTGATTCAATTGTTTAGAAATTTGTTTCGTCTAGAAATTTAGGAATTTGTGTTATATTGGGTTAGACTTGTTAGAATGGGATTTTTTTATCTTATTCCATCTCCGGCTAATTAATTAATATAATAAAGGTATTGTAATATGTTCAGTGCTTCCATCGGTATTCACTTCTTATGGTCGGATACAATAAAATAGTTTGTTTTTACAACTCCATTTTAAATGATATAAAATCTCTATTTTCGTGTAAATTTAAAGTAGGAAGTTTAAATTTGATATTCTATTAAAAACTAATACATGTATCCCCGACTTACGAACTGGTTCCGTTGCAAAAGGTTGTTCGTAAGTCGAATTTGTTTTGAATTTTAAAAAGTTCATAGTATGCTTAACTTACCACACTTTATCATGGTTTTCTCTTTTTATATGTTAAATTCCGTATTACTGACTGCATAAATTTTAAAAAATAGATTAAAATAAATAAATAACGACAAAAGAAAAAAATGCAACAATACAGATAGTACATTTTCCAGAAATATTATATTTTATTAAAGAAATTATGAATTTTTGTTTGGACAGTTAATTTTTGTATCACTATATATCTCCTTGTAACAAGTTAGACTTTTTAGAATTTTGTTCGTAAGTCCGAGAGTTCGTAAGTCGGGGGATACCTGTATATGATTTGGGATAAGATCGTATTACTGGAAAGCTTTTAAAGAATGGATACGGTATTTTTTCAATTACTGATAGGAGATATAGCTGATGAAATCAACAGTATCTCAAATTGTAGTATTTCAAAATCATGATAGATATATATATATATTTTTCTAATTTTTGTTATTACAACTTTTAGTTGGGTAAGCGAGTTTTTTTAAAACATTAATTCAATCACCCGACGCAATCATCTTGAATAAACCTAACATAAGCCCAATAGATAAATCAAGTATACAAGTATACAAAGAACGGTGTGATTACACACACAAATTACAGTATAATAAACAATTATGTATTGAATGAAAACTAAAAGAAAGCATAGTTTACTTTAATTGCTTAAGAGTTTCATTAACGTGAAATTGTTAAATTATCTATAGCTTACAACTTTTACTATAACGGAACACTTCGTATATCCTGAAATTGTCACGGAACAACTTCTTTATTTTACAATAAAATTAAAAAAAAAGAGAAAAAGTTTAATTATTTATTTAGTAATTATTTCATTCCAGGTTTTCATGGAACACCCATTAATTAATTAAAAAGTATTAATTATAAATAAAAATGATATATGTAAAAATAGTTATATATCGCTTCGCTTTAAAAAGGTAGATACGTAAGGATTAAATTTCTAAATATTTAGATAATATCTGACATAATGAGACTGTTTTATGAAATAATTGTTTGTAATTAATTGAAAATTCTAGTAGATGATGGAAAATAAAGTATGTAAGTTTTCTTTTAAATTAAAAGATAGATTGAGCAGATACTTGAAGAAATTCAATGATTATATCTAAAGTATTCAGTGGATGTTTCTCGTTTACCTAAAATGAGTTTCTTTGAAATTTGGGGAAAGGAAGAGCTATATAATTTAAAGAGAGCAACAGAAAAAAAAAACAGAGTACACGTTTGAGATAAAAAGGTTTAAAGTGAATTGACACAGTATATCCTAAAGGTCGTTTAGTAGTTAAGTTGGATGCTAAAAGGAGTCTGGTCTAGTTTTATTAAATAAAAACTGCGACACGAAGTGGGAATGGATTTAACCGCTCAAGAGACAAGTAATTAGTTTTGAATCAAGCCCTGAATAATTGCATTCGCTAAACTGTAACAGGACGATGCACCATTTTATCGTCGATCGTTTTTCACGCAGACGCTCGATCGTCCGTCCTTCATCCTCCGAACGCAGACTTCTTTTCTAGAACAAGAATGAAAAGAAAAACTTAGTGTTTATTTTCAGGGCTAGGAAAGACCGCCAGATAAAATTACATGCTTCAAGCAGCTTCAAGCTTTCCCCTTTTTGTGATTAAGGACTTTATATAATTAAAAATTAATTCTTCCATTTAACTTCTTAATGGAACAATTTTCTTCGCGTCTAATAATTTATTATATGCTCACGGCTCCAACGAAAGTTTTCCTCTCGACTTTTCCTTACCACAGGCAATATGTTTGTTCCCATTACTTTCTCGAATTTCTCATCATCAATGCCATAATGAAAATGCGCTTCAGTTTTATTTTTCTTTTAAACACATTTTAAACAATAATATTCATTTGAAACGCATTCTCGAATATAAATATATAAATGATTGTTTTTGTGTGTGTGTGTTTGTCGCGTTTGCTTTGTAAAATTACAAGCATGGTTTAACGTAATTAAAGCTGACAGAGAAAATAATTCAGTTATGAATATGCTGAGGGAAAATATAAAATGTATATAAAAATAATTGGATTTTTCACTTAGGAAATTTTAATGTTTGCTGTTACAATTGAATTCTTTCCTTTTCCTTCATCGTTGCGCTTCTTTATTTTCGTAGCTTGTCGTCAAGAGGATTCGAACATTAAGATAAAACTAAAGAGAGTAGGAACGGAACGAGGGAGGAGGTGGTCTATAAATTTTCAAGTACATTATGCGAATACATAAAGTAGGGAGTTTCTGTACTTCTCCACCGCCGTGTCGTTCGTTCTGTTTTTTATGATCATAATTTATTCTTGTATATTTTATGCTGCTTGTTGTTTGCCCCAGAAAATCTGGAACTCGGCGACATTTGTTGTACGCAAATGCTGAATTTTACACAGCACATTATTGTTCACGAGCTCTGGAACGGCATACTACTTATTCTCATTTGTTTTGTGGACTTGCTATATAAAAAAAGGTAATTACTTACCAAATTAATAGTTTTTTTTATCATTAATTCAATTTACTAAAAATGACACATATGTTCATAGACGTTTTATAGACATTCATAAACCAAAATTAAAAAAAAAATAGTAAGCAAAAGAGAGGTAATGGCAGTTACATAGAAGTTACTTATAGGTTGTGTTTGAGCGCAATAGTGGTTGTGAAAGGTGACAATAATGTACACCATGAAGTTGGCGAGAAAAGCTTAGCTTTGAAGAGTTAAACATGGAGAAGCATTAAACATTATTAGAAGGGTATTAATTGAGAATAGTTCTAGTATAGAAGTGTCAGATATGTAAGATGTAGTAAATGTTTGGTCAACTAAAGAATATTAAAATATTCAACAAAAATATAAACCAATAAAAATGACAATAAAATCTGGTAAAAGTGCATAAGTTCAATTATCTAGAAATCTAATAAATAATAAATCATCCAACTTAAACCTACGAGAAAAAAAACCTTGTATCACATGTCTCATGTCTCGCATATTATGAATATAGAATACTTTAGAAAGTAATTTTTAATTTAAAATTAAAGTTTAAATTTTATATAATTTTGTGTGGTAGTATAACAAAATCACTTAGCTTACATAATTTAATAGCAGAGGAAAACTTGCAATGGCACGGCAAATAAAAAAGTAAACGTTGTATATGAAATGGAACAAGGGTAATAAAAAGTGTATGTGATATAGATCGAGGCAATAAATTGATTTACCGTATGCTTTTATGTCCCCCATGATTCCCGTTCTCAATCTTATAGGAAACCTTAAAACCAATCTACGATATTCCTTATCCGATTACTCCTATATTATTCTCTATAGCGAAGATCCCTGATTTCGTGATTTTTTTTTTATCTTAACAACCTTGCGTTTTCGAAAATATTATCCCAATTTAATAGATTGCGTTTAGAAATTGGGCAACAATCAATCATAATGTAATCGTCTGTAATCAATGTATAAAGAGGTATAATTTGTAGATCGTATCAGTTGTATACAAACATTGGTTACGCTTATATAATCACAGGCAGTGTTAATATGTTTTTGCTTTTCATCCAATTATTCAATGGTAATGGATAATCAATCATGAATTATAAATAATACAAATTTGTTTATTTACTGCGAGAGTTGGATTAAACAATCGTTATTACATGTAAAAAAAAAAATTCATAATCTAGTGTTAGTGTGGGTAATTGCTTTGTTTGAAACCGGACTAATCGAGGTATTTAAAAACGCATTAAAAATAAACAGCACGGAAAGAAACTTTCCTATACGCAGGAAAATAAACCGATACTGAATAAAAATTTAATTTTTTAACCGGACTATAGTGAATCTGGACTAATTGAAAACTAAATTATACGAAATTTCAATCAAACTTATGTAACACGATGGCGCTTCATATACAAAAATACACAATATACAAATCTTCAAAGCCGTCTTGGGTGTGAGTCTGTGACGTGGGAAGGTCCAGTGCGCCACTTCTTTTTATTGAGAGGAAGAACTTTTATAACTGCTTTCTCAGATCAGTACACTTTTTCTCCAACGGTGGGCCTTAGCTCCTAGAGCACCAACACATTCGGTCTCCCCGAATTTTGGAAGCATAGTTGCACCGTGGAGCGTAGTTGCAGCGTTGTCTATTTTACCACGTTACATATAAAACGAGCAATTGTATACAACTTATAAAATTATAAAATATTGTATTAATGCCTTAAAATGCTTTGTCCAACAATAATTTATCTATAATGAGTTTCATGAAAACAGAAAATACATTTAAAGAAAATACATATTTAATATGAAGAAATGAAAGTTATTTTATTGTTATTATGTAAATCCTTGCAAAATGTATAATAGTCGTTATATTTTTATTGTTTGTCAAAATGTTGTATATACGGTGGAACTTCGCTTATCGAGCAGTTCCCTTGTCTTCAACACTCGTTATACGAAACATCGCTCGTTAAGCGAGTCACTTTTCTTACAATTTATTTTGTTCATTAAGCAAAATGCTCGTTATGTTAAGTGCTCGTTAAGCGAGATTCCACTGTATATTAACATGTATTAACTTCACATGTATTATATGTACATTTGTACATTTTACAATAGATTAGTTTTTTAGGAAATTGACACATTGGCCTTTTGTCTAAATTATGCTTGAATTTGGAAGTAATAACTAAAAAATAACATAACTTATTTTACTGACAGATACAATTACATATGTTCAATATAAGTACGTTTTTTAAATGTATACGTTCAACTGTTTCAATAAATATTAATAAATAATAAATTTTTATATCTATACTTTATTGTTTATAAAATATTATACTTTCTTAAATTCTACAGCACGCATATAAAATGCACTATTCTGATAAATAGAGCCACGCGTGCATTCTTTTAACAGAGTTAAGATATTTCCTACATATTATGAATCAGATTCCAGATTCCTAAATTGATTTGATTAAAGTTGAAAAAAAAAATAGTAATCCGCAAGAGCTACGAATTAAATTTTGAATTGCTTGAAAAGTAAAGATGAGATTATATCAACTCATAGAGTTTAATAAAGGCAATCAAGATGAAATAAAAATATGATCCAATCGGAAGCGCCTTGAAGAAAAATTGGAAGAATCGAAGGATTGATCATCTTGTGTAATCATATTTTTTTGCGTATAATGGAACGGCAAATGGATAAAAGAGATTGAGATGTAGTAGCATCTTGGATGAGATGGAGGGTCGGACGACGAATGAATTACACGACTTTTCTTTCAGCGTTCGTACGCCGTTCCTCGCAAATTCGAATAATTTAAACTAAATAAATTATTTTAATAGAGAAAGGGGGAATTTATGGCTGCAATAAAATATCTCGGAATGCTCATGTAGCCAAGATCCCTTGCGTCGAGATGGAGCTTGGAGAGGCGTCGCGACGCCGGTTGCCGGATGGACGCCCCCGATCCGACAGAATTGAGCGATTGTTCGTTTTAACGCGGTCAAATTCGATATAGTATAGTTATTCAAAAGAGGACATTATAAAATATAAGTTGCAAGAAGTGTTTGACATCCTCACGCAAGAACTTAACAACAACGTCAGAAGAACCTTAAATATTAATTCGATCTTAATTAAACTGATCGAAGATAATATTTTTATATATATAAATGTTGGATAGATTTGATTTATTAGAAAAGTTTTGGAAATCTGTCTTGTATTTATATTATTTTTAATTTATGTCGAAAAAGTTTGTATTTTCAAGGAATGATATAAATCCTTTAGTTTGAATAAGATTTAATTGAAAATAATAAATCGTCCGTCCGGATGGGTCTTAATAATTTCCCCGTGTTTATTTTAATAAATGGCTCTCATCCCCATCCCGCGTATCTCTTGGGATTCTACTAAGGGCGGTCACCGATTTAGCGCCAGCCGCGTTTCCGGTCACAACAGGATTATCTCGGGGCGAATTGTTTAATTAATCGGATTGCAAGAAATTGGAAGTAATGGTCTAGGCAAACTGGCCTTCTCTCCCCTTCCCCTTTCTTCTCATTTTCCTTTGCCCAGTATAATATGGATTCTCCGTAAGCCAAACAAACCACCTCCATCCAAATATTTACTCAATCCGAATCGAAGGAGAGTGTACGTGTGAAGGAGAATAAAAAACATTTTCCATAAAGATTTCCATCATCTCGGTACAATGAAGAGTTAAGCGTTATCACGTGCCTTTATTTTCGTTCTGTCGTTATTTTTTTCTCCTCCACTGTACATTAAGCAAATCTCTGCCAACATTAATCTAACTAAATGGAGCCCCGTGCCAGTTAATGTCTTCATATGATGATGCACAAAGCGCTTCGTCGTGCCATAAATCACCCTTTGTGCAGCAACTTTTCACAAAGCTTCGATATAATTGAATCAATGTTTTTTCTCTTTTTTCGCACCATTGTAATAAATGTTTTGCTAAAACTGTTTGCGGACAATCTGAAAATCTCATGATTCACGACAGTTGCTTATGCATAATATAGTGTGTTTACTCCAAGCTTCTTAGATTCACTTATATTTCATTGATATTAATGTATGCATCTTTGTAATTTTTCAATTCAATTACTATTTTTTAAATATACTTACTAACTAATGTATTTTCATGAAGTTCTACTTGTTACATCTTAGTCTAATAATGACAAATTCTTGACAAGATGCACTTTGATTTACGTTGATAAATCAACTTAGAATATTTATTGTATGCATGAAAATTTGTTCTCATTTATGTCTTATCGTGCATAAAATGCATAAAAAATCGATAAATAAATAGATAAAAATTATGACGACAGTAATTATCATTAGAATTTCCAATAAATAAAGCAGAAAAAAAAACAGTGAATTGTGTAATTACAAGAATAATTACCATGGCTAGACATAACTAGCAATAATACTTTTATTATTCAAAACATTATATTCGAGCTTTATTGACGACAGATATGATCTCTTAAGTATTCATACACAAAGCTATAGCAAGGGGGAAACGGAGTGAGCGACGGTCCTAGGCGTATCTATCATTAGGCGCAAGTAATTTGTAATAGTATTATTTTTTTGATGTAAGTGTGGCGCAAATTGAAATAAAAAGATGTTGCCCTCAATCGCAAGATTTTCTTCGTGCGTTCATACAGAATGCATAAATAGTTATACTATGTTATCATCAATAATTAACTTACTTCATCAACTTAGTTTCATTATTTCATTAGAGAGAACTAAATTGAAAAGACATCATTCTTTTAATTGCGATTATATGAGATGATATAAGTGGAATTAAAGTTTTAAATTTTTATTTTTCTTTATTTTCAGCTGTGCTTCTGAATCATCAAGACCATATTCGAATGCTAGTAAAAGGTAAGCAATCACATTTAATAATAGTACATATTACAATTTTATGGTATTGCGCCAAAGATACCGTAATAACCAGACATCATTATTATACAGTCATGTAATAGTTACGTATATCTGTTAAAGTCTTGTTTTATAAATTCTGAAAATTCTATAATTGATTTCTTAAATAAATTATTTAATAAGCTTTTAAAATGGCCCGTTTCGTCATATTTCGTCATATTTTGTTATTTAATGATTTTTTTATGAATAAGATCTTTTCTACCTTAATAATATGACTTCATTTTTATGCTATATAAATGCTGAACTTAAATTGATTGTTGGGCTTTTACAATGTATCTCGTAATAAAGCTGGTTTTTTTAGAGTTTCAACCTCCATTTGCCTTACAGTTGCTTCTTAAGTTAATGGCCGTCTAGAAGGGTTCCAAATTAGATTAGTACATAATGGATATAAGTTAGTTATTTATCTACAAAAAACGATTCGCTCAGTTTTTTAAAGCGCCGTTGTTGCGTACGGGATAAACCAACAAGAATTTATTACATTCTAAGAGTTTGTGAGATATTATTAATATAAAGTAGAGTTTGGAGAATTTGAGATGTGAGAAGTGAAATGTGGATTCGGGTCGAGCAGTGGTAGAAGAGGAAGTAAGTGGTTCGAAAGGAACGACCAGAAATCTTTGCTTAATGTTGTTGTTTTATCTAATATGTTAGTCTGTCGACGAGCTAAAGAAGTCTCCACCTCCGTACAAAAGGGGGGAAAGCTGGCTTAAATAGAGATACAAACCTTTCGCAAACAATCCGAACGTAGGAATTGCGTGCTGAATAAAAGATTTAAGGATAGAACGTCAGTTGGGGGAAACATTAAACAAGCATTGAACTGAGTCTGAGCCAGGACGAAAGCTGCTCAAGAGTACAGGATGTCTCCTCCTCAACTACGTTTTCATTCTGCCGCAAGGCCTCTTGATTGTTCCCTAAATACCTATTTCAATCGAATTATCCTTCGCATTTGGAAACGTTTAAGTGGCCATTTGCCACTCCTTTAAATTCGCGACAATTTCGTGTCGGGAACAAAAAATAAAGGAAAACAACGTTTGCCATTTCAATTTGCATGTGCCTACATTTTAGACAATTGTTTTTTAATACCATTTTTTTAAATGTTCATGCATTATTTACGGAATATAAAGATTTTAATCAAGTGAGTGCATCACTCCGTGACTCTGAGCACAACACTCCACCCGTACGCAAAATTCAATCCCATACAATTCCTGGGAAAATATATCTCGCGCTGGATTTCATCTCAATAGGTTCACATTTAGTGGAACAGAATAATCTCAGTAATAATCTGGATGATTGTGCACGTGTGCACGCGTGTACATATATACTCGATATTGTGTGTGTCCGCAAACATGAACATAAAATGTTTACGTACATTTTAATCGATTTTTCTTTTATTAAATTCAGCTTTTTTGTTGATTAAAAATCAAATAAATTCTAGTAAAATATTTTGAACTAAAAAGAGAATAACCAAAAAACTAATAATTAATTGCTAGTAGTAAAACAACGCCAATTGGTCTCTAATCATGTGATTAAACGCCTTTACTCTTTTTTATTTGAGGTTATCTTCAAGACAATGTTAATGCCAATCATTTTTCTTGTTGTACTTACTTTACTTTATTTACGCGATTTCTATTCGCGTAAAAAAAATCTACGTGGAACGTAAAATTAGTATTATTCGAAAATTTGTAAAGTAAATATTGCATGTACATTAAAATTATTTTATTGGAAGTATATGGATTTGAAATGAAAGCTGTTTACTTAGCTTGTACACTAAAATCCACTGAAATGTATATAATATAATGTTTTGAAACAAACAAGAAACGTGCTCTAAGGGTTACACGAGCTAAGGAACGTTAGATATATTTATTAATAATAGTCCAAGATTGGTCAGGCATATGATTTTTTTTGTACTTTTCTTTTATGAACTGTGAGGACTTGATTAAGGTCACTGTCAGCACCCCAATGTAATAGTTTGTGAGATAGGGTGGATGAAAAAAGTCGACCTATAGTATTTTTTATCACCATATATAACATATAGTTATGTTTATGAGATTGTTCTTTCTCTATCACTATGATTTTACAAAAGCACTAGAGTCTGCAAGAAACTTTTCTTTTGTAGAATTATCGTATATAAAATTGTTCTAAACAGTTGAAACATAAACAGATTCCAATAGTTCAATCTGTTTCTTGAAATTCACTGAGTCAAACAAATTTTGACATATATTTATATTTTGTTATATTAACAAAATTAGCCCAACCTTATTGTTTTATATTATTTATTACACAATTTTTCGAATAATTGTAACAAAGAAGTGAAATTCCAATTGTTATACAATACAGTAGTATCTCCCATTGTCCGGATAATAGGTTTCGCCAATACTCCGGACTGTTATAAACCGAAATAACGAAGAACTAAATACATACAAAATAAATCTCACAATAAAACACTTGACTCTCAAACTCTTCAAGTTTCTGTACTGTTTTTTAAATTTATTATCAATTAAAATTTTATTTGTGAATCAGCAGAGTTAATTGAAGCTATACTATGCTGTGTTTATATTCGGGTGTTTAAACCTTTATTTAATAATTATTTATAAAGGAATTTGTTGATCTAATTTAATTTATAAATACTTATTTTATTTATTTTTGTTTTTTACTTTTTGTGTAATAACACAAAAATTAATAAATAATTAAATAAAATCAAATTAAATCCTTGAAATAATAGGCTAATTGTATAAAAATTGTGATCAATCATATATAAATAAATCCCTGAAAATGAAATTTGTATCAAATATGTTCCGCCCCATAATTTCATTTCGTCGGTTTAATAAAGTGGAAATACATTTTCAAGATGAAATTTGCTCAATCCTTCCTGCTTTTCGTTTTCATTCAATGTTTTAATACATTTAATGGAGTCCCACAAATTAAAAGGTCCTTCAATATATATTTTTTTTAAACATGTAAAAAACGCTTTTAGAAATCGTTTCAAGTGTTCTGCTTGTATCAAATTACAAATTTAATGATCACTTTTCCACTTCAATGAATTACCATTTTATAAATGAATATCACTATTATAAAATCTAACAAAGATTAAAATATTTAATGTAACTAAAAATGATTTTAATAAATATCTCTATTTTAATATATATAAATAATAAGATACATTTTCATTTATTACAAGAACTTTAAAATTGTATAAATATAGATAATGAATTTAAAACTCATAAATTAGAGAGTGCGCACATTCAGATTTTTATAGTATTTGTACTACTACGAATTTAATGAAACTGAGTTCAATCTTGAGAATATTTAACTAATATTCTCTAATTTATTAATTATTGTTTAAAATAACAGAAAAACTGCATATATTTTAATTAGATTTTGGTTTATTTGTATGTTTATTCTTATTATGTCAACTACAAATGTTCCAATATAAATTATTTTGAAAATTTTATTTGATATTAGTGTTTGATATATTCTTATCAAAAATGAAGTTTTTTTTTTTCGCACGTTTTGTTATGAATCTTTAACTGAAATTTTTAGATATTATATCTTTTGACTGGTTATTATTTCTTACACAATTATATTGGATTACGTCAATTTAGGTCAAATGAAAAGACGTAATTGTATGTATTAAAAAATAAAATAAGTAATGCACTCTTTTTTTCGATAACTTTTTCTCTATTTTTATTCAATCACAGAATATATATTTACCATTGAGATGCCAAAGTGTCCAAACCTACCCAAAATCATTATACAGAAATTCAATAGGTTTCAATATCCCAGACTATTTGAAACCTGACTAAGGAAATATGTACATATCAAAAATATGCCGCACAAAAGGATATATAATTAAAAAGAAAAGAATATTTATGCAAAAAATAATATTTTGTATGCAAATTTTTGGGAACTTATTATCCCAATTGAAATTTAGTTAGATGCGAGGTATTGCTGTGTTGTCATTGAATGATATAATAATTGAATCATAAAATTAGTAGTACAAAAATAAACTTTGGATATTAGTTTGGATTTAGTTTGTTTATATTTCTACACTGTTTGTCGTTTTGTCGACGGATTTAAATTAGTACAAATATTAAATAAGCTCCAATTTCAGCAAGATTAAATATATTTGAGTTACAGAATTAATGCGAACATTGTATTCGATTGTAGAATGAGATTATTGTCTTTGTTAAGATACCTGTGCGGAACAAATAAGGCTTGGAATTAGTTTAGGGAAAATGGAAATATACAGTATGGTGGACCAGGATTGTTAGTGAAAAGGTGGGCCACGATCTACCCCATCTGCAGAGGTGGAGTAGTATAGGGCAGAAACGTGCCCGTGTTCCAAACACAAAGGTAAACACGTTAAGTTTGCTTGGCCATTCAGCGATTACCAGCATTTGGTTTCGCGTTGCAGTTGGTCCACTGCAGATCCGAAGCATTAGAAATCTCAGATAAATCCTTGTGTACTTTGGTAATCTATTCAATTAACACATTTCCCATTCACAGGATTTTCGAATTAACAATGGCATGATTTTCAGATCGGCCTGGATCGCTTATGCATGAGATTACCTATACCTCTCTCACTCTTTATGTGTTGGATGCGTGTATGTGTATAATTTTTCAGCGGTCACTTTATTTATGGCCATATAATATAGAATTAATGGCGCAACTGTCGGATCACGTAATGGAAATTAGTAAAACCGAATATTCTGTCTGTGCGCTGTGTGCGACCTGAAATGGAAATCATTACTCCGGTTATATAATGGTTCGGCGACTTGTTAAAAGTGGATTCGACCGGATATGTAAACATAATAATTATCGCGCTATCTATACGAGTATTAAATATATAGACTGTGTTGCTTATGTTAACACGCTGTCAATTCGATAATTTATGGCTTCGGCTCGGGCTTGAATATTTCATCGTTTTGTATACTACTATTGCCGACGAATTCAATACCGATGCATGTTTATTGTATTAACGATCCGCTCGATTGCCAATGGAAATGCATTCCACTTTGAAACTTTCCAATTAAAAAGTCTTGTATTTTATTTCTGTAAAAGTTCGAATATCTGCTTGGAGCAAGAGAAAGAAAGAAATGGTGTTTGAAATAAAACGATCGCAGAGCGGTATTCAGGGCGAAGGCTTAGGCCTGCATCTGATGGTCGGACTAAGTGAAATAACTTCCATTACGAAGATTATTAACACAATAAGCTTTGGAAAGCCAGGAGATGAAACTGCTTCCGCACGCTGCGCAACGGTCTCTAATTGGAATCATCAAACTCTTCGTTTTTGTGTTTTTGTGTGTGTGTTGTTGCTACATGTCCGAATTGTCTAAAGCAGATGTTCCTAGCAAGAATATCCAATAAATAAAATCGGTTAAAAACTGTATATTAATATCATAAATAGTCTTTGTTAACTAATATAGATGAATAATGTTAAGTTTTTCATATATAAGACAATTGTACCATCAACAAATGTTCTTAATATATTTTTGTGATAGATAATAAACATCACAGAAGTTATAAAACAAATGAAAATAGTTTAAGTTATTAATAATAACTAGGCAATCTGTAGAATATCGCATTATGTTATTTGTCAATTATATAATGTATAATAAGACAAACTATTTTTCTCAGAAACGCAATTACGTAGATTTTCACAGTAAATTATTCTAATAAAATTTATTATTGTGATGCAATTAGGTAAAAATGTGTAAATTTTGTTTTATTGAAATTAAAAATATAATAATCATTATAAAAATCAACATAATATACCTCGGGCACCATTTAGCTACAGTGTTTCTTTCATTTGGCATATTAAGACCAACCAATTAGTATTCGTTTAACACGTTACTTAACTTTCAAAAGATGTAAAAAATATGTACCCTTAAACGTCATTCTCTGTATTTGTATTACATGTAGTTACATCAATTAACTAAGTAAGGAAACTATCTGTATTATCATGAGCTTAGAATAACACTAGGCTCCTAGTTACTTGGCTCAACAATTGCACCTACATCAATATATGAGATTCACTTAGATTGAATAACAATAGGCGTGAATTAATTGGATATAGTTTTGTACAAATGATTTACCGCCGGGGGCGAATAAAATAAATTGTTAATTGTAGGTAAACTCTTATATAATATATAATGTATTTTAATAAGAAATTTTAATTAATAATAAATAACTGCACTGGAACCTCGCTTAATCCGTTCCAAAATTTCCGGATTTTTACTCGTATAGCTAAACTTATTCAAAAATAAACATAATAATTGTACACAAGTCTTAAAAATGTCACTCGTTATGCGAAACGTCGCTCATTAAGCGAGTCATTTTTCTTGCAATTCATTTTGCTCGTTAATCGAAATGGTCGTTATTCAAGGTGCTCGTTAAGCGAGGTTCCATTCTATATTGAAATAAAAAATTGTATATTAAATGAATGATAATAATAGAAAATTTAAAACAAAAATTTAACAAATGATTAAATATAACATATATTATTTTTTGTAAGAAATGCTTTCTTTTCAAGTTAATCTAATTTTTATTAATACGTATTTTTACTTCCAATTTAGTTGTACCAAAATCCCGGACTGTTTGAAACCGGACTAATCGAGAAAATGTATAAAGGAAAAAACGATAATATATATACAAAAATAATTGTGGGTACTCATAATTATAGAATTTAGTTTTATTTTGCTCTATTAAAATTAAAAGGACTATTGTGAATCCGGACTATGTGAGGCTTTTGCATTAAGTTCATGCAATTGAATGTACCGGATTCCATATCAATATGTAATATGACTATAAAATTATTTATTAATATTATTTTAATTGAAAAGATATTTAATTATAATTGTAAAGAAACTATTTATAATGTTAGTGTATTCAAATTGAATTTCATATTGTCATATCCTTTCTAAATCTATCAATCTCCAGTAATACTCAGCTTATTCAAACTCATCTGTTGTCAGAAATAAGTAAGTAAAAAAGTAAGACTTACATAAAATGACTTGTATATTTTTTTACATTAACAATTTAATAATATCGATATTTAAAGATGCATGTGAAAGGAAACATAAATGTTTAAAAGAAACACGGTTTCTTTATATTCGACTGTAAAACCGGTAATTGAAATCATCAAATGGAGATCATACATATTTTGTTTCTTTATGCGACGGTACTTTGAGCTAAATACGGTTGTTTCCATATTTCCATCATCTTTTTTTTGTTAGGAAGGGAGGAAGTTTTGATGTTTTAAATAATTTGGAAACCGAAATGTACAAGGATCGACGCTATCGGTAAAAGGATATGGGCTATATAAATAAACGACCGCCAGGAGGGGAAAGTAGTCCCCTTTTATATCAGCTGAACGAAAAAGATGGTGGATGGAGAAAAAAAGGATCTCATCGATCGGGATTGTTTATATTTAAGTGGGTCTATAATATGCATGTATAGTATAGGGATATGGCTGTGAGTGAGGGAAAATTGATGCGGCGTTTAATATTTTACACCCATCACTTTTCGCCTCGCTGATTTTTAACACGAGTTCCAATTATTGAAGCTACGTTTATTGTCAGGCCCATATCATATCAAGCCGCACACTCACACACATCCTGGTAATTGAACGCTTCCTTGATTGGATCCTGTAAAACTTCCAACTTTTCCGAACTACGTGTTTTACTTATTTCCACACGAGCCATCTATATAAAAATCCGGCACATGCTCTCTCTCCTCCATCCCTCACTAACAACTTTGAGATATCACCTAATCGAAACTTAGTTTCCGCACAAACTCCGCATGTCATATAACGTTCGCCTGGGTATGTTTGGACATAATTAATTTCTTCCCCTGAAAATTACTTTCCAAGTTTACATTATACTTTCAATACGTATTTCAGCCGAATCTCGACGGGGGAGACCATCTAAATCTCAGCTCTCCATTTGTTTCCAGTTTATATTTCTTCCATACTTTTTTTTATTATTATTATTTCTTACCTCTGCTTCAAACCGTGTCATTAAGTTTAATGGATAAAGAGCTTTCTCTGCTTCATTTCATATTATATCATTTCAATATTAATTTTGATAATGCCTATTCACTCTAAATGAATTTATATATAGGTTGAGAGATAAAGCACCCATTACGGATTTAGTAAATTAATTTCGCCTCTTTTACCTCTTTCATAATTATCACGTAGAGTCCGAGGGTTACGAAACAGAGAGTGTTAATGGAGTATTGGCAGTCAGCAGCCGTATTTAATTACCCATAATTGCCACCTTTTTCAATTGAATTTAATGAAAACTTAAAACGCATTGATTTCCTTTGAGAAGGGATTTCAGTGAGCATAAAAAACGACCTTGAAATAATCGGTTTAAGAATTTCAGTATTTCTAAAAAAATGTTTCAAACGGTTTTCTTTCTTGTGCCAAGGAAGATTTCAATTCAAAATTTTAATTTATAACAGTTAATTAATGTTTCCTTTGCTATAATTATATGCATATTTTTTATTTTTTTCTATATGTATAATTAATTTGCACATGTTAGTTCTTGCATAATTTAATTTAATTTAAAAAAATATGTTTTAGTATTGTGCAAGTATATTCCAATACTGTTTTTAAATATTCTAATGGTAAAGTTGTGGTTACTGCTGTTAGTTATTTTATTTTAACGGAAAACTAGTCGTGACATTTATAAATAATTTATGTGTTCCCTTCAGAATGAAATTTCGTGGCTTATGAATCACGAGCTTTTGACATGTATTCGCATTCATGTAAACAAATTTTGGTTACTCATTCTCGGAAAACTTTCATGCCGTGCAATAGTATGTATATTGATGAACGACTATTTTGGATGAGGCTATGCTCTAGATTCCGCAACACATGAACTGCATACAAGTTTGAGGTGTGCAGCACACGTTCGTAATAATAAGGGTTGATGGTTTTGGTGTGGCAGGGGGTGGAGGCAAGTGCGTGTCACCATTCGTGACAGGCCACTAACACGGGTAATACCTTCGGTCTTCAATACAGACATTCCGGACGATCCTGTGAAACAGCCGTGTAACACTTTAGCACGTTACACATCTTAGACCTTTAGCCGTAATAATTGGGGTTACCACCCTGTATCGATTATGCGGTTCGCATACTTCGCATTGCCCGTTTGGTTATTGAAGTAAATACCAAGTTTGCTCCGACTTCCTGGCTCAATTTGATATTTTTCTATGATCGCATCGAGCGTCGAATTACGCTATCATATTTTTATCCTCCAATTTGAAACTTTACCTACAGAACTTATCCATATTTAAATTGTAAGATGAAAAGTTTTATTGAATACATTTATCAAGTTATATTTTATTGAAAACCATATATAAAGACATAAAAATATATTTACTGAAACTAAACAACACTTTGTATTTTTTTATTAACTTAATTTACATTAAATAACATCCATACATCGTATAGTCTTGCTAATTGGTCATACGAATTAAATTTTTATTCATAGCGAAAATATTTTTTTAAATTAAATTTTAGATAAAACTTATTTTATATTCGATACTAAATGATTTTGTGGGTATAATTTTCAATTGATACAACAATCTTACCATGAGATGAAAATCCAGCAATAGCATCAGAATATCTACAGGAAAATGTATATAAATTACAGGAATGGCTCAACGAAATGAAATCTGTGCATATCACATTCAAACTAAAGAAAGACACCTGCCCAACCGTAAGACTTAATGGACAAGATCAGCTCAAATCAATAAAAGTCAAATATCTAGGCATGTATCTCGACAAAATACTCATCTGGAAAGATCACATTCAGGTTAAGAGGGAGCAATTACAAATAAACTCTATTGGCTTCTATGGAAAATGTCGGAATTATCAGTGGAAAATAAATTACTTATAACAAAGAAACACTGAAACCAGCATGGACGTGCAATTGTGGGGGTGCAGCCAATAAATCGAACATACAAATTATACAAATCAAAATGTCTGAGAAATATGGTTCGTCAAGAATAAACAAATACGGATATCTCCATATAGATATAGTCGAGGATATAATGTCAAGATAGACTGGAGACACATACCAATGTTCTGGCTATTGGCCTACTCGAAAACAATGAAACAATAAATAGGCTGAGGCGTTGCAAACTACTAGATTTGGTATATATATTTAAGTAATTAATTATGTTCAACATAACATCATAATGGTAAATATCCACCGATTCTAAATAAAATTATTACGGCATAAAAAAAATGTTTTTCAATTACAATTATTTAAGAAAAAAGATGATTTATTTTTTTATTTAATACTTAAAAGTTTTCAATTCTTTACTGAAATATATCTTATATATGAAAGTACATTACGTTGTTTATATCGGAAACGTAGCATGTATGCATTTACGAGAAATCTCGATGCTTCAGAATTGCTTGGTGCATGTGCGTGTATGAAACTTTATAATAACTTGTTGAAAACTCTTCGAAATTTGTACAATTTAAGGAACTATTGATATCATCAAAATATATATTGATGGATTTTGTCTTTATTCTACTTTATAACTTTTCATAATTCTGCAATTAGTTTTCACATTATAAAGTAAAGTAAAAAATATTGGTAGCAACATGAAACTAATGGCTTCTATTTGTGTGTGACATATTTCCTAGTATATATAGATGGAGATTGGATTAAGGCGCTTTTTGCTACCTACTATTTCAACTAAAAGCTAAATGCACAAAAACATTACTTTTTCTATATTTGCTAGCAAAATCTACAGTATAATATTATTGATTATATTGGAAACAAATTGTATTATCATAAACGTTTCTTTCTATATTCTATATTTTTTACAT
Source organism: Nicrophorus vespilloides (assembly GCF_001412225.1). Lineage (NCBI taxonomy): Eukaryota > Metazoa > Arthropoda > Insecta > Coleoptera > Silphidae > Nicrophorus > Nicrophorus vespilloides. Next base: position 110,809 of record NW_017100093.1, on the reverse strand, counting down.
ATTTTAACACACTTATAATTAAAAATATTGATCATTTATTACAACATATGTAAATTTAAATTATTTTCATTGGACACAAAAAAATATATTATTATTAAATATTTGTTAATTATTTAATGTAAGGTGAAAGATATTTTTAACTATTATATAAAAAAAATGTATACATAAGAATAGACAAACTGATGCATTGATAAATTATAGGCGTTGGTCTATGATCAATCTCGATTATCATGCGAGAAAAATAGTTTCCGAAATGGAATATGCGGATGCTTTGTTCGATATATAATGCGAAATTCGAAGTAATACGTTACATTAATTTCAGTTTATAAAGGAAAGTCATTAACGGAAGGGATGTTGCGAACAGTTTTCATCGGCTTTTGTATCTTGATATGCCGTTTGAAGTTTGATTTCCGTTTGCTCGGTATATCTAAGATTACCATATATTTCGCGAAAATAGATCCAGTTTCAAATACGATATTCTCCTGCAGCTGGCGCTTTATCTTCAAATAGAAATACATTCTGTTTCTGTAGATTGCACGAAATTACATTATACAAACAGAAATTGGATATTTATTACTAGTATTGTAGATGCATTAAGAACATAGTTACTTCAATTATAACTTCGAGAAATGAACTATGGTTTAGTTTAAATTCATTTATAAAAGAAACTATTCAAAATATAGTTAAGTGTATGCTTATAATTAAAAAGACATTAAAACAAGTAGTCCCTTTGCAATACGAAAAGTTGAGATTTATACTTATTAATGTATGTAGTTTAATTTTATTATATTACCGATATAATATATAAATTATATAATAAATAAATATATAAGTAAATAGTAATTTTATAAGGCTAGCTTGACATTTAAAGATCAATAAATATGATTTTTTTTTGGTTTGGTTTGAAATTTTCAAAACAAACTAAATTTTAATTCAACATAATATTAACTAATTGTAGAAAATTAATACACAAACTTATTCTTTTATACATACATTATTATTTTTTCTTTATTCAGGCAAGTAATTTTTGTGCTGTTGTCGATCGATTAGTAGGTTTCTAAACCCAGTACATTATAGTTCAAACTGATTAATTAGAAATATTTAAAGGTTCAATTAAAAGAAAATTATTTTATGAAAAGTATATTTTTAAGCTTGATTTTAAATGTGAACTATGTCAATAAACAAGACGATAATAAACAAGAGATTTCAAATTAAATGATGTTCCCGTAAAACATGAATATATTGAAAAATTTGGTATTTGTTGCTAGAACGAGAAACAGGAAACCTGTGTAGTCAAAACTGCACGTAATGCAAATACGAGTCGAATGCGAAATAGAACCTACCCGCATTCGACCAAATATTTACAATCTAGCCAATATTGAAATGCGAATGCGTTTGTGAAAACTGATAAACAATCGAATATCTAACTGTATCTAACTCTTGTCAAAGTATGCACTATATGATATTTAATTTATCACATAATTTGTGTTAGCAATTAGTAAACAATATAAATCCTAATTAAACTATAATATTTAGTGAATTAGCTTGTATATTTTATGTAAAAAACCGTTCATTTATTAAGGAATTTGTTAAGAAATATAAAATAAGATATCAAAAATGTAATTAAAAAAATAAAATAATTGTTATTTGTTTTTACTGTTGGCAAAGAGTATTTTTAATATTAAATTTGGAATTACATAAATTAGGAAACAAGACATCCATGGATAAGGATAAGAGCACTGGACCGGTTAATATAAAGGACTTAGTCTAACGCTGAATAGAAGATTAATGGTTAAAAAAAGATATGCATAAAGATAGAATGGATCGTCTTTTCGTATTGAATGTTGAGAGAGGAACATAAACATGAAAGAAGTGTCTCGATAACAGGGCATAATTTATTATTCTATTTATTTTGTTTTTTTTTTTTTATTTCAAAGAGTATTATCAGATTATTTTTCTGTGAGAAAGTTAGAAATATATTTAGTATTCATTGGTTGGAGATTTAAAATAATAGAACATCTTGTGCATGTAATGGTGGAAGGAATTTCAAATAATAGAAGCCACGTGACGTATAGATGAATAGAAGTAAATAAAAAACTGAACGTGGAATGAATTATTTGTAAAAGTTGAAATCAATATGAAATAAAAAATATTTGCATGAAAAAAATGTTATTATATAAATAACATAAAAATTGTCTGAATCAATGAAAGAAGAAAATTATTAATATAACCATTTCTCTCTACAATTTGAAGAGAATGTAAAGTCTGCAATCTAATATTGTATTAGAAAAATTGGGTATTAGATAGATTATACAGAAAAAATACAGCAAAATTGGCAACTAATTGCTATATAAACGAATCACTAATAAATATATTATGATTCTTGTATCGTAAGTATTACTTCAACGATATACTCAAAGTGGTCTTAAATATTGATGAAGAAAATACAATAGCAAATAAAAAGTACTGGCAAAAAAAGTATAGCCTAGACACGGTAATGTAATGGTGGAAGGAATTGCTAATAATAAAAGTTGGGAAAAGGAACAGTTGTTTCCCGTTATAATTCAAGGTGCGGCCCTGTGTTTTTTCCCTTCGTCTGGACGTCCCGCTGTTTCTTTTATTTTATAATTCCTTCCTTTCATGCGCCTCCCTTCTGGCCGCGTTAGTTGGGTGGACTTCGTAAGCAAGAAACGACGAAGTAAGTTGGAGATTCGAATGGTAATGATATTCATAAACTGTTTTACACGCCATCAAAATTGGAAGTGGAGAGAATGACACGCACGCACACGTATATAACGTTTTATGAAGTTTACGGCATTCGAGCGCACCGCCCCCATTAGCATATTAACCGTGGCTGCCTGTAAAATTCGCTCCATGAACAAGAGATGTGGAGTTGCTTGCTTCAGGCAGTAGCAACAGCAGCGAAAGACCTGGTATATCCGAAACTAGATGCGAGATCGCAATATGCAGATCGATTCGCCGCTTACGTAATGCGAAGGCATCCGCCGCGGGCCTCGTTGACACTTGCGGGATCTTCGGAATTTGCAAATTTTCTAATAAGGTCAGCGAGAAGGCGTCGAAGGATGCGAGGTCTTACCCTGGGAAGGCGGGCAGGAGGAGGATGAGGTCCTTCAGGCAAACAACGGATCCTTGCACACCGCACCGAGCAAACATAGGCATTGTTGGGGCCCAGAAGCCTTCGACTAATTATATGGCGTCTAATTAGGGCCGAGGCGCTAAGATGCGAGAGACGAGAAATGATGTATTACAGAATACCCGCACATCTTCACCCACCCCTTATATACATATACATACACAAACACATCATAGATACGAGAAGACGTGTACATCAACATCGCGTGTCGCGGTTGATGCATATGAAGCACGACCAAGGAAGATGGGGCGACGTGAGCCGGATGCTGCAGGAGAACGAGATCAGTTTCTATTTAGTAACACACGTATCTATTGTGGAGGCGGCCGGAATAGAAATAAACAAACGTTGAATTTATAGTTTATCTCCGCTCCGCATCCTCTTCTCGCGATGTGCAATAGGGGCGGGCGGAGGGCATTTTAATCTCGACCAAACAAAGACGGCACCCGCCACACCGCACAGCACAATTGCGAAAACCGCCCCCGCTCTCAAACTGATTTATGCACCGTCGACTTGCACAAACCACTTTGCACTGCTAATGTCGGCCGACGTCGGACCCATCTTTACGGGCGCAAAACGTTATTATGCATCGACCATCTAATATTCAGGAATTCCTCTTTAAATGCGCCCCGCAATTTCGCTTAGTTTTTCGTTAATTGGCGTGCATTCAAACGAAACTAATGTAAATGTGCACTAGATCGAGAATGGGGAATTATTTCATGTTGGAAGAGCGCATAAGCTAAAACTGTAAAATAATAAGACACAAAATTTCAATTAAAAATACATTATTTTATTATATATTTTTAAAGTAATATGAGTTACACAAACTAGTTTTATTAGAAACGTTGCAATGCGTTTATTTCAGGTGTTCGTTCTTTGTGATAGATATTATTTCAAATCTCTATTCTCTTAGTAGATTCATAAGAACTAGTGGTTTAAATGTTCTTTAATATTGAATTTAATTCAATTTGTCTTTCTTAAAGGTTTTTAAGTGTGTCAAGGTTAAATTTAAATGGAGTACAATAAAACTGACATTCTTTGTTCCCGGGAAACAGGAAATTTAAGATTAATTTTAAAAACAATAAAAAGTGTAATTACATTTATTTATTCATAAAGCTAGTAACTTTAATATTTATTTAAAAAAAAAACTTAATTACATTACTGCAACAACTTTGTTGTTGTTGATTCCCTTGAAAACGGGAAATACAAATACTAAAAAATAATTTAGATTTCCCGACCAAAATCTTTTAATAAATTATAAAATTAATGTTGTTCTTCTTCATAAAATTGAAATCTTTGTTTGGAGAAAGCTACACTAACTCCAATTGATATCAAACATATATCAAACAGTTGGGATTTACTTTAATGTTTTACTTATAGCGTATAGAATAGTTTTACACAATCTTATTTTAATGTTTGATGCTTTAAAATTATAAAAAAAAGTGTTGAAAAATCTTCTGTTTTAAAGTTGATTTGATTTGTGCAGTCTTATTTTTTGTATTTAAAGCTTTTTTGCCTTTAATTTTAAGGTTATTTTAATGAATGAATAAGAAAATATTATGAATTAAATAATCCATCCCTAGATTAGATAATCTATTTTGGTCAGATGTGCAATGTTATTGCAGTTTAACACGTTGTTGTTATTCAATTTCTCGGTCTGTTATAACAGCAAACAGTGCGCATCTGAATCTGTCAATAGCAATTCAATATGTTAATCAATTGACATCAAGGGAGTTCAATCGGTGCCCCAGTTAATTTTGTTGAAAATGTTTATTCGATAAGTTCTGTAAGCAGAATAAAGACATTGGAAGAAGTAAACCATTGTTTGCTTGCAATAATTACCACAAATATAAATACAAAATTAATTAAGTACGTATAATTTTTAGTAATTTTTTGGTTGAAGACTTATGTAGTTACATTTTCTATCTTTGATTCAAATGAAGAAATTCAATTACATTATATTATAATATTTATTGCAAAAATGAATAACCAAATATTATAATGTAATAATAAAAAATAAATTAAACTGCTAAGGTTACAGTATATAGTTTTTGTTATTTCACTTCTCGATTATCCTATTACTATATATTTTTCTTACAAACTCAATAATGAACGACTTGCATAAATAAAAATAAAAATGGAGACGGCCGGGTCTTTCATCATGAAGGATGGATAGTCCGGACGAATTTAGCATTCTTCAGCCGAATGATGCTTTAGAATATATTATTTGTTTCATTTCAAGAATACTTACTTTTATTTGGTTTATTTATAATTTCATATTTTTTATATATACTCATATATGTACATTTCACGTTTTTCAGAACGCCATTTTTTGTGACAATTTATATTTTATTGTGTCTCTGGGCGGAAAGACATAGGTCAATAGTCCTTTGGTTGCAATTGTGACTACTAAAGATTGTTATTGTTATTAAATAAAAATACATATAAATGTTATATTTGATTAGATTAAAATTCTATCGTGGAATATTAAAGAAAATTCCATTCGAGAGGCATAAAATGTTTGGGTATAAAAATATCGCAAATAAGTAAATAGCATTCTTTCCACGTCTCGAACCGTTCTCCGCGTTGGCTATGCTCCAATGATATTTAAACTGCTATCGCCCAAGTAAAAAAGGAAACATCAACGACGCGAAGAGCTATAGAGAAGTAGGAAATATTGTAAAAAAAAATATATGACTACCTCGATGTCGCATTTTTATAACACCAACAACCTTTCAAGTGAAATCCCATAAAATAGTATTTTTCTTCTGCTTTTTATTCAACTATTGAAATTTACATCAACTAATGTGAATGTTTAAATATGTAATTTACTTTCCGAATGTGCTGTTGCGGATTCTCATTCTGGATATTCCTAGGATAATATTCTCTGTGCGGGAAATGTTTATTGTTCAAAGTGTATTGTTGGTCTTGCAGGTGTAGTATTCCACTGGGAATACTTCTCAAGTTTTATTTTATATTCTATGCAAAATGGACAAAGTCTGGCATTTTAATAGATCAGCACGGTACAGTTCGTTTTATATACATTTTCTGAATTAAATATGTAACAATTTTAATGTTTTATCACGTATATATTATTTCTGAAGCTGTAATATCTATTAATAAAAGTTAAAACGAAAATAGTAAACTATTCTATAATTTATCTAGTTATTCTATATAATATCAGACATATCGGCTCTATGTTGTGATATCAATAGTGAATTGTGTAATGTGAATTCGTCATACAGTCATACCTAGATTAACGAATAGTATGCATTCCTCAAAATTACTTCATTAAGCCAAACTTCATTTTCTGATATATTTAGAAACTAGCACGTGTTTTCGTAAAAAAATGTCATTTAAGCACTTTTATAAATGTTTGGTACATTTTTTGGCAGGAACTTCTTTCATTTCGTCTTTATTTTCTTTGTCTTCGTTGTTTACAAATTCTTCTAAATATTCTAAACCATCATCTTCTCTATTCAATAGAGATATTTATTTTTAATATCGATTGTTGTGTTCAACCACTAAAGATGCATACCATCGAGGGCATGATTCCGCAAAGGAACAGTGACCTGAGCTACTTATAAAAACCATGCCTTACTCCTCAAACTGCCACCCCCTAGTTGCATCGTAATTTTATACATAGAATAAGTATTTGTAATTAGTCTTAGTAATAACAACTACATAGTCTTAGAAGTATCGTTGAGGGAATAACTACATATTGTTAGTTGAGATAATAAAAAAAACACTTTAAAGAATATTTAAGAATAAACCACAAGTAAAAACACGTTTTATTGTTTATTTACAACAATTAGAATCCACAGCAGACAACAGAAGATAACATTCCACATTAACTCAATTCCATACCTGAGACATAACATCATCCATCTGCATAACTTAATTTCTAACTTTATATTGCGGAGTTTGTTTCAGCGAAGCTTCGTTATTAGAGGATACATATGAAAACATTTTTATGTTACTAAACGCTTCTTGGAACAAAGTTTATATTAGTGTACATTACTCACTATAATTTGTTTCTGCTTTCTGAATTATCAAAGTAAATTGTCCGATGTTAATGAATGTCATTAATAATTATTATCTATAGGATTAAAAGGTCTGCGATTAAACTTCGAGAATGCAGTAAATTGATTTATCATGTAAAAAAAAGAAAGCACACGGAAAGTAATTTAAATGAACCGGAGGGGAGAAAAGACAGAACGAAAAAAAAAGTAGATGCCGTTGGAAGTTTCTTCGTAAATTCACCGTGAAGTCTGCTGCATAAAGATTCAGTTTCCTAAACACGAAACAATCACGAAACGTTTACAAGCCGAAACGGATAAATAATGGTTGTATTTTGTACGAAATTCATTTCAACTTTTATTATTATTCCGTTCCCCGTTCATTTTCCATTTCTATTCTATATTTCGAATGATAAATAGACGCAGTTTCTATTCGCGACAGGAATGAAAAACTTTACTTATTTAATCAATTATGTGATATTCTGTATTTAATATTGTTTACGAAAATAGGTTGTTTTCGTGGATATGAAATCCAATTACAACATCAACGCGTGTCATTTATTTTTGGTGTCAATACCATACATTTCGTTGAAAGCTGAAAAACGAACAAACAGATGGTCAAGGTGAACAAAGTCAATTAATCGTGTAAAAACAATGTACAGTAAATAGCTTAATCACTTATTCTCAAATGGTGGATTATGTCGGACTTTGAAGATGGAATTATAACTATGCAGGATGCAGCAATTTGGCTTCAGACTTTGCCCTATAGATTGCACTATTACCGTAATTAGGATTTAGCCTAAACCATGCGATAAAGATATTTATTATGTCTCATGTGCATTTGCATTAATGTAACCCAGTTGGATCTATTAAATATTTAGCTGTCGATAAATCTTCTATTAATATTTTATATAACCAAATATTGTTAATAATGTCATACATTTTATATTTAATAAATATTTCATTTTTTTATAGATGAATATATTTTATAATAATAAAATCAATAACTAAAACAAAACACAATTTGATAAATCACCAATATTTTTATTCCAAGTCATATGGAAATAATAGATAGAGAGAAAATTAAACATAAAATTTTGATCTTTGAGAAATGCCAAAGCGACATATAAATGAACTTACAAAAAAATATAAAATTATTTACAAAATATTGATATACAAGAATACCTCGTATAGTGCGGTTAATTAGTTCCTGGACTAATTGAGGACTTTAGAACCTCATAAAATTAAACAGCAAGAAATTTGAAAAAATAATTTAGTGTACACATTTTTAGAATTATTTTAAATTTTGTTTAAATTAAGTTTATTTTGACATTTTTATACACTATAGTTAGCTCGAAGCTGCAGTATTCGTAGGAATACGTAGATGGTTTTTAATATTTAACATTTTCATATTTGAAAGGGATATTTTCATGAAGAAATATGAATATTGATTATTTTGAAGTGTATCTGACGATGTATGAATGTGGTGCATGGAGTTATTTATGTATTAACGGTTATATATGTAAGTATTAAGAGAATATTAAAATGTAGTTTGGTGCAGCGAGAGGAGTTTTAAACGTTAAGAGCATCTAGTGGGAATAATGTATATTCGAGTATGTCCAATAACTTAAGTGTATTCATGGGGTTATAAAAATGGTTGCTGTTTACTTCACCTCTGGGAGGTCATGTGCGTTTGTGGGTTGTATACTGCATCTGACGTAGCGAACTGAATGTGGTAGTAGGACGAATCCACAGCCCGTATTAATCTGATCCATCGGTTTCTAGGAATACTTGGTTTAGTTCCGATAGCGTCTCGAAGCCGTTTAATGAATCAAGTGAGCACCTGCAATCTCGCAACGGCGACTCTACTTCAAAGGGCGTCAGTCGTGTCGCTGAAGATTCGGTGGAGGCGCCGGGTGGTTTTCTTCCCTACCAATCGTAATTTTATTAGGATCTACTTGGACGCGTCCTCAAAGGCTGTCATTTATGTGCGCGAAATTCTTGTACGAACTCCCAGCAGTGGCCCATCCTTGTGTTTACTAGATTATGGCCAGGTCCCACATGGACTGCGGTATCATTAGTAATCAACTCTATGTAGTGCACTTCATAACTCAATTGTGCCAATTAGAACCGTTTAATTTGACATCTCCCGATGGAGGTTATTTGCATATCATTGTAGACCAAACCTGACGAGACATAACATCCGCAGATAATTAACAAATTCATGCCAGACGTATATTGTTCTATTTAAACAAAAGATTATTGTATTCAAACGTCGATTATCCGCGATATGATTGATCCCTAATCGCAACTTGGATAATTACAAATCAAATAATAGTAAATGCATTAATCTCATTAAAAATAAAACAAATTCACTCAGTATTTAAATTAAAAAAAAAACTTTTATTTGCGATACAAAACGGACTGTTTGAAAGCGGACTGTTCGAGAAACAGTATAAATAAGCCGCACATCAATAAAGAAGCAAAATGAAAAAAAAAACTAATTTTTGTAGAATTTATTTTTATATTATACATAAAATTTAGTTTGTTTTGAAATTTTCAATTTCAACTTTAGTGCATGAAACTTAATATGTTTATTTATTGAGGATTTACAAAAAAGCTATTAATCCAAGTTTGTTAATAAAAATAATTGAGTTTAAAATTGAAAAGAATACAATTTTATACTTGTGTATGATACAAAATGCACAATATGAATATTATTGCAAAATATCGAACAAAGTATTATGGGATTTGCAAAAATAAAAATAAATTCAGTATTATAAAATGTCAAATACTATTCACATTTGTTTTTTTTTCGAACATGCTACAAATTCAATGCATAACGGAATACATTTTTTGATACATAATTTGAGTTAAACTAGTAGAATGTGCGCTTTTTTTTGCGCGTCAGTTTCTTTGTTATGTACGACTCAGAATTATAATAGAAATCCTATTTTAGACGCCCCATTGTACGACTGGGATTAAACGCGAAGAGCAAAATTGCATTTTCAGTTCCAAACAAGAGTTGAACTGGATACAATGTAGCCATGTTTATTCATGACTAAAATTTCCGCACCTCGGTGACATATCAATGTGTAACTAAATATTTCTTACTTTCTATTATCAAATAATAATTTGTATACACGCAAAGTTAAAATTAGTTTACTTTGCACTTTATTATAATTATAAACCGGCTCTGATATTTTTGTGTGACAATTATAGGTGTATTTTTTATTTAATACGGTCATACTTCGGTAAACATTGCCTCCGATGACGAAGTTTTAAGTTCCATATAACATATTAAATATTTCAATGCTCAACAGAAGATGACCAGATGCTGTACTTTAAGGAGGAAATAAGAAATGAAGTTATACAGATAACTCAATCAATAGATCTCAACAATGTCGAGATTATAGAAGTTTATTGAATGCAGAAGATGGTGGTTTTTATATGTTTTAGATAACATTTATTTAGTAACAATATTATTTCATGTATTTTTGCTATACACTTTGAATATAATAATAAATTACCAACAAGTATTTAGGTCTGTTTCACGTCTCTTTATAATATAAAATATATATTACCTTAAAACTGAATACAGTTTAATATACTTGATAGTGAATATAATGTTCTAAATTATAAACAATATTGTTTTGCACTAAAATATAAAAAATGGAATAGAAAGGAATATATTATACATGTTTACAACATTGTACACATTGTCAAATGTATGGTATTTGCAGTTTAAATATTTAACATATGCTGAAAAGCTGTATTCCAACTTTAGAGGCTCTTGGAGCTATCCGACAAAACATTTTAATGTAAAATGCCCAGCATCCCTTTCTGGGTTGGTACGGCCGCTTACCGACCGCTGCTTTTATTTATTTACTTTTTTTACTATTTATGTTTGTGTGCATTTGGAAATTCCGTATGCAGAATTTAAAGAGGCGAGTAAATGGAATGATCAAAGGTGTAATATGCATGAGTAATGTGAATATTCCTTGTGCGCGTCCTGTTTATTTTCAACTTTTTACAATCCTTTCTCTCTTTTTCGCCGCTAGCTGGTTTTTGGGCCTGTATTTTGCTGTAAGCAAGTGCAGTTGCGATGTTGAATTTCCGGGGATGAAAATAAAAGAAATCCACCACTTTCGAATGGTATTCATTTATCATGGGGCAAAATAAGCGTACTCATAGTCGTGCATTGTGGTCAGGGTCAGGACTGGGTTGCGGTGTCTGGTATATAGTGTAAGGGTGGGCGGCGTGATTCTCATTTCCTGCAGGGGATGAATAATAGGAGAGTCGTGTTAAACTAATAGGGCTATCAGAATACGCGACTAAAGTTACAATCGCGTCTCGTATCCACCCGAAGCCACCACCACCTCCACCCTCAACTGAACAGCATCTTGAATGTATACTTTTATTTTTCATCTTTCTTAAGTATTTTCATCCTTACATTTTCTCTTCTCTTACACCAAACAAGATAGAAAATGTATTTATGGGAAATATCATATCACATTATCTTAATTTTAATACAATGATAATATATATTTTTATAGTTATATATAAATAAAGAAAAATGAATAAATCAAATCAAATTGAAACAGAAAATAATTAACTCTTCATTTTAATTATTCACAATATGTTATGCATAATAAGCAGTTAATTATTTAATTTTTATTATATAAACACATTTTATTTAGGTAAATTTAACTTTTTAATACATATTAATATTATAAGAATTTATGTAGAAATGTACGTTCGCATGAACATTAAGTAAGTTCGAGCGTACATAAAACGTACTTAAAAAAAAAGAGTAAATGAAAATCTATCATTCCAATAACATACTTTCATATAACATAAGGCAATTTATGTACGTATTATGAATAATGTGAATGTATTAACTAAGGTGTATGCAAATGTTTATATTTCCATATAAACTTCTTAACAATATCCATCAAATAGCTTAATTTTATTTATTTATTTTTAAATATTCAATGATCAATCTTAATTTATTTAATCCGAACTACAATTCATATATTTTTTAAGATAGACGTATTGGTTATTGTCCATAAAAAATGTAAGTATTTACCAAGTATTCGTTTAATATTTGAAAGTTTTTAACGTAATTAAACATAAATATCAAATTCTACCTTTTTGCTTTGTATGTGGACTTTTCATGTTAATATTTTATTTAAATGTGTTTCCAGATAATTCGCTTTATTTGAAAATGGTATTATTTTATTCTAAGGATAAACCTTTGTTGTGTGTCTAACCCTTTAGCATTGTAATAAACATGTAATTGTTCAAATTGTACGAATTTATACGTTTATTCATTTGTGAAAATGAAGAACATTATTTTATTTAAATAATTAATATTGTATTTAAAGCTTGTATAATTATTACATATCATGTAAAACAGTTGCCAATTTAATTTAAATTGAATTTATTTATGATATTTCCAAACAAATTTTTTGATTTAATTTATTAGATAAGATTATTTAGTATCTATTTTATCAATTAAATTATAGTTTATTCTATTCAAATAATCACATTGTCGCTTTTTGTTAATTATGAAGAACAATTTAATTAATATAAAGTATATGTGAGCTTCAAACCAGATGAATCGAGTAAATAAATACATATAAATGAAAGTTTGTTTCGAAATTTTAAAACCGTGTTATAGTGAATCCGGACTAATTGAAGCCGCACTATGCGAGGTATTTATGTTCACTAAAATTAACAGTTAATTCAAGAAATCTGAAAATATTAAAAATTTTTGAATAATTGAATAAACCATGTTTAATTTAAATATACCTATGATTAAATGTATTTCCAGTTAAATAAACTAATGATTCAGCTCTCAAAGCAATTTTGTTTCTCTACATAAATAATTAAAATTCAATAAATATTTAATTATGTTTTTGAAATAATTAATTTGGTACAATAAAATTTCTTAAATATAATGGAAAAATCGATGTTGTTTTATTATTAGATCGAATTGGAGAAATCTTTTTAGAAAGGTTTAAATCGAGTGTTTTCTTTCACATTTTTCGGAGATACTCGAACTACTCACTGGACTGTGTAACGTCAGTCTGAAAATAAAATCAATCAACTCAAGATATACCTCGAATAAAAGGTAGTTGTTTTCTAATAAATTTGTATCTTAAACTTTTTGATGATAATACGGAAGATCATTATCTAAAGCAATCTATTATTAGTTTTTTTTTTGTTATTATTATGTCGTATAATTTTATTCACAATCTGTTCATCAATGTGAAAATTGAGTAAATTTAAGATTGTGGTTGACATTAATGGATAATCTTTCCCGGTGAATAGTTATCATTATGATGATTTGATTTTTTGATTTGATGGTTGGCTGTCGTCTTGTATGTTAACTTCACTAGTATATTGATGCTCTGCGGTTCCACTATTTCCTTGATTGTGAATCTGCTGCTATCCTTAACACTGTCATTGTCCATCCACTTGATTGAAGGTCCATATGTTGAACCTCATTCATTTAACTGTCCATCTGTGATGAACGATGGCCCTATTGCTGCAAGTACGGAGAGGACTCACAAAGGGCCTGGCTTGACCAGGATTCGAACCGGCGGCATACCCGTCGAAATCGTGGGTAGGGCGATTTAATCATTCGGCTATTAGTTGCCCTATATAATTAGTATATAAAAAAATGGATGGAAAGAGTGCGGTCAATTGCACTATGCAATAGATCACAGTAGGACCTGTTTTTGTGTGGTTCTTTTTATGCGATTTTATTTTTGTGCGATTTGAGTATATGAAATCTAACCTATTCCAACGACGTTAGCACCATTGTAATGTTTTCTATCAGTGTGCATATGTACAGCCTGCACAAACGATTCTGTTAGTCGATTTTGAATCAATTCATCACAAGAAGATGCGCGTTTTGGATTAACATGAGTAGCAGTGAATTATGTACTAGCATTTTGAAGGTTTCAGTAATATATTACACAAAATTATTTGTTATATGTAAGAATTTATGAAATTTACAGTTTTTACTGTATATGCAATTAATATTGATTATATCATTTATAATAATGATTATATTTATTACCACTCATAGTAGTTTTCAATATGTTTGAAATAAACTGAAATAAACGAAAAGATCCTCGTAAAAATGTATACCTTACTTAAGTTTTGAAGTAAATAGTTTACAATAAACAAAATGATAAATTGATGGAAACTATATACAATGAAAAGCAAAATAGAAGCAGACCTGTCTACGCCCATGCTGACGAGAGAAAAATATTTGTTTGCCGTCGAATGTCGAATTGATAATCAATTATAAAACTCGCCAAATAATTTTCGCTGCATGAAAATTGTATGTTGCTTGCTACTGCCGTCTGTTGTTGTTGTTGTTGGAACTGTATATTTTTTCAGTGCAAACTGTTTGTTGTTTGTTTTACGTTGTGTCTGTTAAACGGAGCCATCCGTGTGTATGTGTGTCTGTATCCGATGATATAAAAATGAACGCGAAAAAACTTTTTTTTTACATGTTGGCGCCTACATGAAGCGGCGCTGAAAGTGGCTGAACAAACCTCGAGGGTGGAGTAAAAGGGCTGAAAAAAATATATATTCACAAAGCAAAAGGGGGAGCTCGAGTTAGAAAAAAAAAGAAAGCAGGCAACAACCACACAGAACTGCTGGTGATGCTGCCGTCTCTGCCTCTGCAGATGAATACATGTAGAAGGGTTTTTGGGTTTTCGCGCTTATCTCGGAATACCTCTACTAGATATACTTTAAATCCTTGCATGCTGCGGAGATAGAAAGAAATAAAGGCTCGGAACTGGGCGAAAGAAAGACAGTAAAAGATGTAGAAGGAGAAAATGAAACCCGCGTCCAAATTGAATATTATATTTCCCAGCTTCCGGTTGCTGCGGTTGGTATCCAGATTAAGATCTGGATAGAAAGTGTTAAGCCGATTTCGGGTATACTTAGGTGCATGCTGCTTAAGTTCCAGAGGGACTTATTTAGCCAAGTAAGGAACTAATTTGTTTTTAAATTATTTAAGCCTCTCTCGAAGGATGTTTGCCGCTCTACCCTTTTTCTTCCGGTCACAGAAATCAATTCTTATTAATTATTACCGGAGAAAATTAACATCTTAAGGGGAATAACGGTTTGCGCATTCCTTAATTACACGGAAAATTGCATAAAATATGAGGGCACGGCATTTGTTCGCGCTGTAAACATTGCATATATCCGGAAAATTTTAAATTAACTCTTTCTATAATCTGATGCATATCATTATTAAAACATTTACCTACGTAATTTTCTCTCTAAACAATTAAATATACCTTCAATCATTAAATTTTTAAGCCATTTAATGTATGTATCACATTTATTATTTAGGTTATAAAGGTTGTTGTTTTCTTCATGATTTAATAAAATGGGTATATTTTAGAAATCCCTCAATGATTAATTAATTAATCTTTCTTTTTTAAATTTGATGATCATAATTTGGTGTTGAATAGATTTTATAGTGCGAAGCAATACTTAGGAGAATACTTCCAAGATTGAAATATTAAAAATTAGATTACAATAAACAAAAATTACCAAAAACTGTTAAGATTATACCTATCTTATCAAAAAGACTAATAATCGCAGAAATTATAGAAATAATAACTCATCATACCAATTACTTGATAAATTTCTACATAAACATGACACATTTTTTAACTGAAGCTGAAAATTATTAGAACTCCTTTAATCATACAAAATTAAATCGCTTTAGGAAGTTTTCTTTTATTAAAGTTTTTTTTTTAATCTTTATTAATTAGCATTGTTTTGATTATTTGTCTTTTTATGGTAATTCTATAATTTTATTTATTAAATTAAATTATAACAAGAAAATTTATTATTTACCTTCACAGGTTTATACGCAATCAAACGGTTGTTTTTATCAAAAAATCTCAAATTTATTTGAAAACGCAATTGAATGAATTATAATTCACTTAAAATATGTTATTTTTGCAGCACATATGAAATTGTCAATTTAACTTAATACAAACAAAATGTATTATCATAAAACCTAAGGACAAACTGTTTTTTCTTATTATTGCCCACCTCTATATTACAGCGTGGGGAGCAGTGTTTTGTCTGAAAGCATCAGTCTCAACTTGGAAACTGTTTATATAACGTTTTATTATGTCTGAAAAAATCACGTCCTACTTTTGCAGAAAGCAGAGACGAGTGAGGCTTTTAAAAGTTGAAATTTAAAATTAGGAACATGACATTTACGACATTCTTTCCCCTTCTTCAAGTGAGCTTTGGTTTATTGATTTTTTTTTGTTAAAAAACGATTTACATTTTCATTAATTAAATAAAACTAGAGTTGAAACTCAGTTTCATAGAAAATTATTTTGTAATAAAATAAAATGTATGTTATTTTAGAGTTGAGAATAAATATTATTATAATTACCTTTCATTTATTTCATTAATAATAAAAATATCCAAAAAATAATTAACAAATTGAATAAACAGTAATGTTTAATAGTTATCGTTTTATTTTTTTTACGAATATACACAATACTTTATTTCAGTCTGTCTGTACTGTATATAATTATTTACATAATTACTGTAACAATAGTTTACACAAACAATAAGTATTTTTAGAAAAGCCAAAAATAAATATTTTTAATTATGTGTGGAATAATAATTTATTCGAAAATATCAGCCCGAATATGTATTACAGACTGCATAAATTTGAATAAATAGATTAAAATATTTTCTTACTAATTCTGTTCAATTACTAAGTTCAATTAGATCAACAAAATTGTACATCTTCCAAAAAGATTATATTTTATTCAAGAAATTATCAATTTTTGTTTAGACAGTTAATTTTTTATCATTATATCTCCTTGTAACAAGTTAGAGCTTTTAGAATTTTGTTCGCAAGTCCAGGAGTTCGTATGTCGGGGGATACTTTTGAAATACAAGACACAAAAATTAATACATTTTTATATATATTTTTCAAAAATAAACTTTTATTTAAATTAAATTGTTAAATATAATACTTATATTTCTGACCACAAAACTATTATTATTTAATTCTATGGATTCAAGAATTGTCATAATGATTGATAAATTTTAACTAATTGATTTTTTTGTATTGAAACAATCTTCAAAATTTAGGATCTCGTTTTCTTCTTTTCGAAGTTTATTTTTCTTCCAGAATTGGCCTGAAGCGACGGTATTTAGAGGGGCACCCTAATTGAAAAAGCTGGTGCTTTTTTTTTTTTGAGAAAATAATTGTTCATTTGATTGCATTTTAAATTTAAGTAGCTTTTATACATAGCCTGATTTTGTTAACGTATTTCCATTAATTATTTTCTTAATTATTCAAAAATAAAAGAAAATCTGTGATATGCGTTAAATTGCTAAATAAAATGTTAATATTTATTGAATTTCATATTTGTTTAAGCATCTTTTATCATTTCACTAAAGTCAATATTAGTTGCTTATTAATTAAAAAATATGTCAAACATTACTAAAGTCAACGTCATAAAATATTGGAGAATACAACAATATCTCTCATAGTGCGACTTTGATGAGTATGAATTTACTATTGAACGATTTAAAAATGTCAATTTTTTTTATGTCGTATAATTTTATTCACAATCTGTTCATCAATGTGAACATTTAGTAAATTTAAGATCGCGGTTAATATTTGATTTTTTAATTTGGTAGTTGTCTGTCGTCTTGTAGGTTAACTTCAGTAGTATATTGATGCTCTACGATTCTACTATTTCTTTTGACTGTGAATCTGTTGCTATCCTTAACACTGTCATTGTCCATCGACTTGGCTGAAGGTCCATATGCCGAACCTCATTCATTTAACTGTCCATCTGTGATGAACGATGGCCCTATTGTTGCAAGCACCGATGGCTGACAAAGGGCTTGGCTTGACCAGGATTCGAACCGGCGCCCACGAAATCATGGATAGGGCGACTTAATCAGGCTATTAGTTGCCCCTTAAATGTCGAAATGAACTAAATTTTAATTGATAAAACACGATAAATTAAAAAAAATAATACAACAAATTATTTATTTATACTTGAATGATTGTTTTTCACTTTATGCAAACAAGTCTGTTTTGTGTATTTGATTTTTATATAAGTTCTCAATTAATCCGTGGCAAATTAATAATGAAAATAACTATGAAGAATGTATCCTGTCTTAATAGAATAATCCACATTAATGTCTCAAGTTACTCAATATGTGGATACAATATAGAACAGGGTGTCTCAAAGTTTTCCTGCAACGTAACACTTCATAAATCCAGCAACACCGGAACTCCTTTTTATTTTATAATGTAGGTAAAATCACACAATAAATAAAATTAAAAAAAAAAGAGAAAAAACAATAATTATTTATTTTGAAATTATTTCATTTCAAGTTTTCATGAAACACCAGTGAAACAAAGTTTGGGAAACCATAATATACAAAATCAAAAAAAAGTTAAATAAATTTTGCATACTTTCATTAAAAAATGTAATTTATTTTAACCAGGTTATTGCAATCTCACCTTCATGCTAGTGTAAGTAGTTTTTTGCGCTTGGATAGAGATTGCCGTAGGGATGATTGGATTCTCGAAAAATAAATATTTGCGATAGAATCCGTGTAATTGTAGGATATATGTGATATAACAATATATATGTGGAGAAATGGTGGAGCTCAGCGAGGAGTAAATGAAACAGGGACCGGATGTAACGAACAGGTGTTTCGGTTCAATAGTTCATGTAAACTTATTAAGTAAACTGTGAGGGGGTGGTACATGTACGGGTAAGGGTATGGCCGGCCTAGCCTAGATATTTAGTGATTATTAACGAGTATCCCAGCCTTATCGAAGTCTGACCGGAAGCTGACCCTGCCATAATTATAGCAAACTAATATATAAAGTCCACACCGGACATTGTTTCCCTTCCCTACGAGACATTTTTGATGAAATTTACGATACGCAAAAACAAACAACCTCGATATACGTTGTAATTACTTACACTATCCCCGTTTTACGTTATTTTGACACCCGAATTTCAACTTCGATTTCCGTATTAATTATTCGTCCACGAGTTTTATCACCATATTAAATATAATTAGGCACATTATTTCCGCGCTTCGCCTAATTGCGACTCTCGCCTTTTCCCTTCCGGAATCTTTTCGCCATTAAAAAACAGCCCCTGCGCCATCATTAAATAAACTTCTTTCCGGAAATGTATATATAAAGTTTGTTTTTTTCTCCCCTCCTTCTACTTCTTCATCTTCCTCTTCCTCCAGTGGAAACGACCTCGGAAGAATGATATTATTAAGGGAAAAGATTAGGTTGTTTCTCGTAATTACTTCATCAAGTCCTTCAACGAGGGCACGGAATATTTCTCCCTTATTGTGTTTCGCGTAATTCCATCAATGCTAATCCAATTTTCTCGACTCCGGAGTCACCCGATCCGGATACCTGATGCGAATCTATTATGCAATTATTATTACTCCCACATGTGTATAATATAAAGGCGAATCACCTGAGTAGAATTCGAATTTATGTAGCTTCAATCCCGTCCCCGATAGAAGCATTGCGTGTTAGAGTATTAACAATTTAACAAACTTATTGGGATGGAATTAGATAAATTCCCCATCAGAGGAATTGAAGCTAATAATTTTGGGTTTCTGCTCTTGAATTCCGGTCACACCTCGACGTCCACCATGCTTCCAGCTGCCACATTTTCCCCATGTTTTCCCGATTGGGACAAAGCAATAAAACTTATCCAAGGTCAGAATATTTCCCAAACGGCTTTCCACCATCCCTCTCCGTACGTTAAAGGCGTCACGACGAAAAACTATCGGCACTAAATTTTCCTTAGTTAAACTTCACGCTCCTTCTTTTATATATTTTTTGTTCACTCTCTCTCTCTTCTTCTCTTCTCACACTATTTTACTCTCGTAGTAGGGAGACAAATTTATTTAGCCCTCCGAGATTTATTAAAGGTAGGCACATAAATAAAATGAAAGGCCCTGAGGAACAGAGTAGAAGCCAAAGCGACATTCTCGCCGTTTAAAGGGAAGCCTTCTCTAATATCTTAAGTGTTATATTAAACTGCATTGTCGTTAATTAAATGCACACTCAAATTATCCACGACAGAAAATTCAATAGTAATCTTATTTTATATAAGCCATGTGCATCCATATTCTACATGACATAATACAAAAATAAAACAAAAAAAAATTGGTTGATATAATCAAATGATTATTTATAACAACATTAACGGCCATTCGTTGAACCATTGGGAGATATTACAGCAGTTAAATGATTACTTCTGGAAGCGAAAAATGCGTAGTAACGGTGAATATTTTAGAAAGTGTTAAATAATCTGCGTCCATGTCCATTATTATGAGGGTGTACTTTGTATATTATATTTGTATCATGGGGACACCGTACATATTATAAATAACGTATGCAAATAGTAATTTCAAATTAACTATTAAATTATTAATGATTAACATGGTATAGTAATTGATGTATTATTAATATTTGCAATAAACAAATTATTTTCTGCGATAAATTCTAACCAATCATTTAAACATTTGTAAAGGCTGTTCGAAAATGAATTTGTTCGACAACCAAAACCATTCTCCTTCTCTAAATTTCAGAACCCTATTTTGATTTTGTTTTGTGTTCAGCAACCGTGGCATTTTTGAGCAAAAATAATAACATAATTATTTTTAGGACGAAGAAAAATTACCATTAATGTCACAATAATCACATTATTGCAAAAGTATTTTTTGGCCTTTTTTTTCACCACATTATCATATTATCTAATAAAGATTTCAGATGATAACCTTTTGGTCCAAATAAATAATTTGTTTCTGTACTTTTTTTTTATTATTAAAATATTGTTTTACATATTTATTACAATCTATAATCTGTATTGAAATATATATTGTAATCCATTTCGTGTATGTGAATATACATCATTCTGATAAAGTAAATATTGGATTTCATTATCTATTTATAAAATAATTAAAATTGCTGGAATAAGCGAACAGGACACAATATTTACTCAATATTTAATATATAATGTACGATTCGAAATAAATTCTAATGGCATGATGCGCAAATCGAATGGCCAAATTAGTTTTCATATTCTACATGTGCTACTTTTTTTTTACATTGTTGCAATATTGAATTTATTTATTTCCAAGTTATCAATGTTAATTTAAAATTGTAATTATTTTATATAATGTATGTTATTTTTATGGCATTGCATAATTTTATAAAAAATAACTATTTGTTGTATATTTTATATTTTATTACTTTAATTAAAAGTGTTTTTAAGGTCAGTAGAGTATATATGAGAAATACAAAATGAAATACAAATATTATAATGAGGTATGGAATATTTCCTATGACATAAAATTAGATTAGTCTGCAACTAACCTTCTAATGTTACATGAAACAAGTAAAAACATGCAAACATATATAAGACTAATATGAGGTAATAATAACCAAAATATGTATTAATAATATCCACATATAGACATTACTGCATATGAACCTCATTATTGATAATATCAACAAAAGTTTATATGTCATATTTGGCGTATGTCTGATGCATATCATGTCCTTGATTACACGAGTATACTTTTTTTGGACGTTATATCTTTCACATAGAATAACAACATCTTTATTCTATTTGGCTTCTCTCCAAGTAGTGTTTGCCAAATTTTGCTGAACTATATTGATTAGTTTTTAAAGAACACAGGCCATGAATATATTTTCAGATTTTTACAGAATTGCACGCAATGTCTCCAATATTATATAAAAACCAACAAATTTCATATAAAATAACACTGAAGTAACTTTTGATCAATAGTTAGTTAATATATACTCTTGATACAATTTATATTCATTTATTACAATATTTATATAAGATTGACGAAAGTATTATTTCCTATTCCATTTGGAATTTAAACTCATGAAATTTATTAATAATAGCAACAATATTTATTATAATAACCTTAGGTTATTTTTTAATAGTCCTAGATCATTCCGCCAACATTTATATTGATTTCAAACTGAACAATTAAAGTACTTAACAATAATTTTCTTATTTTTTAGTAATGATTAGTTAAAATCACTTATATATTACGATTTGTTGTTTATAACTTTGTATTTATGTCACATGTCACGTATAGTAGGGATGCATCTTTTATTAGAGTTACGTTATCCTTCAATAAGTTTGTGATACCCAGCTTTAGAGTATCCATATAGCGGATAATTATTTAACAGTCCTTGTTTCCATGTCTTCCAGATGCATACGTAATTCGTAACGTAGTGACCTTAATTAGTACTACAACGACATGACCTCTAGTAAACCACTCTGCTCTTGTCCATGTCCTCGGACTTCCGCTGGGATTGTAGCCGAAACCTTTAATATGGTTGATCAGTGTTAGTCGCTTGATGAGTTTATACTAAATTGAAATATTAGCAAACATGTTAATAAGTAAAGATAAATGAAGATTTTGCAATCAATTAGAGTTTAGTAGTTTTCTTTGAGAATTATATTATTATTTTTTGTCAAATTGAATTTGTGTTGTATATACCACTCTGTTTGAAATCGGACTAATCGAGGTGTTTATAACTTCAAAAATAATAGCACAAAGGGAAATATGGTATATAAAGGGAAAAATAGATAATTTCTTTATGAACAAAATAATTTTGTATACTAATTTGTAAGATCGAAGCCTAGTTAGGAAGAGTATTATAACTTGACTTGTATAAGGAAGTTGCGTTACATGTTAAATAAATTTACATAAATTACATCATTATGAATACATAAATAATAATATGTTCCTGTACATTCTCATATTAAGAAGGTTTATATTTGGAAAGTTTCTGTTATGTGTAGCTAATTTACCAATAACAATCAAATATATACTGATTGATTATTTTTTTAGTTTATGTAGGAAACATAAATCCACAAGAGTAATAACTCGAAATTATTGTGATATAATGTTCAGATTCTGTAAGAAAACAAATTTTTTCTTTATCTTAAGATTTCAGCATTGAAAGCTCTGATTCTTATGAAATTCGATATAACGTTAATGTATTATTTTGCAAGTTGCAATTGGAATTACTTTTCCCTTCCCTAATTTACTTTCATTTCCGCAAAGAAAGTGATTCTTTTTATCGAGAAAGTTTAATTATATTCCACATAAAGAGATTCAACTTTTCCCATTCAAAGGAATTTGTAGCACCAATAATGTAGAACTTCGTTTTTTCTCTACTTCTTCTCGCTACTGACTTATCATTTGGTAGCAACAGCAGGCAGAAAAAAGAAGCAAATGCGTGGAAGAGAAATTGTATAGAGAGAGAAAAAAAAGCGAATAGTATGAAATGAAAAATAAATATAAATGTCGCTTTCCGGTGTCGCATTTAGCTCGGACATAAAAGCTCCCCTTGCAAAATGTAAATCGCCGTTGTGATATTCCGGGTTATCTCGTGTGTAATAAGATGTGATGCGGCAACAACGTTGCATCATTTCGTTTCGCGTTCAAAAAAACCGGAAACACCGACGACGAAAATAATAACGGAAATTAATAATCGCCGAAATGCGTGTGACACGATGTGCGGGGCTTGCGATAAATTTTTATTTCACACCCCTGCACTTGGTATTTTATCACCGCTGGATATGTTTTTTTGTTTGATTTTTGTTGATTATTTGCAGCGAAACGGCAATAAATATTTTAGGATGAACGACGGAAAGTTTTATTGTTGCGCCACTTTGGATTTTTGATAAATGCCTCGTGCTCCTCCTCTTCCACCACCCTTGGACACATTTGTCTCCACTCTTATCCGTTAACATTTGCATTTAGTTTTGTTTTTATCCCTGTTTATGGGCAGTTACAAAAATCTAGAGCAGAAGCTTTCAAATGGAAACTGCAATATTTAAACTGAGCATTCAGTGGATGAGGTAACATTCAATGGAACTGTTTAGAAGTTACACAGTGGCTACGTAATCGGCTCGTATGGAATTATCGATTCGTATTTCAGGTATAACGCAGACTAAATATATTGAGATTGCGTAACGCTACGCCCGAGTCCTTCGGTTTTGTGAAATCACATCATAATAATATATAATAGCGGCCATCCGATGACATTTATTTCGTAACGTAATTTAAGTTAATGAGGGTGGTGGATTGTATATTCACGTGCCCTGTATTCAGCCGCGAATCGTAATAGGTTTTCGTGTAATGGATATACATATCATATATGACTCAATTATCCGCTTTACGATATCCCGTCGTAAAAAGAAGGAAGTTTTAAGTTTACGATTCTCGAGCATACATCGACTTCTTCATATTCATGTATGCATTATATTAAACTTCTAACTGGATTAATCTCCTTGTTCTGCAAATATTAATATATAAAATTACGGAAATTCATAACTTTTCTGTTTTTTCCACTGAATAATTAATTTATTTAATAACAATCTCTGTACTTTTCGCTTAACGAGCACATAAATTGTAAGAAATATGACTCGCTAACGCGCGAGCATAATGAGTGACGATGAGAACAGAAGTCCCGGTTTCACTATACGAGTAAAAATCCGGAAATTTTGGACTTCATTAAACACGTTAAGCGAGGTTCCACTGTATTCCAATTGTTAGATGATGTACTAATATATACATACTGAAACATTACCACTTTCTTTGCTGGATTTTTCTCCTACCTCGTTATCTATCACGTCGACCATAGAACATGCCGCAGTCTATTATATCTTAATGATAGTAATATTTCTTGCAATAGCCATACATAATACAAAAAAAAAACAAAAATAGAAGACTATTGTTCTTTCAACTAAAAACAACTTATTTTATAAGAAAATTTCTTATTTATTTCTAAAATATATTTTAGTCGCATTGACTATTATATCAATTATTATATTGGTGTTAGATGACATTGAAACTGACTGTATTAGATCACTGTTAGTGTACAAATTTAATATATTTATATCCTTGTTTCTACTTTTTTCAGTAATTTTTTGAAGTATATATATTGTAATATAAGCTTGAGATTGAAATAAATTTAATATATAAAAATTACATAACATTCTTGATTTTTGTCTTTAAATTTAAATACTAAATTAGTTTAATTAGATTAATTTATAATAGAATTAATTGATTTAAAAGACTTTAAATGTAGAATTTTTAGGCAGCCATTTGTAATTGGTAAACTTTAGATAGATTTATATGATGTGTGTATTATGTATAAATCATTATACAGGGTGACCCAATAACATTTATAAACAGTTAGAATGATTAAAACTTCATTTAAATTACAATAAAATGTATAACTTTTCCTCCTACCGTAGATATTCAAAATTATTACAGTTCAGTCCAATATGCTGTTGATATCGGTTGATAACTATATAACTATTGATTAACAAACATTTTATTTTATGTTCTGGTGCATTCTTGCCCAATTACGGCTTTTAATTCTTCCAGTGTCGTAGATTTTCTGGCGTTGAATTTACATTTTTCCAAGTACCATTTGCAAAATTGTTGTCTTTAGTGCGGATCATCTCTATTGGTAGATCATGTACCATTGTTGAAATGTAACTTTTTCATTTAAAATAGACACTTGATTTGTTGATGCTGAACATTTCTGTTCATTTCAAATTTGTCTTTTATCCCACTAATTGTAATACGTGATTGGATCTATCTGAAACTTCCTGCGATATTCCCCTTGTACTTCTAATATACAATCTTATTCCTGCGAACATTAATTAAATCTAATGGCAGATGACAATTGTTTTTTGGTAAACTTCCCAATGAAAGTTTTTACCATTATATTCTTCTATCATTTATTGGTTGGCTGCCTTCTTGTAGGTTAACTTCAGTATATTGATGCTCTGCGATTCCACTATTCCCTTTGTATGTGTATCTGCTGCTATTCTTAACACTGTCATTGTCTATTGACTTGGCTGAAAGTCCATATGCTGTACCTCATTCATTTGACTGTCCATCTGTGATGAACGATGGCCCTATTGCTCCCACTAGATCGTGGGTAGGGCGACTTAAGTATTCGGCTATTAGTTGCCTTTTATAGTATATTTAAATACATTTTCTGTTTTAAAAAATTTCGGTGTACTCATTATTTCCGTTTCAGGAGAACCTGTGACCTGTTAAACATTGTATATTTTTTTTGGGACATCCTGTATTATACATTGAATTTGCTATTGAAACTGTTGTCTTTCTGCTTAATTAAGCTATAGTAGGTGAATGATTTTTGCGTGGCTGGTCTTGGAAATGCTTCAATATTATCAGTGTTGTATGTGGGTTGGTGTTCGGAATGTATTGTATGGGATTAGAGCGGCTGTTTTCGCAATGCAATGCTTCCGCAATGTTGATTTATAAACATGACCATTACCATTATTATCGCAAGCCATTTTCCAATTAATCTTGCAATGCCAGCGTTCGCCGTCGCTGGTGCTGCCATTGCTGGTATACTGGTATACTAGCATAGGCAAAGCCCGGCGCTTCCACCGTACTGCAAATTTATTTTAATATCGTGATGAACTGCATATCACATAAGCTCGAAGTATTTGATGTTTTTATGAAC
Source organism: Nicrophorus vespilloides (assembly GCF_001412225.1). Taxonomy (NCBI): domain Eukaryota; kingdom Metazoa; phylum Arthropoda; class Insecta; order Coleoptera; family Silphidae; genus Nicrophorus; species Nicrophorus vespilloides. Next base: position 83,991 of record NW_017100093.1, on the reverse strand, counting down.
AATTATCCTGCACTGCGCTTTGCCTCTGCCTAATGCGTTCGCTTCATGCATATTTCAGCGTAATTGAATATTATTTAATGATTTTAGTTAACACCTAACTGTGCCCAGGTTGACGGAAGCCGACCTTTATTACCTCACGCTCTAATTAAAATACCCCTTGCCAACAATAGACCACGTACAGCAACATCAACCATATATACACACACGCACACGATAACAGGTTGCAGTTAGTTTGTATAGTTTAATGAACCCATTTTTCGGCAGCGATGAAACAATATGTCTGGAATACTGGAGGTGGAAATTAAATATGATAGATTACTAATAAATAGAACATGACAAAATTTCAACTACCTCACTATTTTTTGATGTTATTGATCTTTGTCCACCATCAATATATGAATGTACGCATATACAATAATAATTAATATATATTGCGTCCGAAGTCATGATAAAAGTTTTTATTTTAATTTAATATTTGGGCATTTCCGTAATAACAATTTTTATCCTGCATTTAAAACACACATTTTCACAAGTACAATCGAAATTATATTTTCAATTGCTAAATATACCCTATTTCCATTCGTTTGATTAATTTTCAGCTTTGTGTAGGTTGATATGTTGATTGTTTATGTCATGCTATAATATAGCTGTCATAAAGTTTAATTCATTTGCAATAATAAAAATAAAGTACTTTATTATAAATACTAATTTATTGGCCAAATTAAAACGAATTGCAATATACAAAAACGAAAAAAACAAATTCTAATTAACATCTTGTCAAAAGGTTATGAAAGTGACATAGATTGTTCTATTTAAATTTGATTTACGCCATGATCATTGTAATAGGGAGACTAATAGCCGAATGGTTAAGTAGCTCTACCCACGATTTCGTGGGCGCTGGTTCGAATCCTGGTCAAGGCCCTTTGTGAGCCCTCTCGGTGCTTGCACAAATAGGGCCATCGTTCATCACAGATGGACAGTCAAATGAATGAGGTTTAGCTTCAGCCAAGTTGAGGATAGCAGCAGATCCACAGTCAAAGGAAATAGTTAAATCGTAGAGCATCAATATACTACTGAAGTTAACCTACAAGACGACAGGCAATCAACAAATTTATAAATCAAATCATAATGGTAACTATACACCGTAACTATATATCCATTTAATGTCAATCGCGATCTTAAATTTACTCAATTGTCACATTGATGAGCAGATTGTGAATAAAATTATACGAAAAAAAGAAGATTATTGTAATTGTACTAAGCAGTATTGTTCATTATTGAAATGTGATTACAATTTACCTGATATCTATTGAAACAATTGTGTCTTTATTATTAGCACGTTCGAAATGATCAGTTTTTTTTTAAATAATCGCGATCGACCAATCAAACTGTTATTATGAAACTACAGAATATAACACAAGCAAGCAATAGTGATACTTTACATTAAATCAATTATTATATAATTAATAATAATGGATTTCTCTATTATAAATCTAAGTTTATTAAAACAATAGAAACTAATTAATATTCAGAAATGAATATTTGCTCAAGAAATTATATAATGTTGAAATAAAGGAAATATTATGTTGTTGCAAAAGCTTTATAATTTTAGTAATGGGATTTTACTTTACTCGGGAAATTTAAAATGAAAGTACCGAGATTTCCCGGTATATTATAAAAAGTTAGATTAATGGATTAAAGATTTCAGTTCAATTTAATTTCTATATCAGTACTAAGATATATAATATAGAAATCCAGTATATATAATTTATATAAATAATAATATACATGATTAAATATGGAAATAAATGTTAATGAAGATTGAAATTTTGATAACTTAAGAATCTTGACTAAGTTTCATTTTATTTAGATTTATAACGAAATAACGGTATAAAAAGATATTTTAATAAATTTGTTATATAAAATAGTTTTTTATCTATACGGATATGCAGTTAACCAATGGATGGAGCAAATTAGAAGTGGAGTTATCGCCCTCATCTGGTAGAAAATAAATTTATTGGCATCGCGTAATAAAAACCGTTTCTTGTTGACTGCGGAGTTTTCTTACGCGACGCGATAAAGGAATTTATTTATCCAACGAGACGCTTGGAACAACTACACTGTATAAAGAATTTGTAATCGGGGTCTCGGAAAGTTTTTTTTTATACTTTCTTCCTTCTATTTTTATTTTGCTGCCGTAATTTATAACAGAATTTCCGATGCGATGCAGCTATAAAAATAAAACTGAAGTAAATTGGATCTAAAATAAATCCTGTAATTTGTAATCGTTCTGAAAACTGCAACTAAGCTGCACTTTGTTAGTTTATTTTATATTTTGCTGGCATCATCATTATTTTATTTATAATATTATTATATAAGATAATACAATATATAACAGTGTTTTTAACCTATGGCCCAATTTTTAAGATTTGGTCATTTTTTTGTTTTATATATTTAGCATTATCATTGTTTAGCATTATCATTATCATTAGTTTCTACTTGTACCCGGATTGAAAACCGAATCCCGAGTAACGGGATTATAAAAATTTACCGGGAAATCCCGGGAAGCACCAAATACTTGCAGTACGCTACGTCGCGTAGCAAAAAGGTTAAGAATTGCTATATAATACTGTTTGGATCATAATGTATATTGGAAAATGATTAATTCATGTTTAAAAAAAATAATACAATTTACTATTGCACAAAGGAAATTTACTGTTTAACATCGAATATCGCCAACAACATACTACAATTGTGAGAAAGTATACATGACTGTAAGAATAATTTATTTAGTAAGGTAAAAAAATAAACCTAAATAATATATTACTAAATAATAAAACGAGGAAAGTGTTTTAGACTTATTGCAATTTATTTCTGTAGAAACACTTTCATGTGTTCAACTACGTTCGTTATTTGTCAGACTTAACGAGTTCGAAAATAATTTGAAATTAATGAACTACATTCGTGGTATCGACAACATATGAAGGAAGGAAGTGTATGTGATTAATGATTTTTCTGTTTGACACTCAAATATTTATTTTCTCAGCAAATTGCGTACGAAGGTATAATAACAAGAAGGAACATAATTATGTAAAATATTATACTAGACTCAACAACTTAGAAAACAAAGATTTTTATGTTCGGATAACGAACAATTTTCCGAACACGGTGTAGTGGTGATATGAAGTTTAAGTCGCTTCTTAAACCTATTAATCTTTAACCGATAACCCATTGTATATGTAATTATATTAAAATTAAAGAAAATAAATTTCCAAATATTTAATAAATGTTGTATGTTACCAAATAGGAAATTTAAATAGTTTATAAATATATACAGGATGATCAAAACATTTAATTCATACATATTCCAATATAAATAAATAATGCAGTAAATATAGTTAATTTAATATATTGAATCAATATTTGCAATATCTATTTTAAACGCAATTAAATCGTCATTTTTTTAAACTAATCATTAGTAGTTATTAAAACAACACAAATTACATCAAGATATCAATTTGGTAGGATTACAAAGGTGTTGTGTATTTTAAGCTGCATCCAATGAACCAAACGATCAATGAGTTTGTTTACTGTCAACAGCTAATGAAACAAGAGGAAGCAATCAAAGAAATATGGCTAGAATTGGTTAATCGTATTCCAGCAAAACACTAGCAATTTTCACACATATTTGGTAACTTGTAAAAAAAATGAAGTTCAGTTGGGAAATAATGTTGCATTCTCCATATAACCCTGACCTTTCACCATTAAATTACCATTTATTTTGAAGTTTCCAAAACTCTTTGAATGGTAAAACTTTCACTAAATATTATGACCTGAAATCGCAGTTTTTTGCTGATAAGAACCAAAAGTTCTATGAGCGCCGAATCTAGAAATATGTCAAAAGGTCAGCGGACAAAATGGAAATAAAAAATTGATTTAAGTTCATTTTTTGTATATAAACAATGAATTTTATCCAATATACCACCATCATGTATTACTAATATTCGGAAAAGCGTATTTAAATTATACAAACTAAAAGAAATATTATTTTTAATTATTAGCAGAACGCTTGAAACTCCGGAATTGGTATTTTTATTTAATTCTTTGTTATTTTACATTTTTTTTATATAAGTGACATTTAACGCTATTGATTTATACATTTACATTTGTTATTATAAACGATGGAAGCCCTTCTACAAATAACGAGTGATAATTTTAATTATCGTCGAGTTAGCTTTAAAATAAAATATATAAACATTTGTTATAATACAACATAATTAATTTTCACCAAGCCCAAGCCCTTTGACAAGAAATTATATTTTTGTTTATGTCGATTTTTATTTATTTATTTTGAGAAATAATGAATATTTTGTTATTTATTTATATATAGAGTCGCTTCTGTATTTTTTTTACATATTTTTATTTGTTTTTGATGTAATTTCTGTTTATTTATCTGGCCAATGATCTTAAAGTATAATAATGTTTGCTAGCAGTAAATATTATGTAACAATATTATTTGAATCGGAAATGATTTACGGCCGAAGCATCTAATTTCCGAAGCTTTGGTATATGAGCCTTTAAAACTGGTAACATAAAATTTTACTTTTATTGACTTTTTCTTTGCGTAAAAGCACACGAATAAAAGTTTATTATATTTTTTTAACGTTGATTTTATAAGATTTTATGAGGCTGTATTCTAATGTTTTGCCAGCCTGACGTGATTTTATATTAGAAGTTGCGTAATTATAATTTTATTACGTAAGTATTCATTTTCTTCAAATTGAATATAAAATATATGTATGAGGTTGCATCATATTTAGTAAGATTTAGTCTAAATAATAATAGTAGATATAGTAAAGATCGTCATATCAATATTATTGAAAATTTATAAAATGCTCTGAAAGTTTTAAGTAAATAATAGAAAAAATTGAATCCCATTTGCTAACTAAATATAATTCCAAGAAAAATAACTATTACACTAATCAGATAGTCAGAATTATTTTCATTTGAAAAATTACAGCAATACCTCGCATTTTTCGGACAATTGGTTTCGTCTGAAACCGGACTAATCGATGAACTTTGTATATAGAAAAGATAACTATTAATTTATGTATGTAAAAAATATTTTGTGCACTAACTTTTTTAAATTTATTTTTTATAATTTTTGTTTTGAAATTTCGGACTATAAATAAATCGTGAATTCGTAATCGAAAAAGCTCACTGTTTGGTATTGATGTACATTTAATAAAAATGAGTAATATAGTAATAAATGTACCAAATTTTCACTTTATAGAATTATTCAAGTATATATTGATTAGTTTTTTTTACTAAAGATAAAACAATTTGTTAACAGAGTGAAATCACTACAACAGTGCGAATGATAGCAGCAGGTTTTTGTAAATGAGATTGCATGAAGATTTAGGGCGTACAACCAATAAATTTAACATTGTTGACTGTTCATTGATAATCAGAGACATAAATTCACAACGATAAAATCGAAATGCTCTACATGTGTGACTTAGATAGTGTCAAGCAGTTTGTAATTACATTTGTCACTTTTCCAACCGAAGCAGAACTTCACAAGGTGATTAATACAATTTATCTTCCATAACCTTAACAATTGGGAGGTCCGCTACTACCTAGGAAAACGATATGTGAACATGTATAAATTGCAAGCCAGACAAGACAAACAACAACCTTAACAATTTTCCGTTACATATTTCAACTATATGAAATAACTTATTCATTTTAAGTAAATTATATATTTTTTAAATATTCAATATATAATATTTGATGAAAATATTACGAAAAAAGTATATTTAATTATTAAATATTTTGGTTGAAATTAAGAGTATTTATTTCACACAATTAATATGTTTGCTTCTATTTAAATACATAATCTATATTTAAGTATAAATTAGTACAGTGCTCGAAATCAGAATTTCTTGGATACCGAACATAATACTTTCCGTACATTTTATGTTCTTAAACCGAGGCATTTGATGTATTATTTTGATTTTTTAGATATTATATATTAGAGTCATAATATAAATATTTGTTATAAGTTTTTACTTAAAGTTGGTCAAATTTCATCGTATCTTTTTTAAAATCATCTAATTCATGTTAGAATATGATCCTAATTTGTTCCGACTTAAAAAAGTGTATTGAATTTTCTATTCAGGTAATATTAGTTATAATCGGTTTTTATCTCCAGTGTTAACTTTGATGTTGTAAAACTGTATATTCCATAAATGTAAAGTCATTAAATAAGTTATAACCTTTTCTTCTTCAGAATAAGTGCCTACTATGAATCATTCATCTAGATATACTATAAACGTAAATTCAATGCATTTTACATTGTACATGCATTTTATTGTAGTAAGAGTTCAAGTGAATCCAACATTTCCAATCTTATCTTCCTGCTCATACACATATTCCCTTATGTGCTTACAATCTAAAATCCATTATGTTCTATAATAGCATTTCGACGCCACTTAGAAAAGCATCCATGCACTAAATCAATACAGCACTTTTCATACTTTACTTTCTCGATGTTTTGTTGTGGAGAAAATGCTGTGTTGAAATAGGTTAATGATTGAATTATTTTTGAGGACATATTTGGTTACCACTTCACTCAAGGGTTTTAAGATGCGGCTAATCAGTTAATAGAATTTGCTGTGCATCTAAAGTAAATAGATTTGCCGCCTATAAATTGCCGACGGAAGGCTATTTATGTTGCAAGAAGTAATTGAATTTGCGATGAAGAGGAAGCACAGCAAAAACTAAATTTCCGGTGTACTTAAGGTGCGTTTCTGCATCTGGAATTAAGGACGCTGCAAATGGATTTTCTATAGGGAGACTCTGGGTCATTTATTATACATATAGACACATCCCTTTTGTTCTAATAATATTAAATAATTCAGGGCGCGTACTTTCGACGGCACAAAGGCTACATATAGCCGTTGGGGTCCGTGACTATTGTGTTGGACCTGCAGAAGTACAGGACGTCATCTCATCTATTATTGAACGGCTCTCTCTGATGAAGTATTCATCACTTGTTAAGTCAAGCTAATTGGAAAAGAGAGTGAAATATAAATTCGCTGTTGTTCCGCTACAATTCCCTGTCGATTTATGGGCTTAATCTAAACTAATGCAACGGGGATAAACCAAGTCTCATCTTCTCACCTCTTGATGTGTTTCAACGCTTAAGTCTACTAATAATGTTTACGACAAATCTATTGGATTATAGAAGGACCATAAGTCTATTTGTTGGTATTTTGTATTCTATCTAACGATTCTTGTTCTTAAAACAACGTCCTGAAAGACGGATGGTGATCACCATTATATAATCTAATTGTTTCCAACTTTGTACATTTCAGTGAGTTCGTGTCTTATTGTGTCACTGCATACACTTATATTGCCGAATTCTCTAGCAAATAGCGAACAGCAAATATTCCTGGTATTTTCCTTACTACCAATATTAAAGTTTAACTTGAAAATAAAATATTTAAAACTCCAATAGTTGTGTTACCATATATAAACTTAACAAAAAAAAAATAAAAACAATCTCTATTTATTCTCTTCTATAAAATGAAGCAATTATTCGGAAAAATTAACAGATATTGGAAAGAGGTCACTAGGAAATGCTTATATTGAGTTTGATATTAAATATTGCCAGAAATTATACCTTCAAAGTATGGCCAAAAATTCAAATGAATCAAATTTAGAAATTTATTGAATTTAGAACACGAATTCATTATAAGTTTTAATAAACATTTTAGCATCGAATACAAAAAAATTGAAAACAAAAACGACAGAAAACGTTGATGAACACATGCTATTCCTTAATAGAAGTATGACTATTTTGTATCCTCATATAATATTAGCTATTAAGTGTAATTAATAATCAAACTTGTAGTTTGAGGTTCTATCGCTGGATACATATTATCTCGTAGATCTACGGATATTTTGCAATAAATAAAGATACATGAGTTTATTGGCAATATTTTTAAGTACATTTTAAATAATTGCGTTCATATTTTTTTTTAGAAATAAAACTCCTTTTTAACATTTACTGTAAGAAAACTCATTATTTATTTTTATACTATTCTCTATTCTTATAAATAGTTTATACATTGGGGAATATGGAAAATAATATCTTGCTTCAATTAGAGTTAAAAATTCAACTGAAAATATTAAGTTTAACTTAAATATAAAATATTTAATACTTTAACAGATTGTTTAGTCCACATAAAGTTAACAAGAAATTACGGGCTGAAATTTAAAAAAAAGTTTTTACAAGAAAATCCCAGATAAAATATTTAACACGCTGCACCATATATATAACATGAATTACAACTCTAAAACCACTGCAGTTGTATGGCATTTAGTTTTTCTCCCTTCAATTTTCCCTATTCCGGTTTTCCGTCGTTTTTTCCGTCATTTGTAATTCAAATAGACTTACATGCCCGCAAATTTCGCAAAATTAGTCCATGGTAATAGTATTTCAAATATTCAACAAGGCAATTGACATAATAACACTTTACGAACTTAACGCGACTCGACTAGAGAATGCACAAAAAAAAACACATGATTCAATGAAAGTTTAATTCATTAAAAGTTGTTTAGCGGCGGTTTCACGACAACTGTTTCGTTCACTTTTTTTTGTATGATTCTGTTTTTCCTTTCATTTCATCTCGGCTGGTTTTTAGCCAGCTCGGATTATGGTCTTATTCAAATATGTACTTGAATGTCATCCTTAATCCCAGATTAATAATGAGCTCTCTCCGAGGGGGCTGGAATGCGGGGGGTTGGAAATTTTCAATTTAGGGCATGAATTTCCTTTTATTGTCTTTCCAAAAACCGGTGCACGCCTTATTAATATCCCATCGCCTCTCGCTTTTCCCTGTTAAAGGTCTCTCCCATAACACAATAATATCTTGTTACAACGCAAATTACGAAATTCTTAAGCCAATTCATTTATCTGCGGCGTCTTATTACATTTTCATACCATGAAATTGTGGTATTTTCCTCGTTATTTGAATCACATTGTTGATTCAAACAATTTTCATTTAAAAAAATGAAATATTTTATTTAATACAGCAGTAAAGTAAATATTTTGATTAAGGGGAGACTAATAGCCAAATGGTTAATTTCGTTAATTCGTTAATTTCGTGGGTGCCGGTTCGGATCCTGGTCCTGCCAGGCCCTTTGTGAGCCCTCTCGGTGCTTGCAGCAATAGTGCCACCGTTCATCACAGATGAACAGTCAAATGAATGAGGTTCAACATATGGACCTTCAGCCAAGTCGATGGACAATGACAGTGTTAAGGATAGCAGCAGATTCATAGTGAAAGGAAATAGTGGTATCGCAGAGCATCAATATACTACTGAAGTTAACCTACAAGACGACAGCCACCACCGGGAAAGATTATCCAACCACGATCTTAAATTTATTCAATGTTCAAATTGATGAACGGATTGTGAATAAAATTATACGAAATAATTTTTTTTAATTAAAGAATAGGAATACTGTCTGCAAAATTACTTCGTTAAACAAATATTTTATTGGATGATTGTCGGACGATGACTGAATATGTTTTATGTTAAATAGGGCTTCAATTTGCGGTCTTCGTTTTATCGAAGCTTTGTTATTAGAGGTATTACTAAATATATTTTTGTATATTTCAAACTGTTGTACTTACTAAACTAAGTTTATATAATAAATATGCTTCAATGTTTCATGCATTTTGATTAGTAAACATAAAAAGTTAGTTTGAGAAAAAAATATTAAAATATTATTATTTGACTATTAGTTACAATTAATTAAATTAATTAAAGTGATTACGTATGCAGAAACAATAACAACAGTATAATACAAATATTAATACAAATTCTAATTGAACAATGTAAACGTTTCTATATTTACATATAATTTATATGTATATCAAATATTGCTGCAAAATTTAATCCCGTATAGCTGTTACATATATTAATATTGAATAGGTGTCTGGCAAATCTTGCAAAATCTTACTAACAAGAGATTATATTTCATGGATAGGTCGATTTCATCCCCTATTTCGCGATGTACAGCAAATTTATAATCGATACGTGATCAGATGTTGCTACAAGATATATAATTTAATTTATTTTCCATATAAATATAAAATATATATGTAAAATTATTTTTCAAATCATGAAGTGAAATATCCTATGAACTTTAATAAAATATATAATAAAAATGTATTATTAATTGAAATTACATATAAACATACACGATTAATTTTGATTTTATAATATAAAAATTTCATTGTACAGTAATATAGTGCGGGTAATCGGTTCTGCCAATATCTCACACTGTTAGAAACCGGAGTAATTGAGGGCTTTAAAAATAAATAGGACAAAAAGAGATTTGATGTATAGACAAAAAAAAACATAATTTTGTGTACTAATTTATTTTTTGTGTTCAATTAAAATTTAAATATTTTAACCAAACTATAGTGTACGTATTCACTACTATACGAAGTATTGCTCTATTTCTAAAGTATTATTGATGAAATTAAGTTAAAATTAATTAAAATCCACTGGAATATATTTAAATTTTACGTAAATATGAAATGAAAGAATACATAATTTGTAATTGTGTAGAATAAAATGAATTGATCTGCAAACTGCAACAGAAAGTAAATAACAATCGATATAATGTGAAACATTATTATTGCACTGTAATTAATAATTGATTGCATTCCGTAGTTACCATGTGTAATATAATTGAAAACTAATAGAAATGTTTCATGCCGTAATTACATTTTATTGTATGTTTCAGGTTTGCTGCGTGGTGCGGATTCTGCAAATTGTGCTAAATATTAATACGTAAGTAAATTCATACGATTTTTAATAAATTTATATAAATTAATATATTGCTAAAATAACACGTACGTTTATTGTGTAATTTAAACGAAAGATAATATTTACCTTTTATTTCCTAATAATTAATTAATTACCGTATTATGGTAGACACAAATATTGGATATTTGGTAATAATTGTTACACAATGAAAATCATATAATTTGTATATAAATATTTTCAATTGTATCTATTTATTTTATACTAATGTGTGGTTTAACCATTTCTGATACACTTAGGTTGTTTTAGTGTGTTACATGAACAAACTATAGTGGAACCTCGTTTAACGAGCATAATCCGTTCCAACAATTTTTCCCATATAAAGTCATATAATATACTAATAATGCTAATAATACTGATAATGCGTTCCATTTTGTGAGTCATTTTTCTTACAATTGATTTTGCTCGTTAAGCGAAATGGTCGTTAAGAGAGGTTCCATTGTATATATATATACTTTTTTTTAAACCTTTTTAGGTATAAAAGTAGATTTTCAAACTAAAAATTAAAATATTCTGTTTTGAAGTATTTCACATTTTTTTGTTTTCTTTTTGAACTATTGAACTACTTAATTAATCAAAACCTAATAAATTTAATATATATATATATTGAATATGAATATATGAATTATCAACAGATAATAATATACAGTGGAACCTCGAATAACAAGGATTTCGCTTAACGAGGAAAATGAATTGTAAGAAAATTGTCTCGCTTAACGAGCAACGTTTCGTATAACGATTGACGATGAGAAGAGAAGTCCCGGATTGCGCGACTGCTTAATCATTTTTAAAACTTCTGTGCACATATTATGTGTAGTTTTAAATATGTTTCACTATACGAGTAAAAATCCGGAAATTTTGGAACGGATTAAACTCATTAAGCGACGTTTCACTGTATTAGTATTTATTTTAAGTATTCATGATTTTTGCAATAAGCTTCAAAATTTGAAGAAATAAATTTTATGCTTTCGAAAATCAGTGTCTTCACGTTTTAGTTAAAATTATTAAAGAATAAAAAATCAATACATAATTAAAATATATATAGCTATAAATCGTTTTTCTCCTTAAATAAAACATTTTTTGTCACTATTGCAGATTTTCAGTTATATTCATTTTTATTTGATATCTAACTAAATAAAATATGGCTTTATGTTTATATAAACTTAAGAATAATTATAATAGTTTCTTATTATTGTTTTGATAATGCAAATTAAGTGCCGTAACTTTATATACTTTATATGTTCACATTCCGTTGCTTTTGGGGTAATAATAATGTCTTTATCCACGAATTAGAGACGTTGTGCAATATAAGCCCCTTGGCTTTTCCATCTATGCAACTAACTTTGAAAAGCTTTACATGGACAAATGCCTTATAATCATCAATCTTTGTTACTTTGAATTATTATTATCAAGTAAATTACAATATGTAAACGATATTTTAACCTAGATTAGTTGTAATCCTTCTTGAATTATCTAAAATTTCTAACATAATTTCTCATTGCTCAATATTTTAGTGTTAAATTTTACTTTATTAACAAATCCAGTTATGATTGAATATTTACTATTTATCTTCAATACGATAATTATACTTATTGCAATGTAGTACAGCAATACCTCGCATGGTCCTGCTTCGGTCAGTCCGGATTCAGTATAATCAGGTTTGAAAATTTCAAAACAAACTAAAATTTCAGTGGACAAAATATAAATAAATTTAAAAAAAAATATTACATAAAATTATTTTTGTATGCAGTTTTGTGCGGTTTATTTTTTGTATGTGTTTAATTTTTGATTAGTCCGGTTTCAATGAGTTCGAGTTATTAAAGGAAACGATATTTAATAATAAATTTGTATAATTTCATTCATATAAATAATTTGGTTGGAAATACTGACTGTTACAATGTTTCATGCGGTTATTTATTTCATACTTTATTTATATAATTTTATGTTATTCTTATATTTATAAATAATTGATTTTGAAAGAAAATTCCATTAAATTTTAAAATAAAATTTATTAATATGGAACATTTGGTTATAGTGTAAACTTCGACACTATTACTAATGGGATATTTGAATGGTGTGTGAATATAATGCTGATCTATAACAAAGCTCTTCGCATTATTGGACTATAGTTCAGCAAATGTCACATATGCAGAACATTTAACTTGTAACGGTCTAACCACGACAACGTGCATTCAATGTACGTCTGACTAACTTCGAAATTAATCATAAATCTTGTAATGTGACGCATTAATTTTGTCAGGTCACCGAAGAATAGAACGCGAAATGAAAACGTAGTAAATCCATTCACACATATTGAAAAGGAACGAATATTGCGCAGAGTACGAAATGAATCTCGTCAAATATTGAACTGCATTATTTTTATTATGACTTCGAGGTGGATGGAGGTCGTAAATTGCGTTAGTTATGAACATGAACGGGGTTTGAAAAGAAAGTACAAAAAAGAATATGAACGAGGAAGAAGGAAACGAAATCGACGGCAAGAGTAAACCTTTCATTCCGGACAATAAATCTTTGCACATATTTTTCTTTGCCACTTCGATGTTGGATGTGCGGTAGGAGGGTAAAGGATGTCTGAAGGAAAAAGGATGAGGAAGTAGTAGTAAAAAAAAGCGATCTGTCCAATAAATATTTTTGCAATGTCGTTGACAAATGATTTTATTTTTCAATTTTACAATCGTCGACTGTATTATTTATGTTACTACCAAAAATTTATGATCGATCTTACCAATCACATTAGACATTCATAACATATAATTTATTTAGAATATTATCAATTTTACTAGGATACACATGCAAATAATTACATATACAAAAGTAACAAACATAAGTCATTGAATCTCTATAGTATTTTTGCCTTTATATTATAAATATTGTATTTTTACAATTATTCTCATAAGTATAACAGTACCATAGTCCTGGTTCTTCAATTATTCGGGACTTTTTGAAACCTGACTAATCTTAAAGTTCTCGAAGAATTTGTCTGCATTAACTAAAAAAAACGGTCATTTATAATAATTTAGTGAGTGATCGAAGGCAAACTATGCGAGTTATTTTATAAAGTACATTAATTTCTCTTCAATTTTAATTAATAATAACAATAATAAATATAAATCACAGAATTCATTTTTTATTATATTTTTCCTGCAGTTAAATATTTACGAACTATATTAATTATAAACGCAGAACAACTAACAATTCATGTCATTAGAATTGATAAATTTGTAATAAAATTGAGAGGTCATTTATGCTGAAAACAGTGCTCCAATGCAACAGCAATTTTCAGCAAATAAAAAATAAGTTCGAATATAGTGGTCTACATACCAGAACGCACGAACAAATTTAAATTGGATTTCAAATATAAACTGATATGAAAACTGAAGGACAATCGAATTTGCTGTTGTAAAAAAGCAACATTTTTATTACAGTTATGAACTTTTTTTTTGCAATAATCAAGTTTAAAATAAACTTTCCAAACTAGTTATGTACTCTAATATTAAATACTGAAAATTTATTTAATACAATTGGAATCAATGACCCAAAAAGTATGTTAGTTAAATTAATTTTTAGTCATAGCATGATTCTTTATTTTTTTTTATTAAATACATCATTTTGCCGAAAAATGATAATACTTAATTTGTTGTTAGCTATAGTATGTTGATTTTGCTTCAAACGTCTAATTCAAACAAATAATAGCGCGCAGTACAAAATCGCACTACATAAGCGCGTAAGACAAAAGCGCACAGTAAAACAACTACGTCAAATCCAAGTACTGCATTCAATTTATTGCATTAGATTCGGGGAGTTTGGTTTTGGATATATTTTAAAAATAATAAATTTAAATCATTGCACAAATATCTATTTCCATCCCCCCGGATGTATGGCATGCAACTCCGAGGATTGCTTCCAAATGTCCGAAGAGGTCAACAAAACCCATACCGGGTATACCTAACATCAAAGTAAAGTTACTTAATAAAAAGACGTGTGATCTGTCTAAAGACCTTTATAACAATATAATTCACAGGCCACATAGTTTACATTTATATGAACAAAATAAACTCGCCAAAAAATGCAGAGAATCGCTCAGAGTTTCTGCAGCGCTTAAGAAGTCGATTTATTGACAACTTTAATGTTGAAACACACATCTGCTTTTCGGGACATCATGCTTATGTTCTAATGGACTTAGGTCGATAGCCCTTTGGTTACAATTGTGACTAATAAAAATTATTATTATTATTCTATTTCCATATACACTCTAGTACCTTAGGTTACTAACAGTTGGGTAGGGTTTGTTTTTTTTTTTAATACATATTCTCGTACATTAGACATGGTTGTTTTACTGCGCGATTTTGTCCTGTTCATTTTTGTTACGTCGCCTAATTTGTATTATAAAATGTTATCAAATGAATGACCACTACTAGAGCTTTCTGTTCAGAATCGGACCAGTTTTCTCAATTATTTAAATTAATCGTCGAATTGAGGTTTTAGATCATCAATTCGACAAAAAAATTCACGAAGTTTGTGAGCTGCAAAACTTTACCTATTTTAAATTGAGATTCAATATTTACGGAAGATTATCAGAAGATAATGCCAATGTTATTAAAAAAAAATGGTGCCAAATTTAAATCAGGCGCTCTTAATGGGACATAATACAAGATTTTCGTTACATAATTATTATGTAAATATTAATTTAATTCATATTCTTCAGTAAATATTAATAAGCTGTTATAAAGATTTTCTATAAGCACATTTAAATTGTGAATGCGGAGGACTTAATTTTCGCCAATCCTGGTGCGAATTTTCGATGCTGTCCGCGCTTTAAAGGATTATAAACATCATCCCCGATATTCTGCTTTGTAGACATAATCGTGACCAGGGTCCAATCGGAAATTATGAAGATCGTGTCGAAAGTAGAACGTGGAATGGTAATTCCGACCATCGTGGAACTTAATTCAGTTGCTGAATATGAAATTCTGTTTTGCAAATAAATTAATTAAAGAAGAATTTCGGTGTGCGATGCAGGGATCCGCCCGCCTTGAAATAATTTAGCAACCGTTAAAATTCTGAGGTGAATAAATAATTCGGAGGCGGCTGGAGGGGAAAGGAATATTTGGCATTAATGAAATCCTGCTGTTTAAATAATTCGCGTACTAGTTTAAGAATTATACGTCGGCGACGCGACGTCTCTGCAGCAAGGAATATTAAGTTTTCCCGCGTTCGCCCGGTATTCCGTTTTCGGAAAATTATTTTAATTGCTGTATGTAAATTAATGTGAGCAGGAGAATTTTCTTATTTGTTCCCCAGTTTTCAGTAGCAGCAGCAGCAGGTGCGGCGAAATATTAATATCGCGGTCAGACCGCTCGAGATTTCTACTCAGACTCTCTCCTTCCTCTTCATATTTATTTTTTTTGTTACTTTTTTATTTGCCGGAAGACTGCAAGGATTCATTTTGTCCCGGTTTTAATAATATATGAGGTTTAGGTGGGTAAGATATAAATTGACTTCCGGCTTCGGTTTCCC
The DNA here is from genome assembly GCF_001412225.1 of Nicrophorus vespilloides. Classification (NCBI taxonomy): domain Eukaryota; kingdom Metazoa; phylum Arthropoda; class Insecta; order Coleoptera; family Silphidae; genus Nicrophorus; species Nicrophorus vespilloides. Next base: position 67,549 of record NW_017100093.1, on the reverse strand, counting down.
ACAGGAATCCGCCCTTACTCCACTGGGATGATAAAATATCTTTAAATGAACTGGCTAAAAGTTATATTTCTTGAGTAATTATTTATGTTGTTATTTGCTTTACGAGGATGCACTTTTTCTTATTTAGTTTCATAATACAATAACAATCCCAATGGATACATAGCTTTAAATATTTGGACACGTTATGATTCTTAATAAATTTACTGTCATAAATACTGAAGTTGGATCCCAGTAAAAAAACGTACCTTATATTAACTAAAATAAATTTATTTATTATTTATTAAATTTTATATAACTATATCTTATTTGATATAGATATAAAGTTAGTTAACACTCCAGTACTCGAACTTTCATTTATTGCGTCAGAGGTGGCGTGACATACATTTGTATCCCGCGGGATACAAGTGTATCCCAAGGTACTTTAAAGTGTTTTTGCTCGTGTATCTGCAAACATACTTGGACCAGACTGCCTGTAATCTTAGTTCATAATGTGTTTGTTGTCACAGTAGACACTTCAGATTTAATCGATTCCAACGCAACTAAGAAAAACTAGAAGAAATGTAAGGTATCATATTTATCCTAGAAAATATGACAGAAGTACAAGAAAGTTTTGTACAGTACGTAATAAGTTGGTCTGCAATAATAACCAGAAGAATAACCAATTATTAGTATCAGATACAATATGTATAATACATATGTATCGCGACCGCCGACGTAACAAATTTAAGCGTAAATACTGAAGCGTTAAAAACTTAAACTCTCTAGTTATAGATTTATCATGGTGCAAAATGTGTCATGAATTCTGTCGATATTGAGGGTATTCTCACATACACTTACTTTTGTATTATTTTCATATTATCTTTATACTGAGTAAAGAAGAAAGGACACGAATGAATTACCAATTAAAAAAATAATACTTGGGTTTATATAACAAATTCTAATATCAAGGTGAAGCAAATAATATTAATTTAAATTAAATTTATCAACAATTAAAGTATTTTATAATGATCTGTAATATATGATTCAATGATATTATTATTACACTAATTTTGTTAATATATAATAATTTAATTAATTTATTGACAAATATTAAATATTTATATTAAACATATGGTCAATAGCCCTTTGCTTAAGTTGACATTTTTGGAAATTATATATATTTATTTTGTTATATTTATTTCTCTATATGTTTTTTTTGTACATTTTTATTATTATTTATTTATATTAATATGTGTTTCCAATATATTTGTCAAATTAATGAATATGAACATCTTTATGATTTTTTAATGAATCACTTTGTGTTTCTGTAATTATAAAAAAGTAGACGTGAATATGTATTTTAAAGTATATCACAGAATTTGATCCTGCTGCAGTCCTCTTTGCGGAAGTTTCCCTCAGGGGTTATATACATATATCTCATTACCGATCTACGATTCCCATATATTTTTTCCCTGATATGATTCCCCTTTGAAGTAACTGGGTTATGAACGCTCTATATTGGAAGACTTAAATGTATAGACGTTTCGATTTCCTGCTGTTTTCTTTTGTTGGCCATTTAAGCGACATTGGCTTACATTTATTGCCTATGCGTCTCCTTCTCTCTTTCACTCACTCACTCTCATGTATTTTGTTATTTTTTTTCTTTGATCGTCTCAAACCATGTATTATTTTCAATTTCAGAGGCCATTACGACATGGCGCCGTTATGCAAGTAATGTTCTTTAATTAAAGCGACGTGCGGTTTCGGTCTGTATTCCATCCATTAAGACCCGCCCGGTCCCAAGATTAAATCTGCTAAACATTTTATTTTAATCCAATCCGAGAGAAGTTATAATGAGACGGACTGTACAAGGGATATTGCGGTGACGGAAAATTAGTTGAGCAGTTTGATTGGTTGCGGGTGGAGGAGTTCTTGGCACAATTCGAGTAAAAGATATATACATATATACTACAGTCGTATATACTACAAGTATTTGGGTCATACTGAATCGGTTCGAAAGGGATTTGCATTTCAAACGATCATCGAGACAAGCCCGGCCACCTAATAAGGAAACGTTTAAGTGCAATTTCTATTAAACGAAGTCTCAGTCCCCCTTCAACCTAACTAGAAAACTAGTTCTGACTTACCTAACACGGAAACGACGTTTAAGTGTCACAGGCTTCGTTATCGAATTTACATATGTCTAGTTTTTTTTAGATTGAAATTGAAAGAAATATTTAAAATTTTTAAGCCATGATCAAAAAAATTATAACTGACAATGATATTTATATAGAGTGACACGTATTGATTTTATGCGCCCCTTTGTTGGATCGCATAATTGTAAATGGAATCGTCATTATTGAAGGAAAATATAATTGAGATGGAAAATATTGCACGTAAAAAGCGCGATTGGAAACGATATAAAAGAGAAAATAAGAATTGATAAAACAGTTCACGGTGTTCTTCTGAGCACACATAATACCCAATTAAAATTTAAATTAATAATTATTGAAATTTTTACTTTATTAGCACATCAACGCTGAACATTCTAATTCAAAGAAATTATTTCTTCATTTTATGACCTGATTAATTTTTCTTATTTTTTAATTATTGTTCCAGAGAGTAAAACAAAACAATAATATTGAAAAACTACAATATTGAAAATTCTTATGAAAACATTGATAGTTCTTGAAAAAAAAAAAGTTACTTGAAAATGCTTAAATAGAGTTTGGCGCAAAATATGAGCAGAAACTGTACTAAAAGATCAAATTATCACACAGCAACAAAGACAAATCAAATTAGGACGAAATAGAAGATCCTCCAAAAAATAATTACAATTTATACAGGTATTTAAATAATAGTTAAAACATTTTCAATTATTTTAGTATTCCTTAAATTATTGTAGTTTTATTATTAAATGATCAGTATTAAATATTGGTTTATTGTAAAAGAAAGTTTTATTTGTTCGAAATAAATCTGTATTTTTAATACAAATTTCACTTAGCGAATTCATCTTGTGGAACGCATCCTATTCGTTAATCGAAATATGTCTGTATACTATTTAATTATATATACTGAATATAAAATTATAGTCCTGAATATAAATGTATAGTCCTAGAAATTATAACTACTATATAGTTCATTGTCTCTGTTGTGATAACTAATAGCAGTTGATACACCTGGTAAATGTTTGTGTCATGTCTATTATACACAGTGTGAATACAGCATATACTTTATGCCATAGAGTGACACTGATGTATTATAAGCATTTTACAGGGAATATGCATGCATATCTATATTTATATAAAATATTTTTAAAAAGCTATTACAAATGAAAAATTATAATTTACTTTTAAATTTCAATAAAAAAAATATTACGACAACAATACCTCGTACCTTTTCATAGGTTCAGCAAATATCCCGGACTGTTTGAAACAGGACTTATCGAAGAACTAATTACATACAAACAATACATAAGCAGCACAAAAAGAGACGTTACCAATTAAAATCTATTTTGTTTTGAAATTTTCTAACCTGTCTTACTTATTGCCAGACTTATTGAAACTGCACTATGTGAGGTATTGGTGTATAGTACATTCATTTAACATGTTTTATATTTTATGTTCATATATTTATATTTTATTGTAAGTAGCTCAATAAATATGAAAAAGCAAAATAACTAGTTTTGATAAATTCTGGTTTATCCAAAACTAGTTAAAAAATTGTGCAGGTATTTTAGATTTATGTAAATTCAAAGTTTTGATAATTTGTTTTGGAGTTTTATATTTATAAGACAATAAATAGTTATATATAATTCCATGTAAAAATGCTAGTGAAAAAAAAAATAAATTGAATAAAGTATAGAATGTTACTTAAATATTATAAACACGTTAAATGGGATAACAGGTTGTAAAGGAGAATTGAGAAATCTCTTAATGCGAAGAGAAAAGAGCAGGGGTTGTAGATGAAAAGCCTAATTAATTTTGCTTAGTTCTAAATACATTTTGGTGGGTAAACTTTTTGCGGGGATTTAACTTTAACGAAACCGTGTTGGTAAAGCCTCGCCAGTAAATATTGATTAGAAAATATTTGTATAAAAATATTAATACTACCTAATGATCCTACCGCACATTAAAAAGAAATTTCATTATTATACGTTTTTAAGGAAATATTAAAGTTACAGAACGACTTTAATTTTGTTATTTCTATATTTGATAACTTTACATATTTGAATAGCATAATATAATAATATTTATTGAAATATTTATATATAGTATATTCCGTTCTAAATCTAAATTACAAACATATATACAATTAAAATAAAAATTATACTTGAATTGAATAACTTTAATTAGCAGAAGATTAACAAGTATAATAATTATCAATGTACATTTGAACAATTAATCCCTTCCTGAATGATTATTAGATTATTCCTGAAATTACTAATAATCATAATTATTAATGGATTACATAATAGTATGAAATGGGTGGAATATCTGCGGATAGACTAACGAAGTTAGTTAATAAATTACTCTTGTTTATACTACACTTTTATTTATAAAATCAAATTTGATTAGGAATTTCTTTATGAAGATTTTTTGCTATTACATTAATCTAACTTTTCAAAAGTTAGCACTAAATTAATATTGATTGCAATAAAGTTGTAGGAATAAAATTGAAATATAGCTCTCCGAGATTCTCTCCGAGGGGACGAAAACAAGTAAAAAAAAAAGAGAGAAGTAATTAATTTCGTTAAAGCGATTTCGGATACGTTTGAGGCGAACAACGGTCGGAACACTAATTTTGGTTAACTTTTTTGGGTGGATGCTTCGACCAAAATATATTGGGTTGTTTCAGATTTATCACCTCTTCTGTCGCTTTTTTGTGTGTGTATTTCTGTTGTGTGTTGTTGTTGTCTCCTTGTATTAGCAGCCTTTTTGGTAATATTGTTGCGTGCTGCGGCTAGCCAATCACTTGGGCGAATCCTTTCCGTCCATGAAATATACCGAAATCCCGTCGGGGATCGAGCAAGGACGTGTCCAAAACTTCCACTATCTCACTTAGTCTACAGCCAGGTGCATACACCTAAACGTGCCAATGCAATATTGATAAAGCAATTCCAGCGATAGGAAGGAAGTTCTTCTCCAACGTCGTACCCATTTTACGATTATCTTCATGGTTATTGTCTTCATCCTTTTTTATTCACTCTATTCCCTTTTTTGTTTCTCCTTCCTCTTCCTCATTTCATCTTTTTATTCTGTTTGTTTTCTAATGGTAGGGAAATGTGAAAAGATAACGGAGTGTGGGTTGATTCCTATTGATTCTCGCGCGGTTGAACTCGCATTTTCATCGGAGGGGCCTGGGGGGTCATGTGCTTGCGGTCTGTGGGGGTCCTTTGGTAAATAAACCCGCAAACGGAGAGAGGTGGAGGGTGAAAAATTAGTGCCAGTTAAGCGACCACGGCCTAGGCTATGTATGGTTCAGCCCCTTTGCTGATCCACGACCTTCCTAGTTTAAATTCAGCACTTTCTTGAGCTATCTGTTACACGGCTCGCAAGATTAACACCAAGAAATGCACCATCTCTCGCCAGATTTATTCGCAACGAACAAGCAAAACACCGTGTAAGTGGTTGCGTGCCGCGAATAAAAACAGCCTACTTTGTATACTGTACCTACCGTTAATTTTAATTACCTACAATGGACTGTAAAAGAACGAAAAATCCCTTTATATACAAAAAAAATCTCTTCTGCGTAACTTTTGGTTGTTACTATAAAGTATGCTTGTTTTTTATTTTTATCTTCATCTAAACATGTTTTTTTTTAATACACAAGAAAAATAATGTTTTTACATTTCTTATTTAAATGCAAAATAAAATTTTATTAATTACAGAAAATTTTAATAAGTATTATAAATATTAAAGTTTTTACTTAATACTTAAATTCCAAAATATATCTTTGAGAAATTATTTTATTGTTCTCATGAAAATATATTTTTATTACTTAAATATTATTCTTTTAATTATATACCAATTTTAGTTGGCCCATTTTTTATTTCACATTATTATTTTACATCTAATCATCTCACAATGATTTTTTAAGCTCTAAGATTTTCATTTATAACATAAAACATTAACCCAAAAACTAAGTTTACTTACAGCTTGCTATGGTTTTTGATTTTGAAAAGTAAACACAACAATATTTTTTTAAATATACCTTTAATAATTTTTTTTTTTTGTATAAAATGTACAATTATGCTTTAAATAAAATAATAATAGGTACAAATTTATTAATGTAAAAAAAAAGCTACATCATCATTGACATGTGGTAGGATATGGTCTAGTTGTAATATACATCTATCAAGTCAAACCTTCAGAGATTATCTGCGTTATTGATTATCTCGCTTACTAAGCATATATCTCAATCCTTAGCACAGTATTCCACTTGAGGACCAGTCCTACTGGCATTGATGCCATATGCCTACATCCGAAGAATACATTGATCGAAGACCCTTGACTTCAGAGAATATATGGCTCCCAAGCGGTTAGCATCCCAAATTGTATTCTCCTGTAAATCTCTTTAGCATAGTTCTGTTTTCCAAATTGTATTATCTTTACAAAGAATATTCTACCGTTTCCCTTAAACATATCTATTGTTAAGAACAATAGCGCATTGACTACAAAAGTAGTTTTCATTTTAGCAATTATGAAGATTTTTATTTATTCATTTTTATATTCCGGATTTATACTTTTTGTAGAAGTTTTGTTCAATCATACTTACAGGTACCATTTTTGAGCAACTGTTCAATCTGATTTAATCTTTGCAAATATAGCAACAGTTATTTTATTTGATGTTGGGAGATCCGATATGAAAGTGAGTTAAAGAATAGGTCCCAGAATACTTCCCTGCGGTACCCCAGATTTGTAATAGGTTGGAGTTTGCTTCATATCTATTTATATCTTCTTATCTATTTTACCGATGATAACTGTTATACATTTTATAAAAAAAAGTTTCTGAAATTTGTATTAGCAGTATGTAAAATAGTAAAAAGGAATAAATTAGAGTTGACACAATTTTTTTTGACACAAAAAGTTTTTAGAAGCATGCAATAATTGCGAGGAAGGACAAAAATAAATCAAAACGAATGTTGAAAAGTTAAAAAACATTAATCGTGAAACACGCGTCCGCTATTGCATTTCTATACGTTACGCAATAAATTCAAGTGCCAGATGGAATCTGTTTTGAACTACTTTATGATGAAGAGACATATTTATTTCCGTGTTTATTGTTCCTGTAAACACAGTACAACGAGAACCTGAGACAAGGACAAGGAACTGCAAATGCCAAATTTGCTCTTTCGCTTTGCGCAGCGGAAGCGTACCATGTAACTGAATAAATAATTCTCATCACACACAGCAACGAAAATAGGGGATGTTTAGGTAGTTATTTGTAATGTTAATTAATTAATTGCTGGAGCGAAACCTTGTTTAAGGATAATAAAATGGTGCATTGTCTGAAGGCATGTAGTCTGTCGGGGTGTGTTGTAAATGTCTGTAAAGAGTATTGAGTGCATTAGAATTGGAACGGAATGACAGGAAGAACGATGAACAGAGAACCCCGTTTTCTTAGCGCATTTCATCCCCATCCCCACTCTCGCAGCGCGATTGTTTAAAATGTAAATTTCTCGGGAGCGCGAATACACACAAAAGGGGTTGCATTTAACATGCGGGACCTAATTAAATTAAATGGGAAAAGTTCGCGGTGTTATTATTATGTTTTATATGCGAGTGCTCCGTGTCATAGAGCAACATTATTTATTCACTGCATCCCCGGAATGCGACAACATTTTTTGTTGTTGTTGTTGGAAATTATCACCTGCAGCGAAATCGCTTCTCTTTTCGTATTTGCATTTATGAAAATTGTTTGTTGAAATGTTTTTAATTATATTATCCTATATGTGATATTATAATAATAATATTTTGCAACAGTTTTTATTTGTTATAAAGTGTTCACAAAGTTAAAATAAGATTTCGTCAACTAGTTGAAAACTATTGATTACTCGCTATAGAAAACTAGCAGAAAGATCAAATAACCGTTTCTACTTGACTGAACAATTCTTAAAGAAAACGGAACTTGTGCACATTATAGCACAAGAAAACATTGCTTATTGCTTATTACTATGATATTTATTAATTATACTTTTTTCATATCGACAATCAATCTTCTGATTTTTCATAAACACTGTATATCGCGTCGTTACAAAAGCGTGCCGACAAAATCACGTGTTCTTCAGGAACCAATTTACCGTGAAAAGCAGGTTTGCTATAAGGATTTGGAAGTTTAACGATTCAAGGTCAAAATTTTTGTTGACTTTTGAAATCTTAGGCTGTATCCTGTATATATTGTAATTGAATATTAAACAATAATTCTTTCATATGTGATAAAACATAGGCTATTATCCGTTCCTTAAGATATAAATATAATTGTTTATTAATTGTATGTTTTGTTATAAACAATTAATTTGTCAAGTATTTAACATCTACATTTAATTCAATTAAGATTGTAATTAAGTTACATTAAATACTATTGTAATTGTAGTAAGACTGGCACATAATTAAGCTAGAGCTCTTGGTTCAAGGCAAATATATGCAACATTGGAGGGATTACCGTGTATTGCTTATACGCAAGTGCAGAATCAAGTTTCTCCTTTCATCCCATTCGCCCTTCTGTAATTACTCGCAAAAAGAATATCCAAGATTAAGTCACTTGTTGCTCTACAATGTAAATTCCCAATTACAATACGTTTCAATTTTCCCCTTCATTCTTCCCTATCGTCATTTCGTCATCCTGTCGCGTTTAGATCGCTGCATAATACTCTCAACGCCTTGCCTATAATTAAGGGCCATTAATTATACGAAAATCATTATGGAATATTACTGTTAATAACACCGTGTTTTCCGTCAAAGTCGTTAGCGGAGGCAACTTATCAAAGTCTATCGCATATGATTTCCCAGTAATAACCCACTTGGGTCGGTACTTTTCACCGTGGCAACTAAATGAAATTAATTAATTTCGAGAAAATGCAACGAAAACTCGCCGATGTCTGCCCTTTTGTTATGCAAGAACGACGTCGGGCTCCGTTTTCCACGAAAGCGCACGCGATGCGATAACACTTTTCGCGATCTGCGAAACAAATTAAATCGCTTATCAAATATTCTATTTAGCGAGCTTCTGTATACAAATTACGCAACAAAAGGCCCATTGTAGGCGGCCACTGGAAAACGCAGTTCTCTCTGCTATTTACATAACAACCGAAAGAAAATTATGGCCACGCAATTCGGAATCATAACACTTCAAATATAAATCTCAATTCCCCTTTCGCTCATTGAACGATATATTTGCTTACAACTTGAACGAAACAAATATTTACAGAAACCTCTTGTTTTGGCATAAAACCAGAATTTTCAAATTATTTTCCACGATATTCTTTGTTTTACAATAATATTAAAAAACAAAAATAATGTGGACCATTGTGTATAACTTTGCATGTATTCAATTATTAACCATTTGCGGTCGAGCGGCGGATTTATCCACCTATACAGCAGTATGTGTTACCATTATGAAGGCAGTCTTTTCTATTAGCTAGGCGTCTTCTTTAGACAGAGCCGTCATTACTAAACTTTGACGTTATTATAGTGGCATTATTAAATCTACTCCGTTCTCAAAGCGTTAATATTCATAATTAATGATAAAATGAAATAAATAGCACAATTGATCAATTTTGTAATTTTTTATAACATAATTATTATCAATGGATTGAGAATTCCATTGGTATAAAACAATAAACTTAATTGTGTTATATAACAAAAAATTCATATCAAAATATTTATAAATGCAATGTTCTTTAAAATAATGTTAATATTTTCAAAAAATAATTGAATAACGTCTTGATGGTTTTCCAATTTTGTTTTAATTTAAATAATTATACAACGCATATCATTATTATTATAGTATTTATTTTATTCTACAATTTACAATTTGTTTGTTCATAGTTAATAATTTAATAAATTTATATTAGTAAAAAAAGGCTGTGTGATGAATTAATTTTGCTCCTAATCTCCTGATTTTTCATATTTTTCCATTGATCACACATAATTCTAGACAGTAAATTATATTTTTGTGCTGTTTATGATTGTTTATTATTATTATGAGAGTCCTCTATTATTACAATTCAAACTGTGTCGGATATCGGCGTAATCAATTACACACAATATGCGAGGTATAGTTGTGCTTAATATATAAATACCAAATCCTGCTTCCAAGGCTTTTCTCAATAGCTTATCAGTATTGTAAATATAATAGCCACAGAAAGCTTCTTACAAAGTTGTCTAGCAACATTAAATTTATCAGAATCGAAGTAAAAACTTGCGACTTGGTCGCGTATAAAACGTACAACCATTATGTGGCCTGTAAATTCAGAGCACAATTGATTGCATTTCTTTGAGTGTAATCCCGCGAGAATAGCAGTCCAAACGCCAGATAACAACGTTACCTAGCTATACCACACAGATAAATTCGTGAATTGCTCCATTTAGAACTAAATTGTAATAACGGTGACCCAGATTGTCCGAGATGCTCCGGCGACGTAAAAAAAATGGGACGTCATTTTTTCTCACGCCTGACAGAAGGAAGGAGGCTACCAAAATATACGCAATAAATATCCTTTCCATTATTGCCTAACAGCTTCAAAATATATTTTCATCTTAAGCAATTCCACAACATATTCTACACAGTAAAAGCTTGAAATGCTTTGTCATTCGTGACTGACCAGCTTTAACCCTCTCTAAATATATTATTTGACCCTCTGACCTCTAGACAGACGCATTTATAGCCATAAAACTAAAATTACATTGTGGTATTTAAGATGAAATGTAGGGATTCAAATGTTCTTCCAACAGAATGTAACTTGATTACAGGAATGCATTGAAGGGCTTTTCTTATAGTCTTAAGTTTAACATGAAATCTATTGACAAGTGCTTCAATTGTTTACATGGATTTATATACAGCAATGCCTAGCATTGTGCGGCTTCTATCAGTCATGATTGAAAATTAAAAATGGAATTTTATTTATTCCCTCGAATCCAGTTTTAAACAGCACTTTGAATATATTTTGGTGTGGCTCAAATGTTTGCTACCGATCAATGTATTTGCTACTTCGTCAATAAATTTTATAATTGACGCCCAAGATTCAATTTTATATAATATATATATAAATATATTTATATATAATGTATTCGATCATTAAACTTTTATCATTGTCATATTCGAAATGAAAGAAAGTTGACAATGTTTTTATGCATATTCATAAAAAAAAAGTTATTGAATGTTTATATAAAATTTCGTTCCACCAGAAGAAAAGCTTTTAGCGTCGACAGTTTCGTCGGAATTTAAATTCTGATCGACACTAAGGTGTGTTCAGCAGGAGCCAAATCTCTTCGACAATGCGCTGCAAATTGGAGACGATGCTTCTATTGTCGCATCTACATCAATTCCCTTTTCTCCGCCCACGTTACTTCTATATTTACTTCTACGTCCATACATACACAAACATACATATATGTACACATACACACAAACATACTAACACGTGCAACACGCAAACCCTCAACTCAATCTACTTTCCTTTGTCCAGCTTCACAAACAGATTGCAACCCAATATGTCTATCCCCGCATACTTTCCTCATCTAAACAAAATTTTCAAATCATTTTTCTAGCAGATTTACCAATCCCAGTTCTGCAATGCAGACCGTCATATATTATTTGTATGTTATATTGTAAATACATACAAATGTAATATATATTTTTAAATTGTATGTATAATTAATTGTATTTTGACAAACAAATAATATAAAAGTAGTAGTACAGCAATATAGTGAGGCTTCGATCAGTCCGGATTCACTATATTCTGATTTGAAAATAAATAAATTTAATTCTGTAAAATAATTAAACCATTTTTTTATCATAAATTATCGCTTTAACCACTTTATACAGTTAAGTTCATGTGGTTTTAACGTCCTCGATTATTCAGGCTTCAAATAATTCAGAATATTGGCAGAACCGCGTTATTTGTTTTCATTTTTCTTCATAATGGTTCTCATTGTCTTTTTTTGCGAACGGAATTTAGCGAATTGGAATGTAGCCAATAGAAATGCAACTCGAAATCGGTAATTTAATCTTCCGTATAGTAAATCAAGCGAAGGCGCAGACATTTCGGTTAAATATTGATCCGGCAATCTGAGCTGGAGTCTAATGCTTTCGCATGTAGAACTAAGAGGTTGGCTGTGTAAGTGGTAATGATGCAGCAGATGTACGATGATTTAGAGCCCGAACACACAGGAAAATATTTCCACGGCTTTCGCTTCTAATTATATGAACTAGCAGCTAGCACCTCCATATACATTTTTTGTATCAACCCTCTCACTCTATTATTAGCATTTTTATTACACGCATTCGAAACCACCTAAGCGAATTATTTTGAAGCGAACTGAACTAGGTTGGATGTACGAGGTGGAAAGTAGAGACGGGGGAGCGCTTGCACTTGAGAACTTTACAAATAAGCAAGGCACTAATTAGATAATTTACGTTTTCGGCCCGTGGAAAAACAATATCTCGTAAACCAAAAACTTTCCGCTCTCAGACGCTTTTTTTGTTCGCCAGTGAAATTACCTATATAGACTTCACAGCACACACCTACGTCGCACAAAGGCAATCTTAAACCAAGTTGGGTTAACCTAGTTCGCTCCAATTATATTTGCTTCGGGGTACTCCAATTTTTCGATAAAACTTAAACTAATCAAACTTCGGTGCGAAGCACATTTATAATTTGAGAAATATTATCGGCTGCATGCACACACTTTGCAGAAGCCATTGATTAACGATCAGCTTCAAATAGAAAATTTATAAAATGGTAAGCACTTATCAGTTGGAATATACGTGAATTATATTTTAGTAGAAATTGCAAATGAATTTTAACTTAATAAATGAGCAAATTAATACGAGTATTATCTATACGCATTGTATATAAAGCGCAAAGGAACAGGCCAGGGTTGTAAGCATTCATTTCACCTGCTTGCTTTGATATACAAGCACGTTCCTGAAACGAATCATGGTCGAAAACCACGGTTATACTTTACAGACATGATTCCTCGTGTGTATTGACTAACAAAATGATATTAATATATGAACATATACAATATGCATTTCAGCTTATATTTCATTCCAAATGTAAATAGAATACACTAATGAAAATAGTGGTCAGCATCGAATCGTTAATATTGTGAAATTATTACACATTATTTTCAAATATTTTCAATGAAAGTTAGTTCCTGAATAATAAAAATTGAACCCTCATATAGCTAAAGTCTTTATTTTTATCATGTACTTTCTTTTATCTATATTTCTGACTATATATGTCATTTGTCTTTATTTGATAATAAAAGTACTAAAGCATCTTTTTTTCATTTACAACCCTATATTATTTGCAAAATACAGTCATACCTCGATGAACGAATAAGATGCAATTGTTATTTAGGATTTATAGCATTTAACATTGATTTCTTGTATTATACTTCTTATCGATAATTTTAATATTCATCACATATGAAAAATATTTATGAATCCAAGTGATACCTCATCCGAGGTATGTTCTAAATTTTGACCTATCCCAAAATGTTCACTGTCATAGACAAATTAAACTAATGTCTATTTAAAAACGTCTAATTTGAAAAAAAAAAAATGAGAATATTTTTTAGTGAGATTTCATTATTGCCGTGACTGTATTTGTTACAAATATTTAATAAACAAATCTAATACATAATGATATTTCAATGTAAATACTTTATCTCGGTAGTATCCATATATACATATATTGTGAATAATCTATTTTAACTATACATAATGGTTTATATAATAAAACATTATTTTAGTAGATTTAAATGCAAAATAAAAGATATAACATTTCATTATGGAATGTATATGCATTTATAATTAAATATACTACTGTATGCAATCATTGTGTATTTATTGACACCTAATAAGATATCTAAACTAATATTTTCTATTTATATATATAACAGAACTACATTGTTTTACCATTTTGTAACTAAAGCTTTGACAATGATTGACGAATGGTTGGACACACAGACATCATTCAATGAAGTTATATACTTGCAAAGCTCTATCCTCTTGGTCACGCAAAAGTCAATAATGTTGGGCGTTTCCATCTATTGAGTAGCCAATTTTCACCTGTTGACAAAGGTGTAAAATGATTTTTACAATCAGACACTTGCTTTGAAGTTATTGTTCCAACTATTATTCGATTTGTACGCGCTAAATGCACAATTTATTTTGTAAATCATTTTACAAAAGAAATTATGAAATATATCTTTATCACTTTGTATGCACATATATGTTTATGAAATCAAGTTGATGGATGACGTTCGTTTAAAGTTTAGTTATTATTAATATACATCATAACTTCCCATGTAATGTTATACCAACGGTATTTCACGTCAGGAAACAAATGTCTAGTTTTATTATAGAGCTTTCGTTCGATATTATTACACATGAAAACGCACATAAAGCATTTCAACATTTCTGCTTTTTAATCAATTCATAATCAAAGGCATTTTCATAATGTCGTTAAGTATTATTAAAAAAAAAATCTCCAATTCATTATAATTGAAAAGCTTTATAAAGTATGGTAATAAAATTGACCATAAAATTTGTACAAATTATTGGCCAATTGCATGCCTGGATCGAAAATAAAAATGGATTTAATATGCTAATTTCGATTTAATGAAACTAGTCAAGAGTATATTAAGTTTTTCCATTCAAAGTGCTCCAAACAATGGATATAAAAAATGGAAATTGAAAGGAAGCAGAGGTTCAGTCGATAAAATTCATTAAACATTACTTCGTTTTGGATTGAATTTTGTTTTACCAATTTATTATCTTTTTAAAGTGACAATCAGCAATTATTTATATATTATACTAATATTGAGTTAAATTTCTTTATATTAGATTGATATTTTGAAGATACTACTTAAAATGCTATATGTATAGTTATTCAACGATCGGAGAGGAATATTTAAGTTAAGTTTAAGAGCTTAGGAGAGTGGCTTTTTTGAAAAGCTAAAGGGATTTTCCAAAATCCTTTATATATCCTTGAAGATTTTTACATCGCATTTAAGCCTGACCCATGGGTATACAAAAAATATATACTCTAGAAAAAGATGTAGGAAGGAAAATATTTGCCTTTTTGTTGCTCTAATAACAGTACACTGTTCTTTACATGATTATTTTTACACGATTTTGAAATAATTAAATGGGATATTCTCTTAATCAAAGCAGAAATGGCATCTGCTGAACATGCTGCTATATTTACAACAACTTGCGAAATAATGGAGGTTGAAGGTGTTTCCGATCTGCAATAAAAATCATAGGCACAAAAAGTTTTTGTTAACTGTAAGTTTAATAAAAAACGAATTGCTGAAGGTACCGAATGCATTCAATATAAATTGACAACATACATAGATCCATTACTATTATTTTGATAAATCTTTATTTTAAACTTTTACACAAATTTTATATTACAAAAAACTTTTGTTATACTTATGACTTGTTCACATTTCACTCAATAACTAAGAATAGAATAATGGAAAAAACGAATTAAATTATTGTCTATAAAAATATTTTTTGTATTGGAATATATTTTTATTTTGCTGTATTCAAATTTTGTTTGTTTTGTTTTTTATTAGTTTTGAACAGATTTTAAGAAATAATTATGTTTCACAACCGAATTCCATCTCTATATTAAATATTATTTAGTTTAATTGCATTTAATACAACAAATCCTATAAAAATATTTTGGATGTTATTCTTGATTTTTTTTTACTAGTAATCAACATAGAAGTTAGGAAAAACATTAACATATATAATAATTTAAATATGTAAACAATTTTTGTTGATAGTCATTACATTAGATCCTCCAAGTCTTTAAAGTGTCTGGCTTCATAGTCGTCCATAACTCTTTTTAAACATATCATAATAATTACACAAATAAACTATAATATTCATAACATACTACATTTTATTTTGAAAAAGACACCTTTAGTTATATCTTATATTATAAAACTAATCTATATTTATTACTTCCGTCGATTTTATTATTTTAAGAAAAAGTTCTCATATCTCCATTCTATATTATTTGTACCTTTATTGAAAAAAAAAAATTGCAATAGGCATTTCATAAAATAAAATACAGAAATAAAGCAATATATTATAAGTACTCAGCCAAAATATATATTATAACAACTGTCATAATATCACAAGATTAGGCGAGGATATTAGCATTAGTTTATCAAGTTTAGTGGATTGCTACCTCTACTTGAATCGCCACAATCGGATCAACGTGGCTACCAAATGTCAAAGTCAATTAACAGCAGATTTCCCACAACACCTAATTTCCATTAGAGCTGTAGTACGTTTCAATAGAATCCTAAAATTAATAACAAGCACCATATAGTTACAAGTTAGTAACAATATGTATATGTTACAAAGAATTAGATATGCATGTCAATTAATTAAATATATATCAATCTTTTTAACAACAGCCATTGAGATTCAATAACAAACTAATAATGGTATTAAATAGTTTCTTACAAAATAGATTCTAAAAAAAATGGCACTAAAATTTGTACAAATTTTGAATCATTAAGGGCGATTAGTAACCGAATGGTTAAGTCGCCCTACCCACGTGCCAATGGTGACAGATTCAAATCCTGGTCAAGCTAGGCCCTTTGTGAACCCTCTCGATGCTTGCAGAAATAGGGCCATCGTTCATCACAGATGGACAGTGAAATTAATGAAGTTCAGCATATGGACCTTCAGCCAAGTCGATGGACAATGACAGTGTTAAGGATAGCAGCAGATTCACAGTGAAAGGAAATAGTGGAATCGCAGAGCATCAATATACTACTGAAGTTAACCTACAAGACAACAGCCAACCAACAAATTTAAAAATCAAATCATCATAATAGTAACTATCCACCGGGAAAGATTATCCATTTAATGTCAACCGCAATCTTAAATTTACTCAATGTTCACATTGATGAACAGATTGACGTAAAAAAAATCAAAAACTGATGATTCTTTGTATCTTAATACATTATTAATTAAATTATTTTTGTTTTGTTTTGATTGGCTTTTCCGGGATTGCATTTAACAGTTCTGATTGGGTAAAATCAAATTCTGCGGATGCGGTATATAAATAAAGAAGCCGCAGACGGTGCGACTCGCCACCTAGGCTGTTGTGTTGAAAATTAAAATTGACAAAACTTTTCCAATTAGCCCCAATCCCCACAAGAAATTAAAGCGATACGAAGGGGATGGCCGAAGTTGGGATGGTAGCTTGTAGGATGCGGGGATGCACTGCGGTCGCGATAATTTGATTTGGCGAGCAGAAGCCTTCTGCGCTCTCGTGTGATGAACGTGTATCGGGTGGGAATTCAACTTTAACCTACGCAATATCGAAAACCTGCCGATAATAAGTTTCATTTTCGAAGGACGATGGAGCTTTGATTTTTATTTAGTTTCAGTAGAAGCTCGGTTGTTATTTGATCGTCTGCACTGTGTTTACGGTATGCTAATGATTCGAATTAAGCGACCCTGAATATGTATAAACCTGTGAATATGTTCAAGATATAACAGATAGACCTAAATAAATATATAGAGTTAGCCATATGTTATGCAAACGGTCAGGATTAGGAATTATTGTTTGTAAAAAAGTAGAAAGTTGAACTCACATATAAATATTATCCGAAAATTAAATAACGATAGATACAAAAGTAACAAAGCTTATGTTATATAATATTTTTATATAATATTTTTTATATAAGAACACAAATTCATTTATTCGATCATCGATTTGTAATGATTATATAAATGGTATAAAAAGGGAACCAATGATTTATCATTATCTTTGTGATTTATTATTTAATTAGTTCAAAAAGGTTATTTAAACTAAACAATAAATGAAGTATGAGGTAATGTGACATAATTTCATAAATTAATATTTTTTTTCTGTGTCCATCAAAATACGAAAAACAAATCTCATTTAGAAATATATGGAGCAACATTATTTTATTAAAATGCGATGTATAATTGTTGGACCATTTTCATTTTATTTCCATACAAAAAAATAATGTGTAATGATTTATTAGTAAATCCTTTAGTGTTCGCACGGGAAATGTAAATTAATGTTTTAATTTGTTTTTAACGTCGCTGCATTAATAATAGCTTTATACGTTTCAATAAATTACTATTATTATTTTATACATATGCTCGATAGTCTTTATCCCAATTAATAAATAATATTAATAGCAATATTAATTAATCAATACAAAAAAAAAGTTCAAACAGTAATTTTAATTAAAAAACAAAACAACAATGTTTTTCGATTAAGTTCTGTGATTAATTTACATATTGCTTTTACTGCATGATGCAACTATTTTGTATTTCTGTTATATATTAATATGCGCATCTTTTGATCCTTTAACCAAAGGGTTTTTCAGCAAAGCCTTTATATACTTTTTTAATTTTATATTTTTATCATAAAAAAAATAATGTTTCAGTAGCCCTTTGTAGCAGTTTAATTTAATTTTTGTTTTTGTATTGAGTTTATATTTTGGTGATTTATAATGCAATATTATAATGTCTATATTCATAAGATACTTAGATATTAGAAATGTCTTAGTTAATTAATAGAAAATTTATATTGTTAGAGCTAGTTATATTCCATATATTTTCTAAAATAAAGTTTGCAATACATATATTATTTTATTGATATACAATATATTTAATATTTGCAGTAAACCATCAGTATGTAAGAGAACTAGTACTCGGGGAAGAAACTTTAGATGAGGAAGAACTGATGGAATTAATTGATGCATCCACCTCAAAAGCATTGGTAAACGAAAATAAGGAAAACGAATGGGTGCCAAATCTCGATTTACAAGATGTGAAAAAAAAGGGCTAAATTTGGCTAAAGAATTAGAACTTCATTTCATTCAAACTGATCGTTCAACGGTGCGCAGCGCAAAGTTTAAAAGAGAGTTAAGAAATTGCTTAGCTCCCTATAGAGAGGTTTTAGTGGAGTTAGAAAAAAAAGCTACAATCGAAAACCAATGTGAAGTTGAACTAAGTGATGAAAACATTTTGCCCATTAAAAGAAGACGAGTTAGGCGACTCATATTTGACAGCGAGGATGAGTGTTGAAAGATTACATAATTTCACAAAAGTCTTCATTGTTTTTGTTGAAAACAGTCTTTTAGTTTAGTTCTTGTTTCATTTTTTTATCAATCCTTATATGAACTCTTCAATTCAATTCAATAAAAATAATTTATAATTTATCTTGTTTTTTTTTGTATTTATTGGTTATATAACGCGGTACGAATGATGTGATTTGTTCTAATTCCGAGTTTCTTATAGCGCTGTTTCCATACAACGCGGTAGACGGTTTCCATAGAACACGGTACGAATTAGCCTGGTTGACTGTAGTTGATAATTTTTTAAATTTTAAATATAGAATTATGAGAAGTATACACATTTTTATTTGAACTTACTATCATATAATATTAAGATTTATGATGTTTATATATTAGGTGTTAACATAAATTCGTGTTTTTTAAATAAAAATGTGCGCCACAAGTAAAATAAACATGATAAAGGTTATACGTCATTCGAAAGAAACGTATCTTCTCTACAAGATATTGTGTTATTTTATTGAATTACACGCCTCCAAAATGGAATGACAAGTAGAAAGCACTTGCAACACCTCCTTATATTCACATTCTATCAATGGAATAAAACCTCCAAATCTGTTTACAATATTTGCGTACACTATTTGTAGGGTGAAGATGTTATGAAAGAAATGACAGCTTTTTTACGTTGAGAAACTTATGTTAACACCCAATATAATAATCGAAAAAATGAATATTTTTAAGCTATATTAAAAATACCATAATACAGTGAAACCTCGCTTAACGAGAAACTTGCATAACAAACATTTCGCTTAACGAGCAAAATGAATTGTAAGAAAAGTGACTCGCTTAACGAGCAACGTTTCGCATTCGTGACATTGAGAAGAGAAGTCCCGAATTGCGCGCCTGTTACATTATTTTTAAAACTTGTGTACACATATTATGGTTATTTTTCAATATGTTTCACTATACGAGTAAAAATATGGAAATCCATAATAATACACAGTATCCATAATATGGTCTATCTATAAATAAAGTACAGAATAACGTACTATTTTATATGTTAACTATTAAATAAAGAACACGTTTAATAGCAACCTACAAAAAAGATGAATTATTTCTAATAACTACAGTTTTTTACATATTCAATCAGTTATTGACCGCATACATTCTTACAATACGCATAGTTCGACTTCGATTAGTACGGATTCTAAAAAAGTTGTACATAATATTTTTTATACATAAATGATTGTCTTTTGGATTGTAGTTTTGGAATCGATTACCAGCAACATGTTATACAAATAATAATATAAATGTAATCAAAAAATAAATCTAGGTTAATGTTGAATCATAGTAATTTGTTATGTTCTATGTTTTCTTATTATATACAAAAAAATATATAATATATAGTTCTAGGTTTAAACTTATGTACAATTTTTAAATATAAAAAAAAGAAAAAAATAATAATAAATTTTGATTTATAAATTATGTTGTTTGTGGAATTTAGATAACTATTTAACCCTGTGTCGTCTGACTGTACTTATAAGAATCGACATCTTTATGACACTTATATCTATAATTTAAAATAGAGAGACGTTAAATAGACCAAAATACTTGTTGGTACTTTAATGTAATCTTTATATTTTATACGAAAATGATTTGCTTTTCAATTGGAAACACCAATATAAACACCAGTATAAACCTACATTCAAGTTTGAATGTACTTGAATGTAGGTTTATTATGTTGCTCCAAAAATTGTATCAGAACCCCATGAAATATGTTTATAATCTAAATTAATATAAATCACTATAATTCACTTATTATACTATTTAAGTTTAAAATTCCCTGATTTTTTCAAAAAGTACCACATATTTTTGTATTGAAAATATTTGCAAAAACTTAATAAAAATTTATAAGGAACTTAATTTTAATGTGTTTTAAAAGAAATCTAAAGATTTTTTTTAACTATTTTCAGGTAACAAATGGTTAGAAACCGGTGTTACTATTAACATTTTGATCACATTCCATTCTAAATAATAAAATAACTTATAGATTACGTGAAATAAGTTACTCCAAATAAAAAAATCTTTTTTTTTTAGAATTCCATTCGTTCTTTATTGCACAGGAATACGTGCTTTTCATGTTTATGTATGTATTTTTCTCTCATTGCTAATTGAGTTTGACCCAGAAACTCATGCATATTCACACCGCAGCAACATAAATCATGTAAAATGCTACCTTCGAGGGTTTCATTACGAAGGTATATTTTTCTTTTTGTGCCGTTCATTTTATTGCCCCGCGGGGGTGGCAAATTGCATATAACGAATGTGTTCGCTGATTCTCACATTTGTTGCGCGAGAATTGGCCGAGACAAGGCTTGCGTGTCTTGTGGGGCTTAACCGGAATTTTGGTTTGGGTAGCGATGCCGGAACTGCAGGTATAATTAGTCTCCTTTTCCCTCCCAGAGGCAGACAGACATCTTATTCTGTACCTTTATTCAGCAATTAACTTTTATTAAAGCCAAATTTATGCACGTCGTGTATACAATAACCCCCATTAATTACTGCGACCGCGAACTTATAAACTTTGCAAAAGTGGTGTGTTTATTATTATAAACCATTGTTTCGAAATAAATGTTTCTTGGCGCAAAAGAACTTTATTAATAAATTTCGTGCGAGCATTGGTGGAAGATCGAATAATAAAGGAATCCATGGAGTTAGAAGAGATAGGGGAAACGGGTTGAGGGTATAGAAACAGAAACTGAAAAATAGATGGTGCAGAGCAAAGGAGGAACTTATAATCCGCACGTGAATATTCCCTTTATGGTCGGATTTATAATGCATAAATCCCTTGGTGGAGAAATCGCAATGCACTTAATATTTTATTCTCGCCTGTTCATCGTAAAAAATTCATTATCTTCCTCGTTGTTGCATTTCCGTTCGCGCTAAATCCCTACAAATTGGACATTGGTCAGGTAAATGTTATACAACGAAACACTCTCACGATCAATTAATTCTGTATTGCACTCACAATCACACTTTAGAGACTAATGCAACAATTCCCGAGGTACAACAAAAATACAGACTTTGTTAATGTTCATAGCATTATTATCCTCAAAGGGATTTTCAAAGTTACCCGCATTTATTATTTTATCTAAATATAACCAGAACATGAAGGTGGTAAACATTATTGTATTATATCCGAGCTAATTAAATTAAGCCTTCATCTTAATGCTTGGAAAGTTTGTAGCAATCGCCTGAAGCTCTGTTACTGAAACCTTCAGTATTTACCACAAAGTTACTCCCGCATATCTTAAATAACAATGATAACGTTAAATATTAATTACGAAAATTATATTCAATTAAAATGCAGCAACAAATGTTACGCAATATATTAAATTATATATAGATATAAACCCATTATTATTTCGAAACTAATATAATTACAGTAAGATAGTCGAATAAAATTTGACACAATTAAAGTACTACTATTATCTTACTAATAAGTAATGAAATATGATAATATTACTATATAAATATCAACAAAAGCAAGCTATATATCATTATAAAGAAAGAAAACACAATAAAAACATTAGTAAAATTTGATATTTGACAAGTACTTAATGTGAATTAATAATTTTATCTATTTTATTCTATTTCTTTAGTAACTTGAAATAATATGATGCAAAAAATGTATAAAAATAAAGAGTTGAACAATATTTGATATATTTTTTCTTTAAAACAAAGTTTCAAAGATCTTAGTTCCTCAAGACCACCTCTTTGAAACAACGGTAAATTCAGTGTGAAAGCCTGGGGTTCTTGCGATAGGGGAGTGTGATAAAATAATCTATCTGTGTAAACTTTGTTATCATACATGCCACAAAGTACTAAAGGTGTTACAAACTTATGTCATAGTTTTATAACTTCCAATGATTTAATACCATTTTCATAATCTTAGTAAAGCCATGGTTGTCAACTAATAAAAACAAACTTTTCATACAAATATATAAATATTAATTTTTGTTCAATATAAATATCTTGATTAAATAATATTATAAAACATGTGGTTGTTGGTATAAAAAAAAATCTCAGGATCATCGGTGAATATTCATAAGTGTACTGTGAATCTGCGAGGACGCACGTAGTTCATGAATAATTGTGATAGAGAGCTTAATGAAACCTTTGGGAAAAATCGTCTGAATAAAATGAAAACCTAGATGGGGTTAGAAGCGGCAAAAGAGATAAAGAGGAAGCGTTGGTGTGGGTTGGTAGTAGGTAAAGGGCGTTTGGTTTTGCGCTACTGCAGAAAATAATTAACAAGGTTTTCTAAAGGCAAATAGACGTCTGTGATTGAGAAAGGCAGACAGTTCGCCTGAGATATGGAAGTTGGGCGAAAATAAAGGGAAATAAAATGAGACCGAAAAAGAAATGAAGCCTTCATTCCCCGCTGACTGTGTGTTTGCCTTCGGGATACACTTTGGCCGGATTTTATTTTACAATCGGATCGGATTCTACTTAATAGATAAAAGGGCGACTGGTAATTGTATAGTTTAAGATCCATCTGCCTTTCTGTTTCCTGCTGCTCCTCATCTTCTCTCGTTTTCGTCAATATTATTTATCTCGCTGATGCATAAAAGAGGAAATTGCAATTACTGTTGGGTAAGGTTCCTTTTGTATGCAAAGTATTTGCTGTTGATATAATTAAGATGTGGATAATGGAAATATACTGCTTCACAGAATTCTATACGTCCAATTATTGATATACATAAATCACTTTAAAATAATTAGCAAAAAATTTATTATTTTTTGTTTTATTATGATCAGATTAACGAAAATATTAGGAATAATTTACTATAAAAAATATGATTACTTCTTCCTCTTTGATGGTAGATGGTAGATAGAGGCATCTTCATTTAGCCGGTGCACCGAGCTATCATGCCAGCCATTATGTATCTTGTACTCCATACAACTATGTACTTTACTGCACTATAGTTGGCGATAAGTTACTGGAGCAAAGTGGAATTCTTAGCACAATTTTCAAGGGTCTCAGCGGTTTAGTACATAGCTAAATGATATTGGTTACAGATGTTATGTGGTGTTTTGGTCTAAATTTTATTCGTAACTTTTATGGATTTAAGCAATGCCCTGTAAGAGTCGACGTTTTCTGACTGGATAATACACTTAATGGACGTAGGCATGGGGACTCTATTATCTAGAAGCTGCATTAAAGATCTTCTCAGGCTGCCCGATTATTGAAGCACGATGAGATCCTCAATAATCCACAACTGCATCTGTCCGGACCCTGCCCCCCGAGACTGCCCAGATGCGCCGGATCATTTATATAATTAATTTAACTAAATAAAATGTAGTAAGTTACATCAGGTTTTAGTATAAGGAGACCAACCATTCTTCTTTAGGGTGTTAATACTCCTTTGAAATCCCTTAATATTAAAATATAAATTGCATCAATATTTTGAAACATCCATTTCTTTTTAAAATTGCGCAAATATTTGAAGCAATTAATCGAAAAGTAACATTTAATAATGGATTCGTGTCTCCAGTTTTAAAAAAATAAAATAATAATTCTGAAATTTGCCATGCATATAATGAGAAGCGGGAATGAATGAAAGACTATGAAATCCATTTCCATACCATATCTAGATCTCATATTGGGTCAGCCTATTTAATATTTATAAAACAATTAACAAAAATAATGCTTCAAAGTATGAGTGAATCTAAATAATAATTAATTCGTTAGAAGCAAACATTAAGAAAATGTTAATCTACATACAGTAGCTTGTCAAACAATTCCAACTCTCTGGATTAAATAATTAATTCCATCCCTAAAACCAGAAAGCAAATAGCAGTGAACAATTCACATCCCCAGATGCAGCCAACCGAAATCATGTGCCAACAATGCCACATCAAACGAAAAATAAAAAAATAATCATTATTGATCACAAAGCCCCAGCCAATAAACAAATAGATCGTGACGTAGCAGAGTGGGTAAATTTGGTTTTAATTTTGAACTGTTCACATTGCCCTAAATAAAATGCGACATGGATCAAACAAATCTTTAAATTGGAAAGTGTTTGAAACAGGAAGAAGACTACTATAGTAACGTTCTCGAGTCTAGCTTTGTGAAATACTTTTATAGCGGAAGTTATACAAGGCATATAATACCACAGGGAAAAGTTCTACAACTTTTCGTATTGATTTGGCAAGAAAGAGGCGAAGCAATAAAAAAAATATAGTGATTATAATGTTATTTTTTTTCTCGTAGTTCAATTAAAGAATTTATGTTTTCGCGTAAGAAGTTTGCTGTTATTTTGTGCGGAAATTTAGAGTTTTCATTAACTTTTGGTCCTTAACTTTATTGTCTGGTTCTCTGCTTTTACTGGCTGCTGCCCTATCATCACCACTCCACTACATCCAGTTAGATTCAATTGTGGCTAGCCAATATGTCTATGATGAAATTTAATTCGCGAACGCCACAGGGTACTCGCTTCGCATCAAGTGCACGTTATTGTACCAATTTACAGGGAGTGTCCAATCAATAAGTAATTATTTCTGGGTGACAAAGTATTTATTTTACTTACTTTCCAATACAAAAGTGTGCACGAGGTTCATTACAAACCCATCACACTCCAGCTAATGAAAGTAACTTCTTTTGCATTAGCTGAAGGGCCCTTTTTATTAAGTACCCGCATTAAAATCGATGAATGACCGAAGAGAGAAAATAATTATTACTTTCCTGACCTCAATTGCATATACATTCAACATAGATCAACTAGTTAAATTGCATAACAATTTAATATACATTACGTACCTCACACGAAAATTATATAAATATATTATGTATTAATAAAAATACGTGAATAATATAAAAAATCAAATTAAAAAGCTACTTTATCAATATAATCATTTTCATTTAGAGTTATTGAAAAGTTTTCAATATTTAAGTCTTAAAATTGAATCTAAGCTATTATTTCTATTTGAACTTAAATCGAATACAAATATGATACATACAGTTTTTGAATTTTTGCTTATAATTTCATTAATTTTTTTTAAACATATGTGTTTTTTTTTTCATCTAATAGTAATATTGAGTTAATACACATGGTTGAAAAATATAAAATTAACGATCTATTTTATCTAGTTCCATCAAAGGAAATACCAGAAATTAATCTCTCTTCGTATGCGCATCGATTCAGACAAACTATCTCCAATTCGGTATGACAGATATGTTTTGTTTTACTCATAACTAAATTCCATCAATTATCCCAAGTTAAACGTAATACATTACCAAGTCAAAGGGTTTCAAAACTTCAATATTTAAAATACCGATTAATCAAGTTTTAATTAATATAACAAAAGGAAGCTCAGATCTTATTTATGTTAGACATACTAATGATCCTTTAGATAATCCTACAAACATGATACTATATTGGCTTGTTGGGATTGAGTTTGTGGTCTTCGAGTTATAGTGGAGAGATGATTAAATCCTGAAGTGTTTAATTGGAGTAAGATTGGTGTTGAATTAATAACGATTATCTATAGTGTTTATTTAAATTTGAAATAGTAAAACATTATACTTTTTATAGTTTTATTTTTCTAATCTAATCTATTCCGCCAATAGTTAGTCCGGATTAAAATTTATTTTCAACCAAGCCCTATAGTGAAGCCGTTCTATGCTAATTTTATATATACTAGTTTAATTGGCAATTTTCTCTCTCGATTTATTGATACTCGAATAAAATTCAATGAAAATACAGTACTGAAACTCGAAAGTCGAACAATTAATAATCAGTGACCTCTTAAATGATTGTATAACATGACAATTTAACAGACAATTTAATAAAGTTTAACAAATGTATTGAATGACTTTAAAGTCGAACTGTCTTTTGAATGTGCTAGTTTCCACTACAGTGTTAGCTTCCACGACATATATAATTAATATTACTTACATATTTGTTCATAATTTGGGCCAAATAATTAAAATTAATAATAAATATTTGATAAAACTTGTTATTAACTTTAACAATTCGTATTTTTTATTAATTCGGTTTTTCTTAAGTTATACTGAATGTAATTGATAGAATTAATAGGAATTAATTCTATAAAATATTTAAATTTACATTGAAATATCTATTATTTCTATTGAGTCTGAATAACAGAGGAAATACAAATAATATTATTTTCAAATAATGATAAATGTCGTGTAAACCTAAAGCTATTTATTTTCTACTTAAAAGTCCATAGAAATATTTCAATCGACCCAGAAGGTATAACAAATGGGTTGAGTAAAGGGCAATTGTAATGCGTTCAATTTTTTTTAGTAGTTAGATTCTGAGCGTCGTATATATTTAAAATGTAATTAAGCTACATACAGTCCTTTTTTTGTTGCTTCTTCTTTAGTACATTTCCTTCTATCCTTTTTTTATCCTATGTGCACATTTAAGTAATATTTGTTCGTAGTAATTCCACACGATGTCTGCTTGGAGGACATTAATCATTCCATGATTTATTAGTTTATTTTAATCGTGATATAATAGCGTAGCGTCGCGATAATAGCATAAGAAGGTATGAAAACTCAATTACGTAATGCGGCCTCGATTGCGCAATTTCGCTGCGGTGTACGGTGCGCGATTTCTTCGGAACGGCCTCCTCCTGCGATCCGACTTTGATTCAATTTGGTTCCAGGAAGGCGGGAATTTTTCGTGTTTCCTCCCTGGTGGACATAATTTATTCATCCCGGTCTAAGAGCGACGAGCACCTATTGGAAGCGGGTATTATGAAATATTTCACTTGGAAATTCAACAGCGCACTTTAAATATTTTAATAGAACCATACCTCATTGTCTTGGCCCTGTATAAATTCCAAACTTCTGTTATATTTACCCTCTGAACTTTGTGTAAACATTTGGAATTGAAATTAAACGGTTTTCTTTGCAAATTCAAAATGCGACTACGTTGCACAAGTTTGTATTTCTTTCTATTCTTTTTTTTGTTTTTGTTGAAGGTTCTTACTGTTTGGGTTGGATGGTCGAATGATACATAATATATTTTGGTGCTTTGAGGGCAGCGAGAAATTGTTTCGCTCCGGTGTTTGGCGTATATAACTAATGTATCTATGACCTAGGCTCAGAGTTTCGGAAACTTTCCCATTCCAGTAAATTAACTAAACATGTTGCGACGCACACTACATTTTCTCACAGTAAGCTTTCTCTATTTTAACGTGATCCTACCTCAACGAAACATTTCGAAGGGTTAATAGAAAATAACTATTTTATTTCTTCTTCTTGTATTTAATTAATTGAAAATTTAATCACGTATCGTATATCATTTGTTTCAGGTAAGAACTGAAAATCATTTGCATTATTTTGCATACATTTCAATTAGCATAGCGCATGTATGAATGTAATAAATTATTGCTGCAAACAGCTGTAATTAGCAAAGAGGCATTTAAATATTATGTAATATTAATATTGATTTTATATTACTATCCGATTTAACACAATACAAATATTTACAAAATCAATTATTATTCCATTAACAAATATTTTTTGTATACGATTAACCTGAATGTTTAAATTAGCAAATATTGAAACATCACTTCTCAATATTCATAATTAATTATAAAATACTGTTACCACAAATTAAATACAAAATATTTATAATAAAATCTTAAGTTTATTATAATATTCTTATGTTAATTCCATTAAGTCACTTAAATATAAAAAAATATAAGAATATTAAAAAATGTAAATATTTAGTTTTTTCTATGTCAGTAGAAATAGAGTTATAAGTATGTAATTCTATTTTACCTGAATATCTTAGTCACTAATTATACTACAAAAATTAGGTCAATCTGTATCACATTCATAAGAAATAATAAAGTTAATGAAAATCAAACAATTAATTTTAAAAAATGTCATCTTTTCTTAAAGGTATAATTTAATTGGTGTTATTCAAATCTTAAAGATTCTTATCTGTTTAGAAGATATTGATCGTTTTTATTAAATTAAAGTCTCATGTTGTTGACATATAAAAAAGTTCCATATATTGTAAATATATATTAGACTAAGAATTTACTTTTTCAAAAATACAAATTGATCATATTCATTTAATTACAACGAAATATTTTCACTTTAAAGTAAAAGAGTCATTAATTAAAAATTAATTTATTTAACTACAATTTCATCAAATTTATTAAAACATTTTGAATTTTTACGTTTTATTAGAAGTTTAGTTTCAACAAAAAATTGAAAAGAAAATATTTAAAGCACGAAATTACTTTTATACTGTAAATATATTATAAACTAGTAATTAATTTACTATATGATCTATTGATTGAATCTAATAGTTGAAGAGAACAAGAGTTGATGCATGTGCCATTGTTCCCTCTGCTTCCCTCTGCTTTGAAATAACAGACACATGTTGTTTTTAACTTGTGACGAAGCCCTGCGTAAGCTTACGTAAATTAGTTTTCATCTGAGGATATTAGCATCATGCAATGGGGGTATCACGGCGCGCAAAGAAATTGCGTAAGTACGGGAGACACGTAACAATATTGATAATTAGTAACAGGCGTTGATTGATATCAGCCCCTTTGACTTATGCTCTGTGCAGATGTATTTAATCATACAACGTTGTCCTGGTGACGTTCGTCACATGACATTAATTACCATTGACAAATTATTTGAGATAGTGGCAGCGCCACGGGGGAGATGCCATACATAAAGTACGCTGTTAATAACCTCCTTCTCATCCTCATACCCATCCCCATCCTCTCAATCTACTACCTATACTCTTCACTGATTTAAATTTCCTTATTTGTACCAAACTTTGTTATTTATTATTAAATATAGACATGAAAATATATGACTATTAATCAATTTACTAATATGCATAATACAGCATCCACTTACATAGAACATGAGATGTAATGTCTCTCAGGCGTACCAACTACTATGTACACATGACAGAACTGTATACAAATATAACTACTAATACAGATACAGTATCATCGGACCCTATAGGTGTTAATACGCCTGACAGTCTCATGTAGCGTATAGCGTGGAAGCAGCATTAGAAGATTATATTTTTTTCTTTTAATTTGGTAACAAAATGACAACTTTCGTTGTATTTATTTTTTAATATTTTTATTTCTAATTTATTCTAATCGAAACTTTCCAAATTTTTATCACCGTGGAATGTACTCATAGAATTGTAAATAAAGTAAAAAGTTTAATTTCGAAATATTTTGAAAAATATGATATTAGATCCAAACTAGAAGACAATTATAAAATATAGAATCAATATACTCACTTTAATGAATTTATATAAAAACTACTATTACTATAAAACACAGATTTATTTATCATAATATTATTATAATATGTAACATACATTTAGAACATACTATGTTAAATATGAACTGCTATATATTGATGGTGCCACAAAAATTCATGAGTTACTACAGTTTGTTTTAAATTCCATTGATTGGATATATTTATTGGAATGTTTTTTCACAATTCAATAATTCAAGTGTTTGTACGTTTCTATATGCCATTGTTACAATTTTGATGTATTACTTTATTATGTAATAACAATAATATATACATAATGAATTTTGCATTTTCATTTGTTTTGTAGTATTTTTCATTTGTAGGGCGTGTCTCTTCTTTAGGATTTTTTAA
Organism: Nicrophorus vespilloides; assembly: GCF_001412225.1. Lineage (NCBI taxonomy): Eukaryota > Metazoa > Arthropoda > Insecta > Coleoptera > Silphidae > Nicrophorus > Nicrophorus vespilloides. The sequence goes on along the minus strand of NW_017100093.1, from coordinate 36,553 downwards.
TTCAGAAATTCCTTAATTTCTATACCCAACAAATGTCTAGAGAATTGACTCATACAACTTGGTCAACTGAATCAACATCGGACGATATGTGGGGGTGGGGTCGCAAAATATTAATGACAGATCAAACCAGGTTGTTTTTCTTCACATATTCATTCTTCAGGAGGTCGCAGAAACCTACAAAAGGGGGGTCGCAAAAACTTTTTATGTCTAAAAGCGGGTCGCTGATCAAAAAGTTTGAGAATCACTGGTATGGATTATCAAAATTAATTCCTTGATATACCAACCAAATTAAAGTGTAATATCTATATCCTGGACATTTTCTAGAAAATTATAATAATGACCTACCGCTTCTCAAAGAATTAAAGCATAGTAATTGCATAGATACTAATTCTATTGACCTAAATCTGCTTTAAAAGTCATTTTAAGACTTCTTCAAAAGATCTTTAATAGCATATGTTGGCGTTGTTCCTCTATCGAGTTTGTGCTGTTATTTATTCAAGAGGTCTTGAAGATCTTTATATAATTTTCATGTTCTATTTCCTGTCTATAGTACCATTTTTTAGAATTTTTTTATATTGCTCAATTAAAATTTAGTTTGTTTTAAAATTTTCAAACCAGGTTATAGTGATTCCAGACTGATTAAAGCCGCAAAGGTAATTCTGTATAAATAATTTTATGATATTAAGAGTATAATAGTATAATTTTGTTGTTTATAAATACATCTATTTATTACATTTTGCATCTGCAAGATCACCATCAGTTCTCCCTTGGTCCCATTTGTTTTGTTTTTGTCATTGCATCAGTACAGCAACAAATCGCTCCGCCATCTATATACTAACAGAGTTAGCGTAGAAGTTCGTTAATTAAAATTGTTATAAATGAGATTTTTATGTAATCGTCTGTAGGGGAGGTGCGGTTGTAAGCGTACCACCCCTCCCGTCCACCAGATAAATGGGTTTAATATGGAAATGTCGAGATCAAAACATTATATTTTTCTACCCTCGCATTTTCCTTCTGTTTCTTCGCTGCGGCTCGAAAAATTATTATATAATGCAATAACACCCCTCTAATTTCAATTTTCTCAAAAGTCATTTCATAAGGAGATTACGTAATATTTATATTAAAAAAAATACAAGAATACTATTATCTGCAAACACATATAATGATTATACTTTTTTTTTATAAATAATAACAATGTTTATTGTAACAGTCACAAAAAAAACATGTTTTCAAAATTCCAATCATACTACTGGCTACTAACCTTTCCGACCTTTTCATTTTATAATATTTATTTAATTATAATAAACTAATTAAGTGTATTATATAGTTACAATGATAAAATAATAATAATAGTTGTAAATACTAATAAAAATGCAAATAACATTAGTATAGTGATGAAAACATATGTGTCGGAAGGATTGGAAGTTTATGTCTACATACATTTGCATTTTTCTTCCTTTAATGATAAAAAATAAATGTATCGAAAACAATAATTTTCATGAAATATACATTTATATTCTGTTCATAGCATTTTTACAGATATTAAACTGTGATATTGCAATTTTGGTTTCTCAGAATAAATATTCAACATAGAATACATAATAAATTGTGATTTCATAAAAAAAAATATTTACTGTATATGAAAACAAAAAATATACCATATTTATTTTACTAAATATTGAGTGAAGTAAAAAGTTCTAACCGTTTTGTCCCATACATCGAGCTTCTTATTGAGACCAGCCTTATGCAAATGGTTCCAAATGGTTCCAAATGGTTTTCTGGATAATCTTCTGTTCCTGAGCAATGTAATAAGTGCTCGCATACCGGTTCGACTCGACGATTTTCATGATTTTATCAATATTTTCGACAATTGGCCAACCAGAGCGTGTCTCATCTTTGACATCCATATTATTAGAACGGAAGCATTGGAACTAACGCTTTGCTGTTGCATTCGATACTGTATTGGATCCATAAACAATATACATTTTTTTGGCTGCCTGCTCCACTTTTCCCCTTGGTCATAGTGGTACTGAAAAATGTATCGTTTTTTTTCTTTTTTACCTCCATTTTGGAACGTTCTAACACACAACTGGATTCACTAAACACAAAACTGTCAAGGAACTTTTATCAAAGCGTTTTGTCGCCTTTAAGTCGCAGTATATAATGACAAGATGCAACGTATATATCGTGAGATGAATGATGTGAGATGTAAAACTTATTACTTCACCCAATATATTATTTATTAACATCTTGCTATATATTTATTTATAATCTGTTGAAGAGATTTAACACTTCATGATTGATTACGCCAATACTAAACTGTTTAAAGGAAACAATTATTATTAAAAAAATATATTTAGTGTACTAATATTATCTGAATTGAAGCCGTAATATGCGACATATTGCTGTACATGATTAACTTCAATTTATTCGGATTGTAATTTAAGTATATGTAAGTTTCTTCTCATTAAAAACTTTTTAAACCTACAAAAGTATATCTAAATTAATTTGAATCAAAATTTGAATAATTAATGATGATAATAATAAATTATAATATTAATTAATTTGTATTTATCAAGCGTTTTATTAGAAACGATTAAATTATTAATTATCTGTAAAATTATTTCAGATTGATTCATTCAAAGTTGGGTCCTAAAACGGCGATGTACATTTAATGGAAAGTTTAAAGCCTTGGAACGATTTTAATTTTAAGGATCACTTGCCAGCCCAAGTTTCAATCCTCGCGAACTGTCACCAAAGCCCAGGACGACCGTTGACGGCTTCGCATTTAATTGAATCCAAACCTAAGAGATTCTTCCATTACGTAACCGAGATGGGGAAATTGAATAAAAGGGGAAATACTTTCCACATTTCGTTTTTGTATTGTTCCTTCGTTTTAAATACATTATATGCCTGAAGGTTTGTTTTGCGGAAGCAACAATGAATAGCTGGGAATTATTGATTATAGGCAATTGCCGAGTAGAAACGGAATCGAACATTTATATGTTACTGACAGTTCCCACATTTATCTTACCTGAACACATTTGTAACCGTATAGTTTTCTTCGTTGTAATTCAATTTCAATTATAAACCTTGGAAAGCTGTCTAATTTACATTAAGTAAATTTCAGATATTTTGCATTTTACCCGGCGTTCCCACCATTATACAGTAATAATATTTAATTATCTTTATTTACTTTTCTCCAATATTATAATATATTATAATTTGTTAACTTACCGTCTCCTTATTATCAATTAAATAAGTATAACAATATAAAAGTATTATTATAATGCACGTATTTTGTAGAATTTAAATAATGTTGTAATTTGCTTGTTTAATTAATTATTTTTTATTATTTCTAGGGTAAGGATATTCAATATTTCAATCATGAGCATAGTATGGTAAGTTTAAATACAAACGTAAATTATTAAATATAATTCAAGTGGAGCTAAATCTGGAACAAATAATATTTGTTTGAATATATATAAAATACCAAATACAAAATTTCTAAAAATTTTCGCAAATATTGAAATTTAAATTAAAATATTATCAAAATTGCAAATAATATTCTCACAACTTAAAATAGTCAAGCAATTTTGTTATGGATTGTAACATACTTAATATGGTGACATGCACTCAATGCAAATAGTCACTAAAAATCAGAGATGATTTGGTTTTCTTATAAATTTTACTCAATACAAATTATTGCTACTAGGAGTTAAAAAATGAACTGATTATCAATCATAACATTCTTCAGCTGTATGATATAAATATATATTGTATTCAATCTTATGACTCAAGCAAATCATGTATGTTACTATTTTAAATACTATGTTACTACATTCATCTAATTGTGCAACTAAGTGATTGCATATTTTGTCAATAGCTTCGAAAGTATCTAACCTATATTGTTTCCTTGTTAGTAAAATAATGGTATCCATTAATCATGTACTATTGTGTTAATCCCAATTTAAAAATGGAAGAACAAGACGCGCATTTCAGACATACATTTATTGTATTATTTCTGGAAAGGCAAGAATGCATCACAATAATTTATGTGTCGTATATGAGAATGAAGCCTTGAAAGAAAGGCAGTGCCTAAATTGGTTTGAAAAACTTCGTTCTGGTGATTTTTCACTTAAAATACGCAAAGATCTGGTGGCCGTCCAGTTGAAGTTTTGAGACCCATATCAAGGCCGTTATCGATTCAGATCGTCATAACTATACGTGAGATTGTAACTCAATGTATACATACATGCATTAAAAAAAAACAGCTTGACGATGTCAAGAAACTCGATTTTCAAATAAAATGCGCAATCACTTTGTTAACAATCCGATAGAACTGAATGAAAACAGGAGTAATAGCAAATTGGTACCATTTTTGACACAGTTTCTTAAATTTATTAAGAATACGTCTATTGGGTATTTTGTTTAACAACTGTAAAAAATACTGAATATAATTCTAGTTTAAATTTGTAATTATATGATATTCAGATACACAATTATTACAATATTAATTAATTTACTAATTTTGTGACAAAAGGTGAATAATTTACTGAAAACATATTTATTTGATTCATAAATATATAATTGATTTTTGATTATATAAAACAGTATTAAATTCTCTCGAAAGAGCTTTAATTTAAATATAAATTCATTTGAACCTATATAATATCATATATTTTTGAATTTGTATCACTGATATTATCTGACATTACTCATATTTCTTTGTGTTGGAGCAGCGTTTTTCAAACTATGTGGCGATTTGAAGTACACAGCCTGTCTAGGTTTGATTTTATATTCGAGATAGACACTCTAAGCTCTCTTTCTATTTGAAGTTTGTTTCTACATTTAGATTTTATAGTAGGTACAATAGAAAAACGAATTTCGTAAAGGTAAGAAGTGTGGAAAGGTAACAGTATTCTAAGCGCTTTTGCTTTAATAACAGAATAATGATAAGATAGTTCAATCCAAAAAAATGTTTAAACTTCCATATATTGAGTTACTATCATCTATCGTTTATCTTATGTTTTACATGGAGGGGAAATATGATTGATTGAGAACTGTGTACATAATCAAATTGTCTTCCTATAAATATTGAGGAATGGAATATAAATATTGAGGAATATTTGTTGCAAGACCAATTAAATGGTTTATAATTCAGTCATATAGCCATTAAAAAAATACCTATTTCAAAAGAAGTCCATTAAATTCGAAACAAACTCGTCATAGATACCCGACAACTCGGCGACAGAAAATTTAAAATCGAATTTTAACATATTCTTATAATATAAATAATTTATTTATTTTGCTGACATACATTTTTTTTAAAGGTACTTATATTCTTTATATATATATATGTATATTATAAATAATAAAATCTTCTTTCTACAAATTTCCATAGAAACCCATAACAGTTCATTTATATTTTACCCGGCGCATCCACCAATCAGTTAGTTTATTATTGATATTTACGATTACAACGATAGAATTTAGATCCAGTATTGAATTGTCCATTTAAATATATATTCATTATTCTACAGAAATTAATTGACATCATAATACATTCAAAGGGGGAAACGCTAGATAATATAGAATTTAAATATGAAATCGGATGACACATAGTGAAAGATGGACAAGTTCGAATCTCACCAACAACAAAATCCATTGTGTGGTAGATAAGCAATTTGTATAGTGTTGAATGCTTTTTGCTATGTTGAAAATTTGTATTCTTGTTGGCTAAAAGACCTATATTTGGTCCAATAAATAATGTAGAAATATTAAAATTAATTAGTACCATTTGAACCAACGCGTTACATAAAATAAATGTGCATAAATCGGTATAATTTTATGAATATTTTTATTTTAAATATATACATATATTTCTTTGTAGATGTTTTTTAAAGTGGGTAATTATAAATGAGGAAGAGATGTGTGTAAATTTTAATTAAATAATGGCGAAGAGTATTTTGTGAAAGTGATAGGGTGTTGAGGCGCTTTTGAGGACATCGGGGATTTGGGCAGATTTCATTTTAATTTGAAAGCATTAATCCGGCAAGTGGCGAGTCGCAGGGCTTTCCAACCCTCGACCCCTTTTCCGGTATACGTGTAGGTGTGGTTGCGCGTGTATATATATATACATGTTTATATACTGGAGGGGAGTGCGGCTGTCTGTGTGTGTCTGTGATGAAAGAGGTGGAAAGCACTGTACGCATATTTGCGGGGAAATGAATAATGGCAGCGTTTGCGTGACACGAGACAATTTAAAATCCGCATTTTTAGACCACCCCTTTTCTGTTTTATTTTCCCGGCCTCACGGAACCGGGGACCGAAATACCCGTTCACTGGGAACCGGAACCGCGAGGTACCGTACCGCAAAAACCAGTCAATACATTAAATATATTTTTTTCCTTCTACGGAAGAATCGCTCACCCCAAGTCCTTTGCACACTTTGTTTTCTCCCCTCTACATTTCTTCCAACTTTCCTCTTTTTTACACTGTTTCATGTTTCTTTTTGTAATAGGTTACGCAATTTTGGCCACCTGTTAGAAGGCCACCTACTGGGGAGGGTAAGGACTTATTGTAAACGTTAACTGCTCCGCCCGCTTTGTGCACGTATGCTGGATTTGCATGTCTAATGCCTTCGGATGGCTACATTTGTAATCCACTTGTTCTGGCTACAGATTATACTCTATTACATCTGTTATTCTGTGTGCCTTCATCTCTACCTCCTCCATCCCCCTGCCCAAGCTTTACGCCCATATTCATAACGGCACTGATAAAATTACCGCAACAATGCTCTTCTCGACGTTGGGGGATTGCTGTTTAAATAACTGAGGGCTCTAAACAAGGACATGCTCATAACAGCCACTTCCGTTTTCACCTGACTCCTCTAAAGCGTTTAGGTAACTAACTGGCAAATTTGAACAATATTCATATCTACCCTATTCAATTCACAATCACGTTATTCATATCTATTATACAGTTATATTATATCAATAACTATGTTTTTACATATTATAGTATTAATTATTACATTTTACAAATGTACACATTTCATTTTTTGTAAATACAAATAAAAGTTTAGAAGATATTAATTCTACTAACAAAAATATTAATTTATCATGACTACTTCGACTTATTTATAAAATATTACATTAAAAAAACATTTTAATAAACCCAGAGTCTGCAAAATTATAAAATTTGGTAATATATTTTTGTATGAAATGTATAAATGTATATTTCCTTACCACTAATCATTAAAATAACCATTAATAATAAAATGCAATGTGGTTGAAAGAAACGTAACTTTTGTAACTTTATCCTTTTCGAGTGCTGAAATAAAACATTATTAAAGTATATGTCGTGACTGAATACTGTTTAAATACTTTGAATTCCTTTAATAGTGAATATTTCTATGAAATAATTTAGCTAAAGTCGTCTTATGTGCCATTATAAACGTTAATGAACATGATTTACTCATTAATGAAGTATACGTAATTATACGTATACGTATAATTATAGCACAAAATACATTTGCTAATACTTTTGTTAATTATTTTATTAAATCGACTCTTTGCATTTCCTTCAGTTATGAATAGAAATTTGCAATTTTGTGAATATATACATTTATATTAAATTATATAAATATAGTAAGAATATATTTTTATTGGATATAAGCTACAAATTTAGGCAATATTATGTTAATATTTTCTTAATTTGTTATTACATTTAATTATCGAAATAATTATAAAAGTATATAAGTGTGATACAATAATATTTTCAATAATTTTAGATGAATAAATTGGAAGTTTATGCAATATTTTAATCTTGAAAACAGAATAGTACCTTTAGAAATAATACGTGACGTAACGTTCAATGAGAAAAGGAAAGCTCCGAATGCTCTAATTGCGTTCTTTAATGATTGGAAATAAAAAAGTTCCTGAAAAATGTTCGTATATAAAGTTTCCATACAAAGAAATATCACGGTTTATGCTGCAACTTTCTAACATGGTAATTTACAAAGTACGTAAATTGAAAACCCTTTGTCATCTGACGATACTTATAAGTACCGGCACATTTAAATTATAAAGAGACGTGAAACAAATCTAAATACTTGTTGGTACCTTTATGTAATCATAATCTATACAAAAATGATTTGGTTTGCAATTGGAAACATTGAGTAAATATAAAGTAATACTTGTCACTTATGTATAGGTTATTTTTTTATGTTGTAACGAAGAAAATTTGTATTGCAAAATACCATGAAATAAGTCTATATAATAATATTGTTATTAAATATACATGTATATATGAACATTGATTCGTTTTTGTAATCTAAATTTCTGTAATTCACTTATTATACGTTTTAAGCTTAAAATTGCCTGACTACCATATATATTTTTTTAGTGAAATTATTAACAAAAATGTACAGTTAACTTAATTTTATTGTGTTTTATGAGAAATCTAAAGAATTTTTTTTAAATTTTAACTATGTAACAAAGGGTTAAATCGTAAAATGTGCCTACTTAACGTTGCAGATAGTATAAAAAGTTCCTGTAGTTTATATGGATGTATGTTTGACACAGAATAGTATTTCGATTATTATTTGAAACTATGTATTTTGTGCAACCTCAGAAAATGAAAATTTAAAGAGTTACGTGCTCGCATCCCTGTTTATTTTATGTTCGGTGGAAGGAAGTGAAGAAGAACAAAAAATATGAAGCGCAGAGAGAGAGTAGACTGGCGGATGAAAAATGAAGAGACGGGAAAACATTTTCAATATAGCTGCCGAGTAAACAAAAAACCTTAATATCTAAGCAAATATAATTTTCCAATCCCCGTAATATAAATATTTAATTAAACATTTTAATATTATTTCCTATTTATTTGCGAGCACCGACTGCGTGCATTTTCCGCGCGACTCCTCCTCCTTTGTGGAAATTATAATGAGATGCAAAACTAATTTCTTAGTAAACTAATTAAATCCAGGCCCGGGAAGGATTTTCTTTAATCCTTGTCGACTGCGGCCAGGAATATTTATAACGGGGCGAGAGCTGCTGGCAGCGGTGCTTGTAGTAATAGCTCGACGACGACGACGAGAGGATCTACTTTGTACTGCTGAGGGATGGGAACTAGAAGCATTTTCCTTTTTAAATCCGTTTAACGAGACCGTTTCATAAATATCCGCGTCGCGAATCTGCCTCCACTTGCACACAGATTACGTTACAGCCCCACTTACGTAATCCGACCAATATTTCACAAACTTTTAGATGCTGTATGGATTTAAATTTATGTGCTTTTTAGATGTCACGCATCAACTATATTATATTTATTTTAATTATCCGCAATCTTCATCTAAATTAGCATTAACATAATATCCAAACATATTAAATTTAATAGATTTAAGCTTAAAAACCAGTAATAAAGGCTTTAATTCATAACAACTATATTTAACACTATACACAGGTCATAAACCTAGGAAATCAGCGGAAAGATAAATTTACTACTTGACTTTACAAATAACATTGTTCAATTTTATTGGATAAAATTCAAGTTATATCCTATTTTAAATAATATGTAACGTATCAAACCAAATGTTATACTCTATCCTATTATACACATTTTACTAAATTGGAGAAGATATTAACTTATATAACATAGATAAGTTCTTAATGTTGCGTATTAAATACATAACTACATTTTAGATTATTATTTTTACATATTAGAATAATCTGTGGTTGCTTGAACATTGTAAATTTAGAAATTTTCACGGATTATAGAAGATCAACGCATGAAATATAAAGGTTAAAACCCGAAAAACCATCCGACTGAATATAAAGAACAAGGATATGGAAAACTGAAAATTTTCTGGTTTGGTGGTGTCGAAGTGGGGGTTCAATGGTATGATTTGATTTCTCAATAATTTTCTTAATTTTACAAAAATGGTAAACTTTTAATTATATTTTAATGTTGTAATTACAAAAAAAAACTTGAAATTTTGTAGCGATTTGTCATCTTTTTAATTGTATATCTTTTTTACTTGTAGAAGCTAGTCTTAAAATATTATGTATTATATATATTATGTATTTATGTATTATATAAAACATATGTAGTCCTATTGAATAGTTTCGTGGTTCAAGAGGTAATTACAATATTTAAATACTTTACCAATTTCATTCGTGCTTCAAAGAAATTTTAATATTTTCTTAAATTGTAGAAAAAAAAAAAACATAATTTCTTAGGTTGACGTAATTTTTTAAATTATTTGATACTTTTCTAACGAAAGATAAGTTTGGTAAAGTTTTAATTGAATTTTCCAAAATTAAGCACGGAAGCACTTTCAAATTAATTAGATTGTAATATACGTATACAGATAATTAATAGAATATTAACCTACATCCAGAACCGAACGTGTTGTCGACAGTTGGTTACTTATTTCCAAGTTACGATAGTTTCAAATCCATGAGATACATATTTGTGTAATCAATCTAATTTTGCTTATGTAATAGTAACTATTTCAAATTATTTGTCAATTTGGGCAAATGTATATAAAAAAAATAACAACTCATTTTACAGATTCAAATTATATACTTTATTAAGAAAAAAAAATAGGAATTAATTTTATTTTAACAAATTAATTGCCGATTTTACATTTGGATAATATAGTGTTTCTTTTGAAAGAGTTCTGTAAATTTTATATAGTTTTGGCATTTGTCAGCTGTGAACTATAGCTTTCTTAAAAACCAAATTAAGTGTGAGATTTCTTTGTATGGGTTAAATTTTAACATGGAGAAGAAAAGCGTTCCTTGAATGGTAAAACCTTCAATGATGCAAATACACCTAGTTTAGTATTTTTGCTGATAAAGTCCAGAAGTTTTATGAGCATAGGATACTGATGTTGACGGAAAGACGGCAAAAGATTAAAATGGAAAATATATTATTAATTATTACAACAGTACGTGAATTTCATTCAATAACAATTAATAATCAAACATACAAAAACTTTTGCAAAAGGCTATTGACAATAGGTCTTTTTGACCAAAATTGCCATATATTTACAGAAAAGTCTCCCCTTTACACCGTGCATAAAACAATTTCATATAAAATGTACATAAAACGAACAAGGTTACGCGGTTTCAAAAGGGGAATGTACTTTTTCCGCTTTCCTTTTTTTTTGTGACATTGCTCCGCGATGTCCTGCAGCTTATTTTCATATCTGATTTTGAAATGAAAGAGATAAGCTTGTTTGATAAAGCCACTTTGAGCGAATTCCATTCTGTATTCCGGGGCGATGAACTCGCATGCAAGCAAAAGGATGAAAATATAATGTGATTTTCCTAAAAAATTCTCTGCGCTATGATTACTTCTTCTTTTCCTAGTTAAACTATTACCAAAGGATGCTTAGAAAAAAAAGATGGTATGCTAAATTAAAGCTTAATATGCCAAGCGCATCGTTAGTTTTTGTTCGTTTCTCCATTAGTATAGAACGTAATTACTGTATAAAGTAAGTGATTACTAGTTAATTACTGCTAATTTTGAGCAAGCTCTGCGGCAGCCATAAAGGAACTGCCCTTGATAAATTCTTCCTATATTGTCTTTTATACCGAAATTAGGTTAAAAGCAAAGTGAACAAGGATTGTGTTCCTTCTAGTGTATGCACGAGGGAGAGAGTGTGTATCTTCCGTATTGCGAGGGTTGGATGATGATGATGATGATGTCGACATCAAACTGAAGGATACGAGGCGGTGATAAATTATATACACATAAGGATATGTTTGGTAGCTCTGCACATTCACAAACACATATCTCCGAATGCAATAACGGTGTTTATTGTGCGTAGGTGACATACCGATGAGGTGTATACTACTATTACTATTACTAACGAGATAATCATATCCTCTCGCACTCCGAATGCCTCTGTGCTATACAGATAAGGCGTTTGTTGAACTTATTGTTTGTCCTGCGGATTATTAACTCGCGTATCCAATATACATTATTGCTCATACAACATATCAAATGGTATCTACCGCTCGATCGAATATCCCGGAAATAATAACCTACGCAACAACACAATAACCATATACAAGCATGATCAATCTCCATAACAAGATGATCGAATCAACGGAAATAAAATTAAAATATTGAGTGAGCTTATATACAGGGTGAATCACACAAAATAAAGGTATGAAATTAGTATCAAATATTACAAAAAAAAAATCAGACCTGTCATTTTTATCAAAAACCATTTATTAATGTTACCGAGTAATTTGGAGCATTATTATTAAAAATACAAAAAGTTATATTTAATGTCAGCTTTTTCCATGATATACATTACAATATTCTTATTTACTAATTAATTATAATATACATTTGTTTTGTAATAACAACGTGTCAATACATCGTTTTTTACATAATAATTAATTCTAATGAATACAAAATTCTAAATTAAATAAAGTTTTTTTTTATAACTACCTTAATGTCAAAACTATCCTAGATTAATCTAATATATAAAACATTACATTGTATATATTGTTCCAATCGATCATTTTTAACATTAATATAGTTGTCATCTTCTTCTTTTTCACATTTTTGCACTTCTAACTTTTATAATTTGTTCTTTAAGCTTAAATCTACTTATTATACATGCATCAGGTTTGGTATCAAATAAATTTGTGAAGTCGTATTTTTTTCTGTTCATATTAGTCTGTATAACTAGCAGAAATATTTTTTTAAACTAATGTTTTGGTATCAATTGTACTGCAGAATTCAAGATCAAAACATTTGTACAAAATTACATGTTTCTACAATACTTGATATATCTAATTCATAAACCTATAGTATCATATATTATATGTCGAATACAATCCAACAGAAAAAATGAAACAATTTTCTATTTTTGTATGCATATTTTCAAACATAGGTACACACATGGTTGCAGTTCAAGTTTTATGTATTAAGTTAGATAATCTGAATGGAATTTGAGTGAATTTATACATGAATAACAGAAATATTGAATATTTGGCAATATTCCACTCTGTATTAAACCTCACTTATCGATGACTTTAAAAAAGACTTGATTATATAAAAGAATTTTTTTTTAAATATTCAAATTGGCATATAGTGAATCCGGACTGTTCGAAACCGCACTATGCGAGGTGTTGCTGTAAATAAAATTACAAAGTTAGATTGAAATACAATGCTATCCGTAAAATTTGATGTCTTCATTTATGATTTCATATAAAAAGAAGAATACATTTTATCAAACTTTCTATATATTACCTAGCGCTTGCTTCCTGCATTGAACTATTATTACCATCAATCCAACAATTGGTAATTGTATTAAAATATCTACATAATAAAATAAATTGAATATAAAAAATAGTTTAAATATACCAAAACACAAACAATAAAGTAATTATTATTAATTATCATCAAAACCATTTAAAATTGTAATTTACATTTTTGAAATAATTGGGAATATATCATAAAAGATTAAATTTAAGAAAACTTGGAAATACATCCCAGTTGACTGTAAAAATATTTACAAAAAGTCTATGTCAAAATAAAATTTTCGTGTTTTATTTCAGTTTAATAAAACACGAAAATTTTATTAATAATATTTGACGTAATCAAATATTTCATTAATTTATTTAACAACAAGTTAACAAGTAATTGAATCACCGTTTGTCCCATTTGCTACGTGTATGAAATCGTTATTTAATATTGCAGCAAATGCATTTAGTATTATTTTTGGTATCGATGCGCTATCTGCCATTATGAAATGATTAATTAGCTAATACATAATGCAGAGCTTGGAGAGTTTTTTTTTGCGCAGTTTGTATTTGCATCAGGACTCGACCTGTGTTTAATAAATCGAACGTACAACGCTAATAAACCAAATATTACCAATTTCATAATTAAATTGCGTTATTGCGTATGTAGTAATTAAAAATGATTCATTTAGCATCGACTTTGCTAATGTTATTCGGATATTCAGCAGGGAACGATGATGCGGTTCTTTTATAGTTATTTTGGTCATGTAACTGCGACCGGTGTTCTTTCTTTCTTTCGTACTAAATTAATTTGCTAATGTTTTAAGCCGCTGAATTACAATTGGGGTTCATCAGTCGGGTTTCGAGGGTGAACGAAACGACTGCAGATTCTGTCCACTGTATAAATTAATACAAACCTAACTTTCTTCAATTAATACTTTGTTTCATTTGCAATTTGAAAGGGTAAACCTACTATCAAATTGATTAGGCAAATTAATAAATTCTGTAAATTACTACAAGATACTTATAATAAAAGCTACTGTCCATAACATTAAATAAAGTGAATACTATATATTTGTATGAGAATACCTCGATTAACAAATAGAATGCGTTTCACGAAATTTCTTCATTAAGCAAAACTTTCAGATTTAAAAATAAATTAATTTCATTCTTAATCTTCCACCTAGATACATTTAATTCTAATTTATTGATATTTTCTTGTCACTAAGGGAATACTTTATTATTTTAAATGAGTCATAAATCCAAATTCGTTATATCAAAGTTTCGTTATCATAGGTAACGTTAACCGAGGTATGACTGTACATCCACATATTTGACAATTAAGTAGCATTTTTTTTTATTTTTGCGCTAATGGTTGAAGTAAATTATTAAAATATTTATAAATATAATTTTCATATTTCAATTTTAAAATTATAAGAAATTTATATAATGACAAGGCGAAAAGACAGTTTCATAACTAATTATTTCATTAGTTTAACGCATTAGGGCGTTAGACCTAATCGAAATGTGATTTTGTGTTTTGTTTCTACGATTCTTATGGAAGTAATTAAATATTTCAAAACTAGATAAAAGTAGTGAACTATAAAGAAGTAAAATTAGCCAATAATGAGTAAATAAATGTCATTATTTTGACCTTTTAATAGGGATTGTGAACAAGATTATGAAAGTAACATGTTTTTAACTTTATTTGAGTAAAATGTTTTGTTAAAACTATAACGAGTGGTACTATTATTGTGATATTATTTTTCAATTATCATGTGCTATGTTTCATTTTATTGCCCTGTACACAAAGATGTACAAAAGCTATACAAAACTCGATAAAGCCATTGAATCGATGATGACCGATGAAATCGATGACGTGGTGCCACCAGATTCTCCTGTTGTGAGTGACGAAGAAGAAGAAAATGATGATGACTTCTTCGGCTATTCCAAAAAATGTCCCAGATACAGTTGAAGTAAATCCACGTTTGTCCCATTATGATGTTTCTGTCTCGGATGATGAGCCTCTTTCACAGAAATAAACTGCAAAAAAGAGACTTGATTATTGAAAAAAAAAGATAATATTATTTTCTAAAATTTATTTTTATTTTTCTGAATTAAAATCTAGATTATTTTGTAATTTTCAAATCGATCTATTGTGAGCCGCACTATGTGAGGTATTACTGTAAGGTGATGTAATTTAAATTCATATTTTTTTTCCAACCATAAGAAAACTTTTTAATTAAAAAGTGTGATATGGCTGCGCGTTAAAAATAATTAATTTGATGTGTATCAGTATATTGCTGTAGTTATAATTTGCATTTAAATATTTTACACATTAAACACCGAATTCATTTTTATATTTCCTTTTTTCACCTCTATAAATCGTACAATTAATCTACATACACACAGCACCGAAATGCATGAGCAAATATATTTATCGCCTGTTTTCATTCGTATTTGCACATGCAATAAAAAAAAATGATCCATTCCACTTGAATGGATGTTAATTGATGTTTAATTTGCAGAAAATGAATTTGATTTTGCATTAGAACGTATATGTTTAATATTGTACACGGGAACCGAGCCTGCATACCCATCTAACGAAGATCAAAGCGTTTACGTAAATATCGAAACCATACTTGCTCTTCTCAGTCATACATCAAACTACGGTATAAACCGATATTACCATCCGTTAATT
The DNA here is from genome assembly GCF_001412225.1 of Nicrophorus vespilloides. Classification (NCBI taxonomy): domain Eukaryota; kingdom Metazoa; phylum Arthropoda; class Insecta; order Coleoptera; family Silphidae; genus Nicrophorus; species Nicrophorus vespilloides. The sequence goes on along the minus strand of NW_017100093.1, from coordinate 20,578 downwards.
ATATTGTAATAGTAATGCTATTATACAGGCAACAACAAAATTTAATTAAATTTGATTAACCTGTTACGCTCCATGTGCATTGCTGCCTCGATGGAATTAAAGAAACTAGTTTTTTTTTTCATTAAATGCGGTTTATATCCAGACATATCATGTAGTAATAACATTCTGAAACAAATGAAGTATTCCGAATATTTTCATTGAAGCTGTAGGAGGAATTCATTATTGCAGAGTGTTTTTAATTATACTCACTTGCTTAACGCCTTCTAACTGAATACTTTTTAGTACAATTTAGTGAGATAAACTATGACAGCGGTTTTCAAACAGTGCGACGCAGCAACTAGGGTGCGCTGTAACTTATAAATGAACAAGACAAGACATCAGGAATATTTTATTATTAATTTAAAATATATTGAAAACGAAAGCATTAAGGAAACATTTCTAGGGCATAGATTTAACGACTAATACGTGCCTGTTTTGAAGTACACAGCTTGTCCAAGTTATATTTTACATTCTAGATCACAGGTTCCCAAACTTTTTTGTGTCGTAGACCCCTTTTCATGTTTTTTGGTTTTGGGTAGATCCCCTACTTACCTTATATTGATTTTTTCTAAATTTATTATTTATATTGGGACATCTTTATAATTATTAAGATCTTTGCTCGGAGACTGCACGTATGCTTGTAACAAGATGATACTGGAATATCATTATGTGCAGGTTTTTAGTTCAAAATGTATTGCGTCCACAAAGTGAATGCCTACAACTTACACAATTTTATAAACATAAATAATATTTTTTTTTTACTTCATAGGTACTTTTATAAATAAGATAGCATAATGTAAGTAAATAAGTACTATCAGTGTATGTTGAGATCTACTAACGTGGACCCCCAATTTTTGCAGCCCAGTTAAGGTTTTCAGCTTTCTATATTTTGAATTTTAGAATTCATACAATAAGTTTACGTAAATTTATTACATTTATATTATATTTTATGATATTAGTACCTATTTTTATGCTTATATCGAACTTTTATAATAAAAATGGGCAATTATATGTGAATTTTACGATGATCAATGGCTTCCATATTTATGATTTCTAACAGAAGCTACAAGGTGAAATACGCTTCATAACAAACCTATTTTTTAAATATTCTAAGGAAGTCACAAAATTAATTAAAGAATTAAATACAAAATTTTCATATATGCAAAAGTATGATGAAATATTCTAAACTTTGTTAACTCCTTTTAACGTCGAAGTGGAATAAGACTTGCAGTCAAGCATAGAGTTAATGTGTATTTTCGAAGGGAAGAACCTTGATTTTTGTCAGAAATGTATCCTCAAAGATAAATTTTCAAAATTAAAATGAAAACATTGCATTGCCAAATTTAGTTTAAATTCCCTTGAATTTATGTTTTTATATCGTTAAAAAATCACAAAAACTTTCCAATGAAAGGAAAATAATTTATGAGTATATTGGTTCCATGGCAATAAAAACATTCATAAAAATATTCATATTTATTTAACAAAAAAACTTGTACTGAAATTATTTATATGTATATAGAATTGATTTATAATTTATAATTTTTTTTATAATAACCGATGTTGTGTAAAGGAATGTACCTATGCCTATGCTGTTTAATTTGTAAAATGCAGGTTTATAAATATTAAGATCTTAGCTGAAAATAATCCAAGAACAGATCGTTTACATCCGTAATCTACTTAAACTTGAGTATCTTCATTGCAGTATCGCATTCTTCTACTTTATCTCGTTACAACTTGCTACAGTTTAATTATTTCAGCCCGAGCTTTTAGGTTGAGTGTAAATCTTGCATCTGCCTACTTCAAGGTAACAAGAGCACTCTGTATCAATGTAGAAGCTACCATCTTCATGTAAACTTGCCTATTTACAAGGCCAACAACTTGGGAACGTTAAGTACGTGTATTCCGGTTGATATGTCGCGTGCCTCGCAAGGGTTGGAATTTGAATATCTATCGAATTGCCGTCAATTAATTCACTCCAATCCGGCCACGTATTAACATACGAACTTTACCGAGCATCATAATATTGTTATTCTCTCAATATTGTATACATCTAGGTGAATTTAGCTGATTCACTCCAACCATATGTTAAAATATCTCTGTCATTCCTTCCATTTATCTTTTCAACTTCTTTTCCTAGATAAAACGCGTTACGTAGGGACGTCAATCTAAACAAAGAATATCCTCATTCCATGCAGGTATAGGGAAGAAAGCGTTTCGCGAAACATATTTATGGCTCGTAAAGTCCTCGCGTTTTATAGGATATTATAATATTTCCAACAATAAAACCTTAAAATGACATATGGAGACTCACTCGAGATGATTGGATTTCATGGTTAAATCCGGAAAAGTTTGCCAATTAGAAGGATATTTTTATTTGCGGGATGAAGAAGTCGCATAAGTGTCCAATTGCGAACTGCAGACATTCAACAAACTTGCAGCATTCGCACCACTCCACAAGTGTTCAAAAAACCATCCTTCTATTTGTTACCACCAGTCTCTCAAATAATAATCTTAAATTATAATTTTTTGAACAAAAACAGCTATAAAATATCTATATAATATTAAATTGAAACCATATTAATTAATTTCCAGTGTTTTATATTTACTTCGTTTATAAATGATATTTTTATTATAAAAATAATTTAATAAACCTTGAAAAGTAATAAATAACTGTATAATTAAATCATAATAAAAGTTTCTTTTCTGTCATATTATATTTTAATTTACAGGCTGTTAAAGGCTATATAAACTAATGTAAACAATGTATACATATCCAATTAATTAAAACAACTTATTTAATTAATTTAAATTCTTCTCAGTTTATTAAATAAGTTTTAATAAACCACCAGCAACAAGTAACGACTAAAATAAAATATTTCACAAACTAGTGAATGGTTCTATTTTAACTTCTGTATTACTATTTCTACACGTACAGTATCCGTCTTTTCAGAAACGTACACAAGTTTTAATTAACATTATGTTAATTATGAAGTCGGTAACCTATGCATGCCGCATATAAATACATTTTAAACTTTGTTCCATAATCTAGTTTCAATGGACTTTGCACATAAATATGAAATGTAGAATTGGCCGTGGTTCAAATTAATTCCGACAGATTTTAATTGGATATTAAAATGAAATTAACGAATAATTTAAATATACAGTACCCAACACGATTTTACAAATAATACATTCGTACACATTTCCATATCTGTGTAGATATGAAAATAAAGAGAAATTGTATGATTAGATTTATTGATGTATTAATTACCATCAAATCTTAATTTTATGTACTTAAAATTTAATTTCCTTATGTAATTATATGGATTAGTTTAATTTAAGTAATTTTTTAGTTTCTAATTAATGTAGAGACAGGTTAGGTGAAAATACATTTTGTTACCTTTGGATCAATATTTTAGTAGGTATTACTTTAGTTTGGATCTAGGTGTTAATAACGTCTAGTGATGTAAGGTTATTTCTTTATTGAAGTTAGATTAGCTAATATTCGATTAGGTCATTCATTTGTAAGATTAACTTATATCAGATTAGGTTAATTTAGATTACAAAATAGACGTTTACTATTATGTTTAAATTCTTTATACAAATATTCTAGGATTAAATAATACATGTGTAATATATTTATGTTACAAGTCGAGGTTACTTGTGACTTTTGGCTCAGTCTCATTTCTGCTTCATCGATCGATGCCAGCCAGCTTCATCTCATCAAATGCCCAGTCCATTTAAACTTGGCTCGTCGTCCTTGCTTGGCCCGACTTGCTTATGCGGACGTTAATTTTCTTGTCTAATAATCCCCCAAGCATCGACCGTTCCACAACTCTCTTGTAGTTCACAATTTTCCGCATTTTCATTCTCCTTAGTGTTACAAACATGCCCACTGAAACGTTACTAAAAGGATTTCCAGATAATATCCAACCTTTTTTAATCGATTACATTATCCTTATTATTATTAGATCGGGCGAAGGAAAGTTCTCTACTTAAAATGGCACATCAATACATTTAAATGACTTTTTAGCAAAATAAACTTATTTTTTTAACAATATAATTTTTGATTCAAAGATTTTCAAGACCAATTGAATAACTATTTTATAATGAATGTATAACAGCAATTATTTCTATAATTTATGGATTTTTTTTTGGTATTATATACTATTAATATACTTCAGATGTTGCAATCTATTTTCTATTTACTACATTTATAAAAATGTTTATATTAAAATAAATTATTGTAACTTTTTTAAATAAAAGAAAACATCTTTAAGTTATGAAATAATAATTACAACCAGAGAAGTTAATTCTGCAAACATATTTCATATTTTTAATATATAGGTTGTCCCAATAAGACTACCTCATTAACATTTAGCGCCTTTTTATGTAGAAGGTTTGCAGATTTAAAAATTTCATACGTTCTTTCCTTAATTTTCCAATTACTAAATGGAATACTGCACAAAATAACGCAAATTTCGTAGAGTTTTCAGATGATTTAATCAATTTTAAAAAATAAGAACAATAAATCACACATTGTGGTATCATGATCAAGATACTCAAGATACTATTTTACTAATAATTTACTCATAGCCAAAATAATTACACTATTAATAAAATATTATTAATTACCGTCCAAGGCATGTATAGATCTGAATGGAATTTAGCGGATGGAGCATACATTAAATAAAATATAAGCCGGAAATTAGTGAACATGTTATCTTAATGTAGTCCCATTGTGGCAAACCGGAATCGCTTGAAGAACGAACAGCATAAGCAAATTGCAATTGCTGCATCCACTCCAGAATTTGATATTTATTTATGTAACATCTGTTAATCGTCGGATAAACCGGTAAAATTGCAGCCGGCTTTCTCAGCCTCAACGGCAGTAAAAGGTAATAAAACTGCAATTACAAATAATAGCGGATGAGTTTTGCTGGGGCGGCTGATAGTAGTGTGCGCGTACGTCGCGTGGGACGTCTGCGGCAGGGGAACAAGGGGCGGCAATCGCGTAAAACACACAAGTAATCTACTGCTAATCCCGACTCCATCCCCGCTTTTCAACCGCATTCTAGTTTTGCTTCATTTATTTCGGGTAACTTAACAAGTTGCAAAGTACGTGGGTGGAACACGCACAGACCGGAGTGTCCGGAAATTGGGACCGGAAATGGAATCAAATTCCGTTTCCCTCGAATCGTTGAAAATGCAATTTTAAAACAATTCCCAAGCACTATTTACGCAGCCGATCCAAGAAAGAAGAAATAAATTTGGGTAGGGAGATGTATTGGAAGTTTAACTTTCCGGTGCGTACCGGAAATTTCTATTATGTTCGAAAACCATTTCGTTTCTCAAATTTAAATTGAATACAAAAAAAAAAGTTGTTCTGCTCATGATTTGCAGCAATAACTCGTTTAGTACTGCTTCTATCACTCCGAATCCAATAAATAGTCAGGTTTAAAAATATCAAAAAAAAAATTATTTTTTTCAGAAGAAAAAATATAGTTTTTCACTTTCATACAGTCAATTCTCTTTTTGTGCAGTTTATCTTTATTTCACCTTGTTCTTCTATTAATCCGGTTTTAAATAGTACGGGGTTGTAACGATACAAATTACCCGTATTATACGAGGAATTGCTACATTTAAAATTAAACTAGTTGTAAGTTACATCAAAGCTGTATTCACATGCATCCATTGACAAGAAATTATCTTTAGTTTGCTTTAATTTTCAAATTATGTGCTACGTGGATGTTTATGCATAGTGAGGTTTCTATGGGTTAAATACTGTTATACAGCTTTGATGTGTGATCTAAATTGGTACTATGATCAAAATAGACAGCAACGAAAACGATTTGCTGAATAATAATTTTAAAACAGATTTCATTAGGACAATGATCAGTTATAATATTAAACTATAATAAGTTTACTTTCAATAAATTTTTAATTATAGAATATATTTTCCAAAACGTATTATGTTTTTCAATAATTAAAAAACTCATTGTTAAAATTAAAATACCTCGAATAGTACGGGTAATTGGTTCGGCACAGTGCAAGAAAGAGTATATAAAAATGAATAAAATGATAATTTATGTATATCAATCAATTTCGTGTACTATTTTTTAAGAATTTATTTTTATTTTGTTCGGAGTTTTGCTGTACTATCATATAAGTACTTATATTTTCATTCTGTTAAAATATTATGTTATTGCCTCATACAAGATGGGAATTCGACCATCCACCCAGTCGAAGAAAAAAATAGCAGTTACGATTGCCTGTCAATTACACAAAGAGCGCTTTTTTAAATTGACTGGGTTATTAAGAACAGCTGCCGGTGATTTTTTTGTTAATAGATTGCTTTCTCTTTTCTATTTTCTTTAATAGTTTATATTTTTACTTATAGAACATTTCTGATAGAGTTCATACATTTCTGCCTTGTATTAAATATATTAAACAGTATTCATCTGTTATACGTTGCTTCAACTGTCCAGAAGAGTATATAGAATATTAGTAGAAATGATCTATTCTGATCTATTCACGACATAAATTAAATACAGTACATTTTTAAGATATGTTATAATGTATATTTGACTAATGTAAGCAATATTATACAATAGATGATTTTATAGAAATTCTTTACCATTTGTTTTAAAAGGAAACTTATGGATTTTTACTGAAAACTTACTTTAAAACACTTTAATTAAATCTTTTGTGCACTGAAAATGTTTGGTTTGTTTTAATTGTTCTCACTTCTTATCCGCTGGCTTTAAAAAAAAACTTTACGTTTACCGTTTAAGGGTTAATACAAATAGATTTTTTTAAATTATTAAGAATAATTTATAAACTTTGTTTGAAATACATATATTTTTAAAACATTATACTACATTAATTAAATTAAACTATATAGTACAAAACTACAGTTAGTAGAGATTTCCTCTAAAAAAATGTCATGCAATAAAATGCAATGATATATCCAGTGATTTTGTTAAAACATATTATATTGTTATATTTATTGCACGAATTTTGTGGACTATTAAAAATATAATTCAAATATATGATACATTAAACATTTTATTATTTAAATTGCGTAGTATTTATTATATCTGTTTAATTATTTTTATATCAATTATTATTATATGACGAACTGCACGGAAACTTCCATTTATTGCATATAAAATAATAAATTTAATTAAATGATTTCATATTTTTGTGTCTGAATTGGAAAACTTTTCATTTAAAATTGCATATGGGAACTGGGCTGCCTACGAGTGTTTATTATTTTTGTTTTTCGCTCTCCCGTTTATTTTTTGTTGTTTTCATTTTTATGTTCTCTGCCTTGTTTCAATTATTATCCACGCACTAATTAAAACTTTTTTTTCATATTAGCGTACTTAATTAATTTTGTTTCAACTAACTATATGTACAAAAGCTCCTTCTTGCTAATTACGAGCACCCGTCAAATTGATTTGCTTCGTATTGTTTCAATTTTGAAAAGCTCTTTCATTCCAGAACCTGTACATATTTTAATTAACATGTACGTAATTAAGGATTTTTAATAATTTTGTAAAACAATACGTTAAATCTCAACATTTATTGTTAAATGTTGCAACAATATATAATCTAGGTTTAGTAATAGTTAACTAAGAAGAGTCTTAATAAAACGCCATTATGAATTGAACAATTCTTCCTTTACTTACACTAATTACTACCAAAACACTATTACTGAGGGCAATACTTGGTATGAGTTCGTTATTATTAAATTTAGAAATGAAATACAATGGCTTCGATCAATCTGGATTTATTTATTATAATCCGCTTTAAAAAATTTACAATATATTTTTTATACATAAATTATTGTTTGTTTATTTTTTTTTGCGGTTTTAAAGTTTTGTATTAGTTCGTTTCAAACATATTACCTGCATTATGTAAGGCATTAATTTAAGAGTAAATACAGAAGTAGACTTAATACAAATTAGTATTTTTTTAAATTTCACATCAAATTTTGTCCAAAAATAAGAGTCCCATTTTAATTTGACAGTGTTATTTGAGACTAAAGATCAATACTAGGAATTTAAGGACATTCAAAACAAATAGAATAAAAGATTTGTTTACCACTAATTCCAAAAAAATCAAAACTTTATTACTTACATAATTACTTAATTTATTCATTTTGACGCAATATTCCGTTGGATTATCTTCTAAGTTTTTTCTTTTTTAAAGAAGACCATCCTTTTTTATAATAATATTTATTAGCTATCGACCTAAGTCATTCCGCCCACTTTTTTTTATTTTTCTACCCTTAATAAATGATTCTTACTTTCGAACAAAGGGAGTATGTGTTATGTAAATATTAATAGACGATACTTATTTAACTTGATATAATGATACGTATACACTAGGCTTGAGACATGACACCAATATAGTACACAAAAGAATTACGGTATAGAAAAAGACAGTTATGATTATACATATTCTTTTACTTTTTTTATAATAACTGATGATTTAATTTGAAACTATTAAAATTAATTAAACTATTTAAATAGTACACACTTAATTTCAATCGTTCATACGTTAGTTCTTCGTTATTATAGTTCACAAATAGTAGTAGTAAAATAAAATATTTGAAAAAAATCCATAATTTGACAATTTATTAAGGAAAAAAAACAAAATTTGTAATTGAATAGTTGCAAAGTCCATAGTTTTATCATGAAATTACATGATCGTCAATTGGATTATTATGTGAAATATAAAGTTTAGATAAAATTTGAAGTTGTGAAAAAAAAACCTAAAAATATAAAAAAGTTTTTCATCTATTTTATTAAATTAAAAAAATTATAAAAAGTTGCCGTAATTTTACACTTTAATAATATTCTTATAATCTCATTTTTAATTAACTCTTCATTAATCGTAATGAGTACAATACCAATCATAACTTTTAAATCTGAAAAGGTCAGGCAACCCCAACCCATGTACCTGCTTCATACTTACTGACGATTGGTAAAAACACATCACGTTATTTTCTAGTAACGAGTAGTAGTTTTACAATATTTTACTTTATCATTTATACATATACATGTAATGAAATTAAAATTAATCGTCGTTTATGTAAACCGTATGCAGAGATTTAACGAAAATTAGCAATAGAATCGGATAAAGAAAAAAAATCACGATAAACATGCATATCTTATAAGTTTTTCAATCTAATGAATTATATATTTATATAAATTAATTACTAAGGTTATATTTAACAGAGTTTCTCAAGCGCCATGCTAGTAATGATGTTACGAAAAGTCGTGCGAGTAACAGAATCTTAATATATACTTGAAACTCATTGTAGAAATTCGTATAATAATAAATAATTTAAGGAAGACGAGTGACAATACTAATTTAAATTATTTTATGTTATGCTCATATAATGGAAATAATTTGAGAAGATTATATTTGATTTTATGAACAACAAAAATAGTGGGAAATTCATGCAGGAGATATTTAATATATTCGTGTACGGATATCTATATAGATACATGTATGTATATGCGAGCGCGCACTAAAGCTGGCGAACTAAAATTGCGGGATAAATTTATTTTGGTGTGTAGATGTCCCAATTGGGATACTCGGGATGCGTTCGTTTTAATTAAATTTCAAACGAAACAATGCGTGTTTAATTAAAATTTTTGCAGAAAAAAACATTAAAAATAGAATATGGAGATAGGATGAAAAAAATATATTGTATACATGCATGGGGTATACCTCTAGAGACTATAAATTTCAGTTCATTTGATCGAGTAATGTGAGCCACCTACTTCTACTTCTTTTAATCAGAAATGTTCGTTTTGTTTCTACTCTGTATACTCTCTCTCACACACACTCTCTCTCTATCCCACTGCATTCATGGGAAAAATACAATTTCAATTTTACTTTGTTTTCGCTTTTACCTCTTTCCCGGATTATTTATAGCTGGTAAAAATGTTTTGTGTTTTATTTCACTTTTGCATCTATTTGGAGATTACAAACACGGGATGCTTTTAATTGTAGCATTTTTTTAATTTTATATGATGTTTTTTCTGCCCAGCCGACCATTGATTACTAGATCCTATAACCAAATTTATAATATAAATGAGCGTCAGGACTTTATACATTAATAAATCTTCTACAGTATACCACATAGTGACATTTCATACATACATTTTATTTGCCGCACCCCCGATCTAACACTTATTCAAGAAAGTTGAAGTTAATTTTTAGCAATTTATATTAAAATAATAATAATACTTGTTATAACATTCAAAAGTAAACATATAAAATAAAAGAAATTTATATAAACGTAATAATAAATGATTTACTGAGACGTATATTTTTAAAGCCAAATAAAAGTAGTATAACGATTAGCACGTAGGTGTTATATAATCTACAAAATACTTACCAAGTTATTGATTCTAACTTTTAATGAACTATTCTTATTAGTTATGAATAAAAGGTAAACATTAATCGAAGAAGTTTAAAACTGTATGTACATGACTTAATATGTAATACTTGTTCTAGGTTACTTGTATATTATTGACGGCAAATGCAAATAATATACTAAATACTCTTATGTATATGTATTTTAGAATTACACACCAAATCATTGAAGTATACTTCATTGAGTAAATTTAAGATCGCGGTTTATTAATGGATAATCTTTCCCGGTGGATAGTTACAATTATATGGATGCTCTGCAATTCCACTATTTCCTTTGACTGTGAATCTGCTGCTATCCTTAACACTGGTATTGTCCATCGACTTGGCTTAAGGTCCATATGCTGAACCTCATTAATTTGACTGTTCATCTGTGATGAACGATGGACCTATTGCTGCAAGTACCGAGAAGGCCTGGCTTGACCAAGATTTGAACCTGTGACCGCTGGCACGTGGTTAGGGCGACTTAACAATTCGGCTATTAGTCGCTCTCAACTGTATCTGGGACATTTTTTGGAATAGCCTAAGAAGTCATCATCATTTTCTTCTTCGTCACTCACAACAGGAGAATTTGACTATCTGTGATGTACAATTTCTGTAAGCACCGAGAGGGCCAGGATTCGAACCGGAGCCCAAGAACCGTAGGTAGAACCGTAGACTTAACCATTCGGCTATTAGTCGCCATGTAAATATACTTAAGCTAAAAAATAAATGGATATTCGTGGAGTAACCAGACTACGCCGATTATCCGTGGTAATTTGGGAACGTTAAAGTACTGATAATTGAAAAACACGGTTAATACAAATATCGCTTTTATTTGCTTGAAAAACTTAATATCTTACTAAACTGCAGATTTTCAAAAACAATAGCTTATGAAATAAGTAAACACTAAGATGGCCGCGACCACGGTAAATTAAGACACGGATAATTGGGGTTATACTGTACTTGTACAAATGTAAAACATCGAAGTATTCTTAAACAAATAGTCTACTAAATTTTGTGTATTACTTGTACTTTACACAGAATTAGGCAAGTAATTATTCATTTTTTTTATTAAAAAAGATTCATAACAATTACCTAGATTAACTCTTACTTATATCGCTTACAATCCTTATATATAGGTACAAATACTCCTTTCTTATATTGTATTTGTCAGAAATAATCATTAACATTTTTTACTTAATAATTTTGTGTGTTTTATATTTCAGATTTCGTTTCTAAAAATATTTATGTTTTATATATTATTTCAATTGTAAATATTGTTTTGTTCCATTAACAATTTATTATTTGAATCACTGGCTTCTTTCCATATTTTTATTACGAATAAATATTGCTGTCTCTGATGACAAAAAGCGCGAGTCCTGAAGAATATTCTAGGTCACTAATAAAGGCTCCATTTTAAACAGTTGATAATATATGATTGTCGTGAATTCACGCAAATGAGACACTAGTCGAGGATATTTTTTTAATGAAAGTGCAAGAGGAAGAGGCGAGAATATGAAAAATGTAAAATGAAAATAAAACTGAAGAATACTCCTCGCAGTTTTCTAATTACAAGACGAAAATGCGTTCTTAATTAATTTTACTGTTGTTGTTGTTTACCAAAGTTTATAATAAAATGAGCAGAGATGCATGGGAACATAATAAGAAACTTTGCGGGAGTTTTCGCCCTGTATCGCTCGGCTCGCGAGAAAATGGAAATGGAAAAAAAAAGTATGCCCGAGGAGTGCCAGGACGAAGGAGAAGAACACCGGCCGTATATTTTATGAGTTTATATTCTCTTTGGCTCGGCCTTTAGAAAAGAAAATTTCCCGACGTGAAATTTCACAATATTAAAAACTTTAAGTGACATACACATGAGAGGGCTAAAGAGAAAGAGATAGAGTGAAGGATAAGTGAAGTATAAGTGGAGAAATAGAGAGGAAAGGAGAAAGAGAGGAAAGTCAAATCGGCTTGTGGGAGATAGAGAAAGAAATATGATCCTGCCCAGAAACTATTTAAATATGCAACTATTTGAATTTCCTTCCATGAAAATATTTTGCCAGGCATTTTTTAATATAATACTCTCGGTCTCTTTATCTAGCAAAGGAAATACTAGTACATTTTCCTGCCTTCAGGGAACTATCTAATGAACCATCAGTAGTTTCTGCTTTGTAATTGTATACGTGCCTTCTCCTAATTAAATTTTGTAATATGTGGACACCAGAAGTATGTTGTATATTAACATGCAATCATAATCTTAGATTACACATAAGCATTACCGCATAGGGCGGCTTCGATTAGTTCGGATTTACTATAGTTTGAAAATTTATTATTGACAAAATAAAATGGTTAATATTGATATTATAATCTTATCTTGTCTTAACATACTTACTAAGGTTTCTAAGGTTCAATAAATGGTTAACCAATTTTACCAACCAAAGTGATTACCGAAATGATTGGTAAATTTTCACAGCAAATTTTGATAATTTCTTAAAATTGTATTTGAATATAATCGTCTGAAGATATAGCTGCCATTGAAACAACATAAATGATAATGATATAAAGATTGTATTTAGCTATTAAATAGAAAAAATAAGAAAAACCAGCAAATTTGAATGAATTTTGCTTTGTTTTTGAACAAATAATGTACATGTTTATTGTTTTTTTTTTGTGAATGTATTCAACTTATCTTAAATCGTCAAAAGTTATAATTTATGTTCATCATCTATATAAACAAGTCATACATTAATCTACGTTTTTTTTCAAATTTTCACACATTGATTCCAAAAGATTAAGATGACTAGCCGTGGCTGAAGAGGGGTCTACGTCGAAATCCCGACAACCATAATCTCGACAATATCAAAATCCGACAGTATTTTTTATTATTTGATAAGTGGTAATGGAGACTAATACAGATAATACATGTCTAAGTGATGTTCCATCTACTAGCAAAGATAATCAACATTGCACAGAAATATCAAACCTTCAGGTCCTGGACGTTGTCGAAGAAAGGCTAAACGAAGTAAAGGGTGTCCCAAAATTAACGCAAGATTTAAATTCAATAAAAAACACAGTTTTTAGTCTTCAGATTGTTATTTTTTTATTGAATCATAAAATACATATCTTGGGTTTAATTTGGGACACCCTTTATAAGAAACTACATTTTCTGTTTCAAAATAGTTGTAAAGAGTGAGTCATGTTGGATCTTATACATAATTTATACACTAAAAGTAGCATCTATCCTATACAATTTTCAATATCAATTAAGAAAATGTAAGTCTCCTCAAGTTCGTCGGAAAGATTTGGTAATCAACAATAAGTTTAATATAGTTAACAGGTTTGCGACATCATTGATCCGCAGAAGAGTCATTAGTATATTCCGGCAACGTGACAATAAAGAAACTCTAATTAGGGATATGCGACATTTATTAATTATTTTAATTTACAAAATGGAATCATTCCACACGCGAAAAGCAATTTTGCGGCGATCATTAGCAGCCGGATGGAAAAGAGGAGGATGATCATGATGCGTTCGGAAAAACAGAAGTTTGCGCTTGTTTTTCATCGCCAGTCGTCCGGTTATTGCATGTCGACATGCTCATCGGATTATTATTTGTATTATTATTATCATCACTGTGATCATGATTATTTCTGTTAGTTATAAATGATAATTAAACATACTCTCTCTGTCTCCTTTGTGCGTAAATGCAAAGCCACCCAATTATTGCCCAAATTGCATTATTGGAATGTTTTGGAAATTAATCAAAAATATATCATTTGGTGCGTTTTGGTATCAATTTTAATTACAACATTCTATGTGTGCATATTTCCAATTATAAATAAATAAATAAAAATAACTAATACAGTTAGTTGTTTTTACATTCTGTATAACACGAATATTACGCATTTTTTTTTCTCCATTCAGTTGTTTCCTATCATATTAAAGTGTACTAAAAAGGTTTATTATGTAATGCCTACCGTGATGTAATTTATTATGAAAGCTTTAACTACAATTAACGAACAGACTACCATAACAAGGAAATACATTTATTACTTTTATTTTTACAATATTGTTTTAAATAGATTGTCCTACAACATTGGTACTAAATTACAAAAAGTCAAGCATAGTTTCAAAAGTAATGTACTTGAATGTATAATATTTTCGGTGAATTTTACTAAAACTTTAATATAAATTAAATTATTAAATAATTTGTAACTAAGCACTGCCAAATAAGTTTTGATTTTTATAAAATATTAATACACTACTTATAACTTGGTCCTATAAAAATGCTGCGTTATACGAGACTAAATAATAATTATAATTTCCAGGGCAAGAAAGATCTATGATCAATAGCCCTTTGTGTCAGTTCACTTTTTTTTAAATTATATATATTTATTTTGTTTTTTCTTAATACTTTATATGTTTTTTTTAATGACTGATGCAATAAACATTATACACTCGGTCCTCTTTTTATGCGGTTTATATTTCAAGAAGCATTTTTTTAAATAACTATTTTAGGCCATTTTGACACATTTTGACACAAATTGGCAAACCATTTCATCGAAAAAGATGATAATGCTCGTTCACATTTCTACGCGAGCTTCGGAATTGCATTTCTGGATATCAGGAATTGTACAAAAAAATAGCAAAGCCATTGCAAAGTTTAATCACTGATTATATTGTCAAAGGGAAAAAAATCAACATGCGAAGTTGAGACTAATTTTACTTATGAAGAATCATTATCTTCAGGACATAGATCTGATATGCTGACTATCTCTTCTAGTGATGAAAGCGATTTCGAACCAGTTCGCAAATTATGCCGAACACTGTCATATAGCGACGATAATTCTAAAGAAAAAAATGTGAGGAAAGATTTACTTTCATAAAAAAAATTTGTATTTTTTTTTGTAAAATTTTTCCGTATAAATTTAGAAGGAATATGTTAAGATTATATTTTTCTGAAATTTAATAAACTTATCTATGATTGTTAACGTTTTTATAAAATTATGAATAAACATTTCAGAAAGAATATAGTAAGACTAATTATTTTAATAAACCCTATTTTATGCGATTTTCGGTATATTGTAACTCATTGATTTAGTTTTATGAGGTTTTAAAAAAATATGGAACGTATCCTTTATTTTTATACGTGTGTCTAGTCCTTTTTTGTGCGATTTATTTTTATGCGTTTTCCTGTGGAACGTATCTACCGCATAAAAAGAGAACCAAGTGTAATTTAAAATTCAAGAAAGTGAATGTGAACAATTTACGGTACAAACTACGTTACTTAAAAACATGCTCTTATTACAAATTCTAATAGGTGTATTAAAATTGTTTTCTTTTAAATATGGTTAATTAATTTAATAAGGAAGGTAATTATATTTGTTTGATTAAGTTTGTTAATTAATTGTAATTTCATGCATATATTAATACATTCCACATCATGAGATATTGATCGTATTCTTTTATGTGGAATATTTGAAATATTTATTATTAATTACAAATAAAAAAATAATAATATTTTAATTATTTTTAATTAAGTTATTAGTTACAAATTAATATTAATTTTGCACTAAAATTGTATTGTACTTAATATGTATTAAATCATTAAATCATCATCACTACATAATTTAATACATTCTCTTATAAATAAAACCGCGTATATAATATTTAGAAGTAAAGTGAACACTACTTTGTGTCATTGGATCTTATATAAAGAAGTTGCGTGTAGAGGTTGCTGAGGGTGCGGTATGTGTGAATGCGTGTTAAGAGTGTTCCAGTGTTCCAGTGCGGGGGTGTGCATTATGTGTTAATTTATGAGATTTGCGAAGTGCGGTTGGAAATGAAGGAGAGAATCCATGACTGTTGGAGACTGTAGAAGTGTTCCATTACCGGTGGATCTGAGGAGCAGTTTTCTCAAGTACACGTAAGTGGAGACCGGATCTATGGAGTCGAGGTCTCCCGGGAACTCGGTCTCGGAATTACTAGCGCAAGCCAACCAGCTTGACCGAGGATCTGATGAAGAAGATTTGAGCTTTCTATGGAGCTTCGAACATCCATCCACCAAACCACACATAAAACTTAAAATGGAGAATACTGTCAGGAATAAACAACGTTACCCAAAAAGGATGTAGCGTTTCCGATTCTATTTCTATACGCCATTCGTCTTGTTCCAGTGCGTTTATCAGCTATAAAAAGTTGTTAGGATAAGAAAAATAAAATAAAGAATGGACCCGACTAGAAGGAAGTCAATTGAGACAATTGTCTCTCTTCCACTCCTCTGTATTTTTTGCTACCCCTGTTTTATTCCAATCTGGAGCCGTCGACGTCTCCATAAATAACGATTTTCCTATCTTTTGTTTTCACAGCTTCGTATAAGAAAATACAATTTGATTAATTGATCTCGAGTTAAATTAAGGTGCGATTACGCACATCCCTTGGATGTAATTGATATAAAAGCGGATACCGTTTTTGGTGAATGTTGGTTGGTTAAAAAGATCTGGAAACTTCGGGTTCTCCCGAGCGACGCGCTCCAACTTCCTGAGGAAACTTTGCCTATTCAAGTGGAAAACTTTGAAATGTGTGACTAATATTACAAGTAATAATTTATTAATTAAATTCTCGATAATCGTTACAATAATATTGTATGCAACTTACAGATATTAGAAATAATATATTCATTACTTAATTATTAAGACTAATTAAATTAAATTTAATTTAATATTGGTTTTTGTAAAGTTACGTCGAGTACTTATATTTTACAGCTTAAGAAAGTTAAACTATTTATATACTTTTGAATACTTTATTTAGCTCATATATTTTATAAATAAATTAATTTCAATTTTAAACAAATCCATTGTTTTCAGGAAGCAGCAAACCGAAAATTGAATACAATAAACAATTGTCATATTTTATTCGATTTCATTTTTATTTCCTCTCTGGAAGCTCTATAAAATACAAAATTATACCGCATCGAAATTTAAAATCCATTGACCAATAATATTTTTAATTGACAATTAAATCAACGAAATTACCCAAAGTAATTACTCCAAATGCGTAGTGAAAATATCGATTACTCATTTTACTATTTAACTATAAACATTATTCAATAAAATTTAAATTTTCATGTAATAATCCACGGGTAGGCGACTTGCGGTTTTGATGAAAAATTGAAGCAAACGTAAGCTAACGGTTGAATAGCAAAAATATATTTAACTATATTTTTTTTATAATAATTACACTAAATTTTCACATACACCTTCATAGATTAATCTTGCTAACTCAATTAATGCAATGGTTAATTTTGATGCTATTGTTAAAGTTGCTAATTGAACGTACGCTTATGCAATCAAACATGGTAATTTCACGACACATTACCCAAGTAACGTACCATTTATATTTAATAGACAATTGTCCGGATGTTTAAACGCATTGCTGTAACTATTTATGGGTTAATTGTCAAGTTATCTTTAAATTTACATATAAAAACTCATTGAACATTAAAATTTTATTAAGTATAATCAATCAAATTTAATAATCTATTAATTTTAATATTTTTGTTTACATTTATAATTATACAAAGTTTGGTTCAGAAATAGATGTTTAATGATGTACGATTAGCAATACCTCGCATAGTGCGGGTAACCGGTTCCACCAATTTGCCGGTTTCATTCAGGACTTCATTATAGCATAAAAATAAACTGCACAAAAAAATGACTGTATAAAGCAAAAAATCCAATTATTTATATATACAAAAATAATTTTGTGTACAATTTTTTTAACGGCACTATGCGAGAAATTGCTGTATTTCATATTGAATTTATCAATTATTACGTAAAGTAAACATAATAGTGAGGAATCTTTATGACGTCAGAAGCTTTTAATCAAAGTAAAGGTATTTCTACAATTTATTAACAACTTTGTTTACAGTTTATTAAAGCGTTACTATTAAAATTGATTGGATAATTTCGATAATCTATATGATATTTATCACTGTTATAGTTAATTGACAAATAAGTTGATATTATTGGTGAATATATTCTTTAATAATAGATAATAATCACAATAAAGTTTACGATTATTTAACTTTATTTAACAATTGTAATTAATCTGTTTGGAAAATAACGCATAAAATGGTTTTAATAGTATAGAATGTAAATCGTATTTTAAAATAATTCAAATGAACTAATTGGAAACAAAGCAAACAAGAAGATAATTGAATATTGGAAGCAAAGTATATAACAATATAACTACGTAAAGCAATTTGATGAACATGTTTTACAAATAGGATACGATGAGTGGAATTAAATTCCGGAATATTGTGTAGACACCCCGTACAAGTGGATTTTCCATCGGAAACAGTAATTGTAGTTTGGAAATAATTCAATCGGCGGAAAACGTTATGCGCCCTTTACAGTAATAAGTTTTGTATGGCTTTGCGTGCGTCTGCAAAGGGAAAGGAAGGGAGGTCAGTGTAATATCTAAGGGGAAACAAAAACAAGATCGTGTGTAGAAAACAAATATTATTGAAGATCTATTCGAGGTTTTCAAAGTCAGTTGATGATATATCGTTGTTAAATTGGTTAGGAAAGTTAGTAGTAATATTGAATACGCAGCTGCGGCCCAACCTTCTCGTCCTGCATTTCCCCCATCCAGGTGCGCCATAAAATACAAAACGGTGACTAGGTAGCTGCTATGGCCTAAACCGGATATGCGAAATTACAATATTTGAATTCTTGCCTATAAAACATTTCCTTCTAGGTCTACTTACTATTACTGCTAGTACTATTCCAGCCACAGCAAGGCAACTCAATTTTTATGGTATACGCACACAGGTATATATTTCAGGAATATATAAATACACATATAAAAGGAGAAACAAGTATTTCCGAAGGGCGATATAAATATTATTCGTTTATATATTCATCGTGACTGGTTGGTGTAAATACGTTTTATGATGGTTTCGTGTTCTAAATATTCCCTTTTCCTGTCCCCGGTACTGATAAAATATTATTTTATTTCCAATAGTAGAACCGCCGCAGCGTGTTGTTTTTATCTCATTCTCATACAGAATTTATATCAGTAACTTATATCATATTTTAGGAGACGTTTTTCTGCAAACATGTCGTTTTTCTGCAAAAGAGTAAATGATAGATAAAGTAGAGGAGACACTGAAACAGACATTCAACTTTCATATGATTTGCGGACATTCATTAATGTTCCGGACAGTCAATAAATGGAATTTGCATGTAGATTGTCAAGACAATCAATAACATTTTTATTTTTGTAAGAATAATAATGTTTAGTGCAATATATCACACAATAATTAAAAAATATTATTCATTATAATCATATGTAGCTATTATATAAGCTTGATTACATATGCTTATATCTAAAAACCGCAATTTTTAACAGTTATATACAAAAAAAAAATGTATAATTATTATAGGTAATAAATAAATTTACTGCATGTCAATTTTATATCAAAATTTATAACAAAGAAATGTGAAAGAAAAAGAAATGCATGAATGTCAATATTTTTTTTTTCTAATTCAATGTAGTATTTATACCTAAACTGATTGAAGATATATCATAAATGTATATTACAGTGAAACTACAATAGTCTTATCTTATGTTCGATAATTTGTTCTGAAAGGTTGTTGGGAAATAATTTTCCCAATAAGTTTTAATGTAAAGTCCATAAAAGTTATTCATGCATCAAATTAATATACATATAAAATATAAACGAGAATTTAACTTCAAATTATCTGTACTAAAGTTGATGACGTAAATGGAAATGCTCTCCAACCGCACATCTCATACATAGTAGACTCACGTATAATGCGTTACGCATTATATGAAATCGTGTAATACAAGAATTTAACTTGTATAACGCGAATTCCCGCATTTTATTATACGAGAATCTCGTTATATAAAAAAGTTGTCTCTATATTTTTAGCGTTATGCGGGAGTCTATTGTACTTTCAGGTACCAAAGTTTTCGAAAATCTAGTTATTCTGTATGAAAATAACAAAATGAAGCAATTACCCATTAAATTAATAATAATTTATAAATTTTTTTTTTTTTTTTTTTTTTTTTTTT